>NC_091993.1:93259852-93564681 GCF_044704955.1 Pristiophorus japonicus | reverse complement strand
GAACCAACGCAATTGGGCAGCGTAATAAAACGTAACTTTTTTTTCAGTTATGGAGTATTCCTTGATGTATTTATGAGTGGCAACCTGGTGCAATACAGCTGGAGTGAGTTGATCAGCAAAAATAAATGCTTAAATAAGGCTTTTCAGTCCTCTCCTTGTGAGTAACCTGATTTAAAATCACTGAAAATGACTTAATAAAAATAATACTGAACTATTTTATAGTTTCATTGCTGTACACTAGTCAGTTTCTTCGTAAACTTAATATTTTTTGATATGAAAAAAACTTTTAAAATGTGCCTAAGCAAATGAACGGAATTTGAGGAGCTTTCCTTGACCAGCACAATCGGTGGAATCTTGCAATTTCAATCTGCGGTGCGGCCAGTTTTGTGGGCTGGGCCTGACTCGGGTGAATTGAGTCTTAAACCAGTGTAAAAGATCGTGGAATACATGAATGTAAGTGGGCTTGGGCGTAACTTACCAACATTTAAAATTCCCCGATCTTGTTGTGTTGGTTCGGCCGATTCTACACGGATTGTACATAAGAACATCAGAAATAGGAGCAGGAGTAGGCGATTTGGCCCCTCAAACCTGCTCCGCTATTCAATAAGATCATGGCTGATCTGATCTTGGCCTCAACTCCACTTCCCTGCCCACTCCCCATAACTCTTGACTCCCTTATCGTTCAAAAATCTGTCTATCTCCACCTTAAATATATTCAATGACCCAGCCTCAACAGTTCTCTGGGGTAGAGAATTCCAAAGATTCACGACCCTCTGAGAGAAGAAGTTCCTGCTCATATACGTTTTAAATGGGCAACCCCTTTTTCTGAAACTATACCCCCTAGTTCTAGATTCCCTCACGAGGGGAAATATCCTTTCTGCATCTACCTTGTCAAGCCCCCTCAGAATCTTATACTTTTCATTTCGATCACCTCTCATTCTTCTAAACGCCAATGAATATAGGCTCAACCTGCTCAACCTTTCTTCATAAGAAAACCCCTTCATCTCAGGAATCAACCTCGTGAACCTTCTCTGAACTGCCTCCAAAGCAAGTATATGCCTCTTTAAATAAGGATTGAACTGCCTAGATTTTTTATTGCCAATAAGCACTTGCAAAATTTTCAAAGTGTTTACTGTTTGAATCTTCTTCTGACTTGCGTAATGGTGAAGTATTGTTGCAATGCATTTGTAATATTGGGTAAATGTAAGCATTTATATCTGAATGGGTGGGCGGTTCAGCTTATGAACTTCTCTATGACTTGTCTTTTAAGCTAATGGCCAATTTATGCAAAGTATAATTGAAGGGAAATTCTAGCAGAAGATCTGCCTGCTATAATGACATGCTCTACCGAGCACCCTGCTCAGATTTGGACTGGAAATGTTTTGCTGGTGAAGAAGTGCTTGAGCTGAACTGCATGACTATGTGAAATATATGTTCTTGCTGTTCATTCCACTGGGTCACTCCCACCCCAATGGCACTTTGTTTATCAGTGTGAGGTCTTAAGTAAACAATTTATACTGTACTGCTACACAGAAAGCATAATGCTTATTTTATCTTTTGGTGTTTGAGATGAGGGGTGATTTATGAGATGACAGATTTACGATTCTTCCATTTTATAAATCATCTGATTTAAGGCACATCAGGTCCTGAAATATAACCCCCTCTGTAATTCCTGTAGCACTGAATCAGCTTTTTGGTGTGCACAATAATAATTACAACTTGTCAAAATTGATGACACTCCTAGTTCGTATTTATTATCTTCTGACACTGGTACTTGTGCAAGCAAGAAAGATTGGAGCCAGGGAGCAGGGGACTAAAATACCTGTGACAATGATTTAGTACTAAATTCTTATTGGTTGAATAAGATGGTGCTGAGTGGCTGGTATAGGATGGAAGGTGTAAAAATGTTATGTAGGTTCACTGTTTGGGCATATTTGCCCCAAAGCACATCAGTTATTTCACAGAAGTGGTCAATTATTAATCTTTCTCATAGAG
This sequence comes from Pristiophorus japonicus, assembly GCF_044704955.1. Lineage (NCBI taxonomy): Eukaryota > Metazoa > Chordata > Chondrichthyes > Pristiophoridae > Pristiophorus > Pristiophorus japonicus. Next base: position 93,562,686 of record NC_091993.1, on the reverse strand, counting down.
ATTGTCTGTTTTATGTGGGCTAGCAGAAAAAAATCTATGTGGGATGGGGCATCAGCTACTTATTAATGGAAATGCAAAGGGTTATGGAGGAGGATATTACAGTCCTATTCAACGAGGATCAGCTGTTCTAGGCAGGTTAGATTAGTTTTCAATATTGTATTTGTGTTTAACCTCTATTTTTAATGGCATAGACTTCAAAATCAGACTCTACTGCAACTTTTTAAAATAAGATTTGGCAAAAAAAAGATTAATCATCCTATTCAACTGAAAGCACACTGCGTTCTGTTGTAAAGGTGACACACTAGAATTTCAGAATTGGTTGTCCTTTACTCAAGGTATTGATTTCATTTTGTTTGCTGTTACAAAACAAGATGGGAATTCATTGCATTTCAATTGAAATTAGGAATTCTGTGGCCCCGAGTTTGGTGAGACTTAAGTTCCGCCCAAATACCGTCGAAAGGACCGTTGAGATCCTGACGGTACTTTGGACGGAAGTTTGGTGAAAAATTGTGGGGAAAACCACCCGGCCGAAAAAATGGGCCTTACACGCCGATTCTGGGCGGCAAATGCGATCCTCGGCAAAGTACCGCCGAGGATAGAGCGGGTCCAGGGAGAGGGGAAACGGCGAAAATAAAATGTTTTCAAAACAATAAAAAACACCAGAAATCCTTCAGGGGACCCCATCCACCTAAATCCCTGCAAAATAAATAATGTAAACAAGGGTCTTCATACTTACCGTTCAGGTAAGACCTGCTTCCACGCGGTGGTCTCTTCTGCTGCTGGAGCGGAAGATCGCCTGGACCAAACTGGGATGCAGCAGGCGGGAGGACTTTTGTGGGCGACTTTTGCCGGCACACGCCACCGGACACCAGTGGATGATCCCCAGCAGTCTGCTCTCCCCACCGGCGTGAGGACCTGACTAACCTCGCTCAGAGGGGAAAGCGCCCAAAAAACATCGAGACTGTCGAGAAAACATGGCGGCAACTGCCGGTGAGTTGACCAAACTTGGGCCCTGAAGCTTGAGGAAAGAAAATGGCCCTGTATTAAGTGCAAGAGTGACAGACACTGGCAAATGATACCTGGAGCAGAATGGACAGGAGCTGCATGAGGTTGACAAAACAAATACAGGGTCTGATTGCTTTAAGTTTCAAATTATGAAACTTCTTTTAGAAACAAAATTAATTTGAAGAAATCCATCTGTTACATTGAGTCTATAGCACAGAACCAGGCCATTCCGTCCAATGGTCACGCCGGTGTTTATGCTCCACATAAACGTGTTACCACCGCTCTTTATCTAACCATATCAGCATATCCTTCGATTCCTTTCTCCCTCATTACTTATCTAGCTTCCCCATAAATGCAATGATGCTATTTGCCTCAAATATTCCTTTTGGGAATGATTTCCATAATCTTTGGTTCAAGAAATTTCTCCTGAATTTCATATTGGATTTATTGGATGGGAGCCCCCTTCCCCCCCCCCCCCCACCTCCACAGGCTTGGAACTCAACCCCCACCCCGCTCAATCCTGGGCCCAGAACCACCTACCAGGTCCTAGGGCCTCCTGGTCCGCTTTCCCTGCCCGATTGGAAGCCAGCCTGTCAATCAGGCTGGCTTCTGGGTGGAGAACCCATCCTTTACGTCGCGCACATGCTGTGGAGTCAAAACTATACCTTATCGAAGGCCTTTTGAAAATCCAAATATATTACATCTACTAAATTACCCTTGTCTACCTTTTCTGTTACTTCTTCAAAGAATTCACTAAGGTTGATAAAGCATGACCTTCCCTTTTGAAAACCATAGTGATGACTCTTTTTACAGTTTTGTTTTTTAGATATTTATCTGTTGCATATTTGAGTAAATATTCCATTATCTTTCCTTTCACCAACATTATATTAACTGATCGAAAGTTCCCACACTTGTTCTATCTCCCGTTTTAAATAACATTATCTGTCCGTTAGCCCTCTGGCACTATTCCCTCTTCTAATGAATTTATATATATATATATATATGTAATAGTACCTCTGATATCTCTTCCCTAACTTATTTTAATATGCACGGATGCAATCCATCTGGACCGGGGTTTTATCCTCTCAAGTTTGATTAGTGCATCAGTTATCTTCCCCCTTTCTATCTTAAATTTCTTTTTATATTTTTTGATCTCTTCCATTGTCATGTCCACCTTGGTAGTCACCCTTGTAAATACTGAGGCAAAGTAACTATTCAATATTCCTGTCATTTTGCTGTCTTTACTTGTGTTTATCTTATGCCATATCCCTTAGTGGCCATCCTTACTTACTTTTGTTAGTTATGTGTCAGTAGAATACTTTACTATTTCCTTTTATATTCCTTGATAATTTAATGTTATAGTTCCTGTTTGCTTTCCTAATTGTTTTTTGACTTCGTTCCTAATCTCTTTGCATTCCCTTTTTCATCATCACCTTTATTGTTTATATATTTAGTATATGACTGTTCTTTAGTTTAATTTTTGCCCTTCCCTCTTTATTCATCCATGGTGTTTCATTATTGGCTACTTGTTACCCTCTTGATTTTCTTCCGACACAAAATGTATCATTTTTAAAATAAATCATGACAAGTCCTTCTTCTGTAAAGGAAATGATTCCAAAATCTGTAGATTAATTTTGGAAGCCTACATTCTTGAATAATGTGAAGTGCTAGCAACTGTTTGTTGAATAATGTGTAATGACAGGAGGGTCACTTTTAAAAATAATTTATCAAGATGTCATTTTATTGCAGATGTGCTTTAATAATTGACTATTTGAAGAAATAGAAAATAAAGAGTACAAAGGCAGTTAGAGATTCCTTCAGCTGAGGCAAGGTGTTCTTCGTCTTGTGGGGAACAGTGTGAAGTAGTGGAAGGATTCGCAGTCTGACTGGCCGTAGCCATCTTTATACCAGCCAATAGGGTGGTTACTCCTATACAGCGGGAGGGTTTTATGGGCTCCCACAACAGGCTGAGATGGAGAGGGATCACTCGCACCCACAGCCACCGGATGCAGGTATCCCACTAATGTCAACTCAGAATTAAAATCCGGAGCTCCGACTCCACCCGTCGGGACTGTCTGGAGTGGGGATCGAACCCTGCACCGTCTGACCCAGAGGTGGGAATGTTACTACTGTGCCAAAGGCTCACTGTGGCTAGGTGTTGGGAAGGCAAGTTCATTTACTAAAGTAGGAAAATTAAATCCAGGAACAGGACATAGATGGGCTTGGGAGTGGAATACAATTTGTCATTGGAGTTGTTGGGGACGGAGAGTAGAGCACAAGCTCCTTAAAGCAATGCTTGGAGAGGCTATGGGCTAGAACCTCCATTATTTTTCCATGCAAAACGCCCACTTATCGTCCATTTTAACGCTGAAATGACATGTAACGCCCATATATTGCCCATTTTGGCACAAAATGGAAACTGACGGGCATTTTTCGGAAACTTATTGCCGAGCGTTACTTTCCCCATGTGTTTAACGCCGGGAAAAAATATTACCGCCTGCAAACTTTTTTGGGACGGAATCATCAGAATGGGTGAAATCAATGCCCATAATATCGCCCAGCGTTATTTTGCACAGGGAATTAACGCCGAGATTCAATAATACCGCTCGGCAATTTTTTTTTGTCGTAAAGACCATATTTGGCGAAACTAATGCCCAGGAGATCGCCCACCATCACTTTCATCACCTGTGTGTGTGCAGCTCAGACATCAATGGTGCCCATCACCATGTTGCCAGTTAAAGTTTACGTTGATTGAAGTTACGTTTTGTTTAACCCTCTCATGTTAAGGAATCACCAGTGTGTAACAGTCCAGCTATCTGAGACAATGCGTAACAAGGTTATGTTCAATAAAAAAATGTTTATGCCAACATTGGTCTGAAATCATAAGTATCACAGGCAAAAACACCCAACATCCACCCGCACCCCACTTTTTCCACCATTGACATCAATCAAATGTTCAACATGTCCAGCAACACAGAATACAAATGCAAAGCATTTAACGCTGAAATGACATGTAACGCCCATATATTGCCCATTTTGGCACAAAATGGAAACTGACGGGCATTCCCCTCCCCCCATACATTACAAGAAATTGCATACACCCAGATAGAGATATAACACAGCCATCCCCTTCTTCTCCCCAACTCTGCCCCTTCCCCTCCTCGCTCCACGGCGCCTGGCTGAGGAGCTCCTCAGGTGGTGCCTCATTGCGGGGGAATGAAGGTAGAGGTAGTGGTTGCATGGGTACAGGAGCGGGGGGTGCCAAGAGGACAACATTTGCTGATGCAGAAGCAGGATCTTGGATCTTGCTCTCATCTGTCTTTCGCAGTGGTTGTGCGGAACCTAGGGGTGGAATGCCGCGCTTTGGGACCACTGGGAGGCCTGTGCCAGCAGTGTTCTTGGCTATCGCATCCAGGGCCTCCGCCATCCGTGGAATATACTCAGTCATGATGGCCAGCTGTCGGGATATGCCCCCCAATGCTTCTATGAGCTCATCACCAATGTCTACAGTCCTCCTGGACAACTGTACTATCGCTCCGCTCTCAAGTGGCACTCGTGGACCAGACCTGCTGTGTCCACAAGGCCTCCGCAGGGTTGGCGCAATCCTGGGGATAAATGTAGCGAGGTGCTTGGGGCCGGTACCTCCCAGAGTGGAGGTGGGAATGACCGGAGGACCACTAGATGGCCTTGGGGTGGAATGGCTTCTGGAGCATGGCGATGCAGGTTCCTCGAAGTCAGCGTTCTCATCTGTGGAGAACAGACCCAGCCAATTTAACGGGCGAGAATCTGAGCTCCTCAGTAGAAGTAGGATCGTCCGGAGATGTAGAATCGTCGGGCCCTGCGCCTTCACCTTCTGGCCTCTGTGGTCTTGCCTGGGGCCGTGCTGCTGGCTGAGCTGCATAACACAAATGAGGTTATTAGAGGAGAAGGGGGTGCTAGGCTCACAAGGTGAGTCCAGTGCTACACACAGCATATGCATTACAAAAGCACCACCACTCTCAAAATCATCATAGACATCACATTTCATGACCATCAACACATTTGCATTGCAATGATTATCATTAGGCCAGCATTATTTCTATGACAATTTAAAAAAATCATCTATCATATATGATTGTTCGGATATGAGTGAGTGTGGCATCTATTGACGTTACATCACGCAATGGTGTAAGCTTTACTCACGTGGCATCACTTCAGGGTCTGCAGATGCTTCCGTGGCTGATCGGGGATGCTTCCCCACGAGTGCGAGCACCCGCTCATCCATCTCTGTGATGTCGCTGGGGACTGGTGGCCCCCCACCCGTTCGCTTCTGCATGGACCTCATCGTCAATAGCTTCTTCTGTAAAAGGTGACAGGATGACCTAGCATGAGGTCATTTGCATGATATCATTGCTAGGTACTGTCATAGAAACTGATACAACACATAACCGACAGATGTAATCATGCTTATTATTAAAATTATCATTTTTTACCTAAAGACGTACAGCGTAACCGCAGGCTTTGAGGAAAACATTCCCGGTAAAAGTGGAAGACCTCATATCTGCTGATAGTCGCTCATGACTGTTACAAATAAAATTATATAAATACATAAGTACATGTAAATTAATGTAATACTTACTCTTGCGGATTCCACAAGGTTGTTCCATTTTTTGCAGCATTGGTTGCCCTCACGCACCTCGTTGGTCGCCGAAGAGACCACCTCTGCTATCTCGGTCCATATCCTCTGGTAGGCCTTTGGGGTGGGCTTCTCACGCCCTTTCTGTGTCACATCACCCCAGCGTAACTCGACCTCCTGCAGGACAAAGGCATTTGCCACGTCCGAGCACCTCCTTGCTCTTTTGTGCCCTCCAATGTGCTCCTCTCCCATCTCACTGCTCTCTCCAGCATCAGTGCTGTGATGCCTCCTCCTCTTCCTCCATTGTAGGCCAAATTCAGGCAAATATGTGGCTGGTAACAGCTAATTTTTGTTTCCCTATTTGCTGTGAAGCTCTAAAGTCTCCCTCCTTCCTCCCAAAGCAGCCACACCACACGCAGACAAAGCCTTCATTCCCTCTCAGCTCCCTCTGTCTCTGTCTCCTCTTCTGCACATGTAGTGATGACCCTTGACCTCCTGAATGGCGGGAATCGAGCATTGCCATGCCGTTGCTAAGGACGGCGACACTTTACGGCAGAAGGTCAACGAGATTTAAAGCTACCGCCCATTTCGTAACGCCCATATTCAAAAATGGAGACTAGGTGCTTTGAGAATGGGCGAGAAGCCGACGATCTGAAAACCCATTTTTCCGCCCACTCCGGAAATAACGCCCATTTTTGGGTGATAAGCACAAAAGTGTAAAATCTAGCCCTATATATTATTTATTATTTAAGAGTGAACTCCTATTGTTCCTCTATTCCCTTGTCACCTCAGGGCACACAGCAGCTTTGGTTAAAAGTATAAGGTTAATGTTATTCTGAATTGCTCTGAATCAGTCAAAAGGAAGCGTGCAAGAAAAGATAATGGTTGACCCGCTCTCCCAGAATGCTCCTGATATCAATCCTAAATTCATTGTTTACCTATTTGATATTAGACTGAACTTATGTCCCCTTGCCTACTATCAGAAGTTAGCCTAGATTTATCTTTTCCATTCCAAAAACTAGCTGATATACCTTTGTAAGCTTACCTCTCAGATGCCGCCTTTCATGGCAGAAAAGGCCAACTTTATTCAATTATTCATCATGACTCAAACACTTGACATTATGGATCAGTCTTGTGTTTCTTCTTGTGTTGCCAACAGTGTTAAAATGTTTTACATGTGTCTTGTACACTGGAACTGGACACAGTAGCCCCGATTTTAAGGGGCCGGATTTGGTGTCGATGAGCTCCAAAGTGAAATGTTCTCTGACTCCCGGTTGAATTCAGCCAGATTCATTATCTGGCCGGCAATCTGGGATATAAGAACATAAGAACATAAAAAATAGGAGCAGGAGCAGGCCACCTGGCCCCTCGAGCCTGCTCCGCCACCCAACAAGACCATGGCCGATCTGATCATGGACTCAGCTTCACTTCCCTGTCCCCTCCGCACAACCCTCCACTCCCCTATTGTCCAAAAATCCATCTTAACTCCGCCCCAAACACACTCAATGACTCTGCCTGGATTATTTACAGAGGTAGGACGGCATGAAGCAATGAAGGAATTTGTAAATGAGGTGGAAGATTTTGAGCTCGGGGCACTGGGGGTTAGGAAGCCGATGGAGATGATAGAATCATTCAGCACAAAAGGAGGCCATTGGGCCCATTGTGCCTGTGCTGGCTATTTGAATATGCTTTCCAATTAGTACCTCTCCCCAGCTCTTTCCCCATAGAGTGGTTAAAAATGGAAAGAAACAAATAGAATAAAATATGTAAAAGTAACAATGATGTATTCTTAAAAAACCACAGAGATTTAAACATATTATCATTGTCTCTTATGCTTGCCCATTTGCTAGATTCTTTGTTCTTTTCAATATTTTCCTGTTTGTTTCTGTGATATCTCTTGTTATTTTCAGTACTTCTTTCATGTACACAGTTTATTTTCATCTTCTTTCCCTGCCAGTCCGAGGCAAACATTTCCCGCTGTTTTTCATTGAGAAATATAATCATGATCTTCATGCAAACTGCAGCAACAATCACTGCAACATTGACTTGAGTTATTTTATAGTTGTTTTATTGCAAATAAGGTTCAACTGAAATGTTTCCTTGAAGAAAACAACATTAACTTGAAGTGAAACCTTGATATTGTTACTTCCCGTGAAATATAATGTCTTTGGCTAGTGACCAAAAAGTGATGGTAATGGGAATCTACTGTACTTTAGTGTTGCTGTTAGCACAGCAGTCAATAGCACATGGTCAGGATCAATACGAAAGATCTAGTTCCACATTATCCTGATCTGATAGTGGCTTTAATATGCCTCTGAACCACAATGTAATAGACAAGTTAGACTATCTGATTCATATTGATGCTGCGTGGATTAAACCTGTAGTAGGATGTAAGCATGAAATTACTGAACTGAGGCAATGTAGTGTAAAACAGCCTTCCAAATATAAGGGTAGGTGTTCAATTTAGCACCCCGGCATAAAATTGGTGTTGAAGATCAGCCGCCATTTATAGGAACTATAGAGCCAGTTTTAAGTCTGGGTGAAAAATTGAAATCTAATCTATAGTCACACACTGTTAGTTTTCTTTCTCACACCCACGGCAGTATAACAAAAACTAGTGTGAAATTAACTTCAAGCAGAACTTATAAATTTAATTTTTAATCATTGTAATGTTAACTGAAAATTAGCCATTGGCTCTTTATTAAAGTTAAATTTAACTTTTCTTGGAAGCATAAGAAGAGCTCTATTTTTGGCAGAAATCAGTGTGGAGCTGGCATTTAAAACAATCCACTGGATGTAGTGATGCTGGCAAGGACACATTAATGCCCATTCCAAGTTGTCATCTGAGAAGGTGGTGGGCAGTAGTATTTCTTCATTAAGGCCATTGATTTTACAATTAAGTGAGTTGCTAGATCACTTCAGAGGCCATTAAGAATCAACCACATGGTATGGGACTGGAGTCACATTTCGGCCAGGTCTATTATGGGGGATGGGGGGAAGGTTCCCTTAGAAGAATGAGGAACTTGTACAAGGGTAATGCAATAATTGTGGGAGAACTTAATTTTCATATAGACTGGACAAATCAAATTGGCAAAAGTAGTTTGGAGGGCGAGTTCATGGAATGCATTCAAGACAGTTGCCTCGAGAGATAGATCCTGCAATCAACCAGGAAACAAGTTATTTTAGATCTTGTCTTATGTAATGAGACAGGATTAATTAGTAATCTCATAGTAAGGGATACTATGGGGAAGAGTGATCACAATATGATAGAATTTTACAATGAGTTTGAGAGTGGTATACTTAAACCCAAAATTAGAGTATTAAACCAATTGTATGGGTATCAGGGGTGAGTTGGAAAATATAGATTGGGAAATTAGATTAAAATGTGTATTGGTAGATAAGCAATGGTGAACTTTTAAAAAATATTTCATAATTCTCAATGAATATACATTCCAGTGAGAAATAAAAACTCTGCAGGAAAAGTGATCCATCTGAGGCTAACTAAAGAAGTTGAGGATAATATTAGATTAAAAGAAGAGATTTATAGCATTGCCAGGAAGAGTAGTAAGCCTGAGGATTGGGAGAGTTTTAGAAACCAGCAAAGGATGGCCACAAAATATGATGAAGAGGGAGAAAATAGAAAATGAGGTAAACTAGCAAGAAATATAAAAACAGATTGCAAGACCTTCTGCGAGTATGTAAAAAGGAAGAATGTAGCGAAGTAAGTGTGCGTCCCTTAGAGGCTGTGACAGAAGAAATTATACTGGGGAATCAGGACATGACAGAGATGTCAAACAAATATTTTGTATCTGTCTTCACAGTAGAAGACACAAAAACATATGAGAAATAATGGGGAACCAAAGGTCTAATGAGAGTGGGGGACATAAAAATAATTAATACTGGTAAAGAAAAAGTACTGGAGAAATTAATGGGAAAAATTAAAATCTGACAAATCCCCTGGACCTGATGGCCTACATTCTAGAGTTCTAAAAGAGGTGACTGCAGAGATAGTGGATGCATTGGCTGTGATCTTACAAAATTCCCTAGATTATGGAATGGTAACAGTGAATTGGAAGATAGCAACTGTAACCTTGCTATTCAGGAAAGGAGGGAGAGTGTGTAAACAGGGCACGGTGGGCCAGTTAGCCTGACATCAGTCACAGGGAAATTCTAGAATCCATTATTAAGAAAGTGGTAACAGGATATTTCAAAAGTTATAATGTGACTAGTCAGAGTCAACATGGTTTTACCAAAGGCATTTCATGTTTGACAAGTCTATTAGAGTTTTTTGAAGATGTAACTAACATGATAGATAAAGGGGAACCAGCAGATGTAGTATATTTAGTTTTTCAAAGGGCATTCGATAAGGTGCCACATGAAAGGCTGTCATGCAAGATAAGGACTCATGGGGTTGGGGGCAATGGATCTAGCGAGAAGGAGGAACTGAAGGAAATCCTTATTAGTCAGGAAATTGTGTTAGGAAAATTGATGGGATTGAAAGCTGAAAAATCCTCAGGGTCTGGTAGTCTGCATCCCAGAGTACTTAAGGAAGTGGCCCTAGAAATAGTGGCTGCATTGGTGATCATTTTCCAATAGTTTATTGACTCTGGATCAGTTCCTATGGACTGGAAGGTAGCTAATGTAACCCCACTTTTTAAAAAGGAGGGAGAGAGAAAATGGGGAATTATAGACCGGTTAGCCTGACATCGGTAGTGGGGAAAATGTTGGAATCAATTATTAAAGATGAAATAGCAGCGCATTTGGAAAGCAGTGACAGGATCGGTCCAAGTCAGCATGGATTTATGAAAGGGAAATCATGCTTGACAAATCTTCTGGAATTTTTTGAGGATGTAACAAGTAGAGTGGACAAGGGAGAACCAGTGGATGTGGTGTATTTGGACTTTCAAAAGGCTTTGGACAAGGTCCCACACAAGAGATTGGTGTGCAAAATTAAAGCACATGGTATTGGGGGTAATGTATTGACGTGGATAGAGAACTGGTTGGCAGACAGGAAGCAGAGAGTCGGGATAAACGGGTCCTTTTCAGAATGGCAGGCAGTGACTAGTTGGGTGCCGCAGGGCTCAGAGCTCACACCCCAGCTCTTTACAATATACATCAATGATTTAGATGAACGAATTGAGTGTAATATTTCCAAGTTTGCAGATGGCAGTAAACTGGGTGGCGGTGTGAGCTGTGAGGCGGATGCTAAGATGCAGCAGGGTGACTTGGACAGGTTAGGTGAGTGGGCAAATGCATGGCAGATGCAGTATAATGTGGATAAATGTGAGGTTATCCACTTTGGTGGCAAAAACATGAAGGCAGAATATTATCTGAATGGCGGCAGATTAGGAAAAGGGGAGGTGCATCGAGATCTGGGTGCCATGGTACATTAGTCATTGAAAGTTAGCATGCAGGTACAGCAGGCGGTGAAGAAGGCCAATGGCATGTTGGCCTTCATAGCTAGGGGATTTGAGTATAGGAGCAGGGAGGTCTTAATGTAGTTGTACAGGGCCTTGTTGAGGCCTCACCTGGAATATTGTGTTCAGTTTTGGTCTCCTAATCTGAGGAAGGACATTCTTGCTATTGAGGGAGTACAGCGAAGGTTCACCAGACTGATTCCCGGGATGGCAAGACTGACATATGAGGAGAGACTGGATCGACTGGGCCTGTATTCACTGGAGTTTAGAAGAATGAGAGGGGATCTCATAGAAACATATAAAATTCTGACGGGATTGGACAGGTTAGAGGCAGGAAGAATATTCCCGATACTGGGGAAGTCCAGAACCAGGGGTCACAGTTTAAGGATAAGCGGTAAGCCATTTAGGACTGAGATGAGGAGAAATTTCTTCACTCAGAGAGTTGTGAACCTGTAGAATTCTCAAGAGGGAGTTAGATATGGCTCTTATGGCTAAAGGAATCAATGGGTATGGAGAGAAAGCAGGCAAGGGTTACTGAGGTGAATGATCAGCCATGATCTTATTGAATGGTGGTGCAGGCTTGAAGGCCTGCACCTATTTTCTATATTTCTATGTTTCTGTGATAGAAGATTGGTTAGTGGACCTAGAAAACAGAGAGGAGAAATAAATGGGTCATTTTCAGGTTGGCGGGCTGTTACTAGTAGGGTGCTGCAAGGATCAGTGCCGGAGCCTCAGCAATTTACAATCTATATTAATGACTTAGATGAGGGAATCAAGTGTAATGTATTGCAGATGATGCAAAGCTAGGTGGGAAGAAGCCTGCAAAGGGAGATAGACAGGTTAAGTGAGAGAGCAAGAATGTGTCAGCTAGTGTATAATGTGGGGAAATGGTAGGAAGAATAGAAAAAAAGAATATTTTTTAAATGGTGAGAAACTATTAAATGTCGGTGTTCAGAGGGATTTGGATGTCCTTGTGCACAAAAGCAGATAGTTAACATGAAGGTACAGCAAGCAATTAGGAATGGAAATGGTATGTTGGCCTTTATTGCAAGAGGGTTGGATTACATAAGAACATAAGAAATAGGAACAGGAGTAGGCCATACGGCCCCTCAAGACTGCTCCGTCATTTAGTATGATCATGGCTGATCCGATCATGGACTCAGGTCCACTTCCCTGCCCGCTCTCCATAACCCCTTATTCCCTTATCATTTAAGAAACTGTCTATTTCTGTCTTAAATTTATTCAATGTCCCAGCTTCCACAGCTCTCTGAGGCAGCGAATTCCACAGATCCACAACCCTCTGAGAGAAGAAATTTCTCCTCATCTCACTTTTGAATGGGCGGCCCCTTATTCTAAGATTATGCCCTCTAGTTCTAGTCTCCCCCATCAGTGGAAACATCCTCTCTGCATTCACCTTGTCAAGCCCCCTCATAATCTTAACGTTTCGATAAGATCATCTCTCATTCTTCTGAATTCCAATAGTAGAGGCCCAACCTACTCAACCTTTCCTCATAAGTCAACCCCCTCATCTCCGGAATCAACCTTGTGAACCTTCCCTGAACTGTCTCCAAAGCAAGTATATCCTTTCATAAATTTGGAAACCAAAACTGCATGCAGTATTCCAGGTGTGACCTCACCAATACCCTGTATAACTGAAGCAAGACTTCCCTGCTTTTATACTTTGCAATAAAGGCCAAGATACCATTGGCCTTCCTGATACCTTGCTGTACTTGCATACTACCTTTTTGTGTTTCATGCACAAGTACCCCCAGGTACTGCTGTAGTGAAGCACTTTGCAATCTTTCTCCATTTAAATAAGAACTTACTCTTTGATTTTTTTCTGCCAAAGTGTATGACCTCACACTTTCCAACATTGTACTCCGTCTGCCAAACTTTTGCCCTCTCACTTAGCCCGCCTATGTCCTTTTGCAGATTTTTTGTGTCCTTCTCACTCATTGCTTTTCCTCCTATCTTTGCATCGTCAGCAAACTTGGTTACATTACACTCTGTCCCTTCTTCCAAGTTGTTAATTGCAAGAGTAAAGAAGTCTTGCTGCAATTGTACAGGGCTTTGGTAAGACCACAACTGAAGTACTGTGTACAGTTTTGGTCTCCATATCTGAGGAAGGATATTTTTACCTTAGAGGTTCTGCAACAAATGTTCACTAGATTAATTCCTGGGATGAGAGGGTTTCTTATGAGAAGAAATTGAGTAGAATGGGCTTATACTCTCTGCACTTTAAAAGAATGAGAGGTGATTTGATTGAATCATATAACATTCTGAGAGGGCTTGAGAGGGTAGATGTTGAGAGGTTGTTTATCCTGGACGGAGAGTCTAGAACTAGGGAGCATAGTCTCAGGATAAAAGATCTGCCATTTAGAACTGAGATGAGGAGAAATTTCTTCCCTCAGAGGGTAGTAAATCTTTGGAATTCTCTACCCCAGAGAGTTGTAGGTGCTCAGTCTTTGACTATATTCTAGGCTGAGATCAATAGATTTTGGACTGTAAGAGAACCAAGGTATATGGGGATCGGGCAGGAAAATGAAGTTGAGCTCGAAGATTAGCTATGATTAGCCATGATCTTATTGAATGGCAGAACAGGCTTGAAGTGCCGTATGGCCTACGACTGCTCCAATTTCTTTAGGTTCTTGTGTTCTTAGCTGAGGCCATTTTTAATCCTTTTGTATTTTTATGATACTCCAGCAGAATCCCAAATAGAATTCTTGTATTGCCTCCAACTATATTGAATACCATGTAGATGAAAATCGGCACAGACTTCAATTGTAATTCTCGAGGAAACTTGTTTCTCTTCATTTCACTGTCAATTACTTCTTTACTGAACAAAGCTTCTACAAACAAGAAGCAGGTGTAGACAAGGGTCCGGAGTTTCCACTCGGTAGCGCTGGTGCAATTTGGCAGAAATGAGCGAAACCAACGTAAATATTGCAGAATTTTAAGCCCAATTTACGCCAAGTGCAAAAGGAGTTTCCACAACCTTTTGTGCTAGTTTAAAAAACATTGTGGTGGAAGCCAGCCCCTGGATGAATTAATCACCTTTGGGATTTTCCACTAATTGTGCTCGTTTGCAGCCCTTCTAAAAATAAGTTGGATCTTTTGAGCATAAGGACACCAATAGACATGTTTTACAAGCTTTTGAATATAATTTTTTTTTAAAAATTTACTGAAAAACTGACTACTGTACCCCAATATAACGACAAATGGTTCTGTATATTTTTTTAAGTCATTTTCAGCAATTTAAAATCGGGTTACTCACAGGTGGTGAATTGACTGCTTCAAAATCCTTATTTTTGGTGATAAACTCATTTTTGGCTGTATTCATCAAACTGCACTAAGTTATCACTCTTGAATATATCAAGGAATATGTTTTAAAGCCCTTTTTTAAAATTACGTTTTAAAATGTTGCCCAATTCATGGCAGATATCGCATTCGGCGATATGCAAATAACTTTGTGCGGAAACTTGAGAAAAATGACACATATAAGAACATTAGAAAATAGGAGCAGGAGTAGGCCATATGGCCACTTATTCTGAAACTATGCCCCCTTGTTCTAGATTTCCCCACGAGGGAAAACATACTCTCAGCATCTACCCTGTCAAGCCCCCTCAGAATCTTATACGTTTCAATAAGATCACCTCTCATTCTTCCAAACTCCAATGAGTACAGGCCCAACCCTGCTCAACCTCTCCCACATTACAACAGTGATTACACTCCAAAAGTATTCATTGACTGTAAAGCGCTTTGAGATGTCCAGTATTCGTGAAAGGTGATATATAAATGCAAGTTAACAGATATGATGTGATTGCGATTACAGAGACGTGGCTCCAGGATGATCAGGGCTGGGAACTCAACATCCAGGGGTATTCAACATTCAGGAAGGATAGAATAAAAGGAAAAAGGAGGTGGGGTAGCATTGCTGGTTAAAGAGGAGATTAATGCAATAGTTCGGAAGGACATTAGCTTGGATGATGTGGAATCTATATGGGTAGAGCTGCAGAACACCAAAGGGCAAAAAACGTTAGTGGGAGTTCTGTACAGACCTCCAAATACTAGAAGTGATGTTAGGGAGGGCATCAAACAGGAAATTAGGGGTGCATGCAATAAAGGTGCAGCAGTTATCATGGGTGACTTTAATATGCACATAGATTGGGCTAACCAAACTGGAAGCAATACGGTGGAGGAGGATTTATGTCGAGGAACCAACTAGGGGGGAGGCCATCTTAGACTGGGTGTTGTGTAATGAGAGAGGATTAATTAGCAATCTCGTTGTGCGAGGCCCCTTGGGGAAGAGTGACCATAATATGGTAGAATTCTGCATTAGGATGGAGAATGAAACAGTTAATTCAGAGACCATGGTCCAGAACTTAAAGAAGGGTAACTTTGAAGGTATGAGGCGTGAATTGGCTAGGATAGATTGGCGAATGATACTTAAGAGGTTGACTGTAGATGGGCAATGGCAGACATTTAGAGACCGCATGGATGAACTACAACAATTGTACATTCCTGTCTGGCGTAAAAATAAAAAAGGGAAGGTGGCTCAACCATGGCTATCAAGGGAAATCAGGGATAGTATTAAAGCCAAGGAAGTGGCATACAAATTGGCCAGGGACTGGGAGAAATTTAGAACTCAGCAGAGGAGGACAAAGGGTTTGATTAGGGCAGGGAAAATGGAGTACGAGAAGAAGCTTGCAGGGAACATTAAGACGGATTGCAAAAGTTTCTACAGATATGTAAAGAGAAAAAGGTTAGTAAAGGCAAACGTAGGGGTGCATGCAATAAAGGTGCAGCAGTTATCATGCAGTCAGAATCAGGGGAAGTCATAACGGGGAACAAAGAAATGGCAGACCAACTGAACAAGTACTTTGGTTCGGTATTCACTAAGGAGGACATAAACAACCTTCCGGGTATAAAAGGGGTCAGAGGGTCGAGTAAGGAGGAGGAACTGAGGGAAATCCTTATTAGTCGGGAAATTGTGTTGGGGAAATTGATGGGATTGAAGGCCGATAAATTCCCAGGGCTTGATGGACTGCATCCCAGAGTACTTAAGGAGGTGGCCTTGGAAATAGCGGATGCATTGACAGTCATTTTCCAACATTTCATTGACTCTGGATCAGTTCCTATCGAGTGGAGGGTAGCCAATGTAACCCCACTTTTTAAAAAAGGAGGGAGAGAGAAAGCAGGGAATTATAGACCTGTCAGCCTGACCTCAGTAGTGGGTAAGATGATGGAATCAATTATTAAGGATGTCATAGCAGCGCATTTGGAAAGAGGTGACATGATAGGTCCAAGTCAGCATGGATTTGTGAAAGGGAAATCATGCTTGACAAATCTTCTGGAATTTTTTGAGGATGTTTCCAGTGGAGTGGACAAGGGAGAACCAGTTGATGTAGTATATTTGGACTTTCAGAAGGCTTTCGACAAGGTCCCACACAAGAGATTAATGTGCAAAGTTAAAGCACATGGGATTGGGGGTAGTGTGCTGACATGGATTGAGAACTGGTTGTCAGACAGGAAGCAAAGAGTAGGAGTAAATGGGGACTTTTCAGAATGGCAGGCAGTGACTAGTGGGGTACCGCAAGGTTCCGTGCTGGGGCCCCAGCTGTTTACACTGTACATTAATGATTTAGACGAGGGGATTAAATGTAGTATCTCCAAATTTGTGGATGACACGAAGTTAGATGGCAGTGTGAGCTGCGAGGAGGATGCTATGAGGCTGCAGAGTGACTTGGATAGGTTAGGTGAGTGGGCAAATGCATGGCAGATGAAGCATAATGTGGTTAAATGTGAGGTTATCTACTTTGGTGGTAAAAACAGAGAGACAGACTATTATCTGAATGGTGACAGATTAGGAAAAGGGGAGGTGCAACGAGACCTGGGTGTCATGGTATATCAGTCATTGAAGGTTGGCATGCAGGTACAGCAGGCGGTTAAGAAAGCAAATGGCATGTTGGCCTTCATAGTGAGGGGATTTGAGTACAGGGGCAGGGAGGTGTTGCTACAGTTGTACAGGGCCTTGGTGAGGCCACACCTGGAGTATTGTGTACAGTTTTGGTCTCCTAACTTGAGGAAGGACATTCTTGCTATTGAGGGAGTGCAGCGAAGGTTCACCAGACTGATTCCCGGGATGGCGGGACCGACCTATCAAGAAAGACTGGATCAACTGGGCTTGTATTCACTGGAGTTCAGAAGAATGAGAGGGGACTTCATAGAAACTTTTAAAATTCTGATGGGTTCAGACAAGTTAGATGCAGGAAGAATGTTCCCAATGTTGGGGAAGTCCAGAACCAGGGGTCACAGTCTAAGGATAAGGGGTAAGCCATTTAGGACCGAGATGAGGAGAAACTTCTTCACCCAGAGAGTGGTGAACCTGTGGAATTCTCTACCACAGAAAGTTGTTGAGGCCAATTCACTAAATATATTCAAAAAGGAGTTAGATGAAGTCCTTACTACTAGGGGGATCAAGGGGTTTGGTGAGAAAGCAGGAATGGGATACTGAAGTTGCATATTCAGCCATGAACTCATTGAATGGCGTTGCAGGCTAGAAAGGCCGAATGGCCTACTCCTGCACCTATTTTCTACGTTTCTATGTTTCTTAGTATTTATTTCTTTTATAAGACAACCCCTTCATCCCTGAAATCAACCAAGTGGTTGGAGGCTGTTCAGAGAAGGTTCACTCGGTTGATTCCAGATATGAGGGAGTTGACTGATGAGGATAGGTTGGGTCTATACTCATTGGAGTTCAGAAGAATGAGAGGTGATCTTATAGAAACATATAAGGTAATGAGGGGGCTTGACAAGATGGATGCAGAGAGTATATTTCCACTTAAGGGCGAAACTAAAACTAGGGGATATAGTCTTAGAATAAGGGGCCACCCATTAAAAACTGAGATGAGGAGGAATTTCTTCTCTCAGAGGGTTGTAAATTTGTCCCATAGAGAGCTGTGGAGGCTGGGTCTTTGAATATATTTAAGGTCGAGATGGACAGATTTTTGAGCGATAAGGGAATAAAGGATTATGGGGAGCGGGCAGGGAAGTGGAACTGAATCCATGATCAGATCAGCCATGATCTTAATAAATGGTGGAGCAGGCTCGAGGGGTCAAATGGCCTACTCCTGCTCTTGTTGCTTGTGTTCTTGTGAACCTTCTCTGAACTGCCTCCAATGCAAATATATTCCTCCTTAAATAAGGAGACAAAAACTGTATGCAGTACTTTAGGTGTGGTCTCACCAATATCCTGTACAGTTGTAGCAAGACTTCCCTACTTTTATATTCCATTCTTCTTGCAATAAAAAACAACATTCCATTTCCTTCCTAGTTACTTGCTACACCTGCAAGCTAACTTTTTGTGCTTCATGTACAAGGGTACTCTCAGATCCCTCTGTACCACAACATTATTTAGTCTCCATTTAAATTATAATTTTGCTTTTCTATTCTTCCTACCAAAGTGGATAAGCTCACATTTTACCACATTATATTCCATCTGCCAAATTTTTGCCCACTCACTTAACCTATCAATATCCCATTGCGGACTCTTTGCGTCCTCCTCACACTTGGTTTCTCACTTGTCTTTGTATTGTCAGCAAATTTGGCTACATTACACGCGATCTCTTCATCCATGCCATTAATATAGAATATAAATAGTTGAGGCCCCAGCACTGATCCCTTTGGCACGCCACTTGTTACAGTTTTCCAACCTGAAAATTACACATTTATTCCGATTCTCTGTTTTTCTGTTAGTTAGCCAATCCTCAGTCCATGCTAATATATTACCTCCAACACCATGAGCTCTTATCTTGTGTAGGAACCTTTTATGTGGCACCTTATTGAATGCCTTTTGGAAATCCAAATACACTTCATCTACTGGGTCCCCTTTATCCACCCTGCTCGTTACATCTTCAAAGAACTCTAAGAAATTTGTCAAACATGATTTTCCTTTCATAAAACCATGTTGACTCTGCTTGATTGCACAGGTATTATGATTTTCTAAACATCTTGCTACTACGTCCTTAATAATGGATTCCAACATTTTCCCAATGACAGATGTTAGGCTAACTGGCCCAGAGTTTGCTGCTTTCTGTCTCCCTCCTTTCTTGAATAGGGGCGTTACATTTGCAGTTTTCCAATCCGCTGGGCCCTTTCCAAAATCTTGGGAATTTTGGTAGATTACAACCAATGCATCCTCTATCTCTGCAGCCATTTCATTTAAGGCCCTAGGTTACAGGCCAGTCGGTACAAGGGAATTGTCAGCCCTTTGTCCCATTAGTTTGCCTGGTACTTTTTCTCCAGTGATAATGATTGTTTTAATTTCCTCCCTTTTTTGCTCCCTAATTTTCTACTATTATTGGGATGCTTTTAGTGCCTTCTAGTGTGAAGACAAATACAAAGGGGCTGAAATTCAAGTATGCCAGAAAGCTGGTGCGCCTATGATTTCCTACCTGTTTTTACCACCAGGAGAGTGGAAGCGGCTGTCTGATCAATTTACAAGTCTTTGAAGTTTTTTTTTCATTGGACCGGAAGCCGGACATAAAAGGGGCAGAAGTGTGATGGCAAGTGAGACTGAGGGGCTGAAGTTGGGGCAGGATTGGGACTCTGCCGCTGTCAATTAGTAGTGGAGCAGTTGAAGGGGAGAGAATTGGGCATTTTTAAACTTCGGCCCACTGGGCCACTAGGGAGGGTTTCAGCCGGGTCACCTGTTGGCGGCCTGGCCGAACCTGGGGACATAATAGTCCGTTCGACATGGAACGGCAAAAACAATTATATGGCGGCTGCGGCATTCGGCCCTCCCTTTTAAATTCTGCCGCAACGCCAGGGCCCAGAGAGAGGAGAAAAGGTGCACCGATGGAAAAAGCTGTTGGGGGCAGCACATGGCAGGGCATCAATTTTTTTCAACTGAATTTCCGTCGGAATGAAATTGAGATGAGGGATAGTAGCGGTGCGCGCTTGCGGTGGTCGACAGCAGCGGGGCAGAAGTGGGGAAAGGCCGAAAAATTCCTGATCTGAATTTAGGTCGGGGCGGCCAGTTGACCACAAAGTCTCTGCCATGGGTTTCAGTTGCATGGCCGCTGCAAACGGGCAGTAACTGGTCTTTCCACGATCCTGAATTTTGGCCCCAAAGTATTTGTTCAAAGTCTCTGCCATTTCCTTGTTTCCCATTATTAATTCTCCAGTCTCATCCTCTAAGGGACCAACATTTACTTTAGCAACACTCTTCCTTTTTTATATACTTGTAGAAGCTCTTATTTTCTGTTTTTACATTGCTTGCTAGTTTACTTTCATAATTTATTTTCTCCGTCTTTATTATATTTTAGTCATTCTTTGTTGGTTTGTAAAATTTTCCCAATCTTCTAGCCGACCACTAATCTTCACAACATTATTTGCCTTTTCTTTACTTTTGATAACATCCTTAACTTACTTATTTAGTCATGAATGGTTCATCCTTCTCATAGAATCTTTCTTTCTCAATGGAATATATGTTGAGAATTATGAAATATCTCCTTAAATGTCTGCCACTGCTTATCTACCATCTGACCTTTTAATCTTTTTTCCCAGTTCACTTTAGCCTTCATACCTTTGTAATTGCCTTTATTTAGGTTTAAGACACTAGTTTCAGACCCAAGTTTCTCACCCTGGAACTGAATGTGAAATTCTATCATGTTATGATCACTTTTCCTTAGATGATCCTTTACTATCAGATCATTAATTAATCCTGTCTCATTACACATTACCAGATCTAAAATAGACTGTCCCTTAGTTGGTTCCACAATATATTGTTCTAAGAACTGTCCCAAATACAACTCTATAAACTCATCCTCAATTTATATGAAGATTAAATTCACCCACGATTATTGCAGTACCTCTCTTACAAGCCCCCATTATTTCTTGATTTATACCCTGTTCTATAGTATAGCTACTGTTAGGGGGCCCAGAGATGACTCCTACCAGTGACTTCTTTCTCTTGCTATTTGTTATCTCCACCCAAACTGATTCTACATTTTGATCTTCCGAGCCAATGTAATTTCTCGCTAATGCACTGATCGCATCCTTTAATAAGAGAGCTGCCCCACCTCCTTTTCCTTTCTGGCCATCCTTCCAAAATGTCAAGTAACCCTGAATATTCAGTTCCCAGCCTTGGTCACCTTGCAACCAGATCTGTGGCTAGCAGATCATACCCATTTATTTCTATTTGTGCCATCAATTCATCTATCTTGTTACCAATGCTGCGTGCATTCAGATAAAGAGCCTTTAATTTTGTTTTTTTACTATGACCATTTTCCTCTACTCTAATCCTATGCATTCTTATGCCCTGCACTATTGCCTTGTCCTTTCTCTTTAACTTTCTAAATTTCCCCTCAGCTGACCCCCCACCTCCATTTTTTAGTTTAAAGCCCTTCTCAAAAACAATGCACAAGGCACAATTTGCACCCGGATCATCAATTGCATCCAAAGTGGAAACTCTACCCTATGATGTTAACTGTTTTACTAACTGAATATCATTAGCTTTGTGGCACCATTTGGAATGAGCTTGAAATCATCTCATTTGAAATCAAACTGCAGTGACTTGCATCCCTGGGGTTACATTGATTCTCGGTGAAATCTGGTCTTCTCACATTAATCTCATGTGTTCAACATCACCCTAAAATATTTTATGCTGATATTTCCCATATGTTTTGGTGGCTTTCAGCAACACCTACATAGAAAGGTGCTCATCAGATAATGTTTATGAATGAAACCATCAACCTGATTTAGACTAACTTCAGACTGCACCAAAGCACATGCAAATTTTTAACACATATATTTTTGATCTTCACATTTCCTTTTGAATTAAGTCAGTGTTTTGGGAAGGGACGTCTAGTTTGGACCATTCCTATCTTTCCTCGGTGGGTCCTTAAGTCTGGCTTCTATCTGTGATTGCAATTATTTAGCTATGCAGGTTACAGTCTTTTCACTGATGAGCAATATTTTTTATAGTGAGTCTATTTGTACTGCCAAAATGGCCGCCTTGTCTGTGATTGGCTCTTCAATATAACTTGACCTATTGCTGATTGGTCCCCTTGGAGGATTAGCCACATCCTGAAGTTTGTAATTGGAACTGCTCAGCCCAAGTTCTGATTGACTTCGCAAATTGTAACTCGATCTATTTTGATTTCAGAAGCCACAGAGGATAGATCTCGCCAAAAGCCACCAAGTTCCAGCCAAAGTCCCTTACACCAGCACAAGTGCATCCCTCCTCCCGCTGAAGTCCTTTACACTAGTGCAAGTGCTGCCTCCCCAACCAAAGTCCCTTACCACCTCCGTCCGCCCCCGCCGCCATAGATGGGGCATTGTGTGCGGATTGTCAGCAGCTTTATTAGATATGAAGGTATGATGTGACTTCTGGATTTCGTCCACTCCAACATCATCATCATCATCATCATCGGAATTGAGGAAGACTTGCTTCCACTCTTAACACGAGTTCTTAGGTGGCTGAATAGTCCAATACAAGAACCACAGTCTCTGTCGCAGGTGGGGCAAATAGTCGTTGAGGGAAGGGGTGGGTGGGACTGGTTTGCTGCATGCTCTTTCCGTTGCCTGTGCTTGATTTCTGCATGCTCTCAGCGACGAGACTCGAGGTGCTCAGCGCCCTCCCAGATGCGCTTTCTCCACAGGACGGTCTTTGGCCAGGGTCTCCCAGGTGTCAGTGGGGATGTTGCACTTCATCAGGCAAGCTTTGAGGGTGTCCTGGTAACATTTCCGCTGCCCACCTTTGGCTCGTTTGCCTTGAAGGAGTTCCGAGTAGAGCGCTTGCTTTGGGAGTCTCGTGTCTGGCATGCGAACTATGTGGCCTGTCCAGTGGAGCAGATCAAGTGTGGTCAGTGCTTCGATGCTGGAGATGTGGGCCTGGTTGAGGACGCTAATGTTGGTGTGTTTGTCCTCCCAGGGGATTTGTAGGATCTTGCGGAGACATCGTTGGTGGTATTTCTCCAACGACTTGAGGTGTCTACTGTACATGGTCCATGTCTCTGAGCCGTACAAGTATTACTACAGCCCTGTAAACCATGAGCTTGGTGGTTGATTTAAGGGCCTGGTCTTTGAACACTCTTTTCCTCAGGCGGCCGAAGGCTGCATTGGCGCACTGGAGGCGGTGTTGGATCTTGTCGTCAATGCCTGCTCTTGTTGATAGGAGGCTCCCAAGATATGGGAAGTGGTCCACATTGTCCAGGGCCACGCCGTGGATCTTGATGACTGGGGGACAGTGCTGTGCGGTAAGGTGGAGGACCTTTGTCTTGCTGATGTTTAGCGTAAGGCCCATGCTTTAGTCGCCTCAGTAAATACGTAAATACTGGAGTTCAGCCTCTGTATGTGCGCAGAAGCAGGCGTCGCCTGCATACTGTATCTCGACGACAGAGGTTGGGGTGGCCTTGGACCTGGCCTAGAGACGGCGAAGGTTGAACAGGTTCCCACTGGTTCTGTAGTTTAGTTCCACTCCAGCGGGGAGCTTGTCAACTGTGAGATGAAGAATGGCAGTGAGGAAGATTGAGAAGAGGGTTGGAGCGATGACGCAGCCCTCTTTGATCCCGGTCTGGATGTGAATTGGGTCTGTGATGGATCTGTTGTTCATAATCACGGCCTACATGTTGTCATGGAGCAGGCGGAGGATCGTGACGAACTTTTGGGGGCATTCGAAACGGAGGACGACACTCCATAGACCCTCGCGGTTGACAGTGTCAAAGCCTTTGTAAGGTCGAAGAAGGCCATGTATAAGGGCTGGTGCTGTTCTCTGCATTTTTCCTGCAGCTGTTGCGCTGCAAAAATCATGTCCTTTGTGCCCCGTAGGGGACAAAATCCACACTGTGACTCCGGGAGGAGCTCCTCAGCCATAGGGAGAAAACGGTTGAGGAGGACTCTAGCGACAACTTCCTCAGTGGCTGATAGCTGGGAGATTGCTCTGTAGTTGCCACAGTCGGACTTGTCCCCTTTTTTAAAGATGGTCACGATCACTGCATCTCTGAGATCTCCTGGCATGCTCTCCTCCCTCCAGATGAGAGGGATGAGGTCATGTATTTGCGCCAGTAGTGCCTCTCCGCCATACTTCAGTGCCTAAGCAAGGATTCCATCCACTCCCAAAGCCTTGTTGTTCTAAAGCTGCCTTATGGCTTTTTCTACCTCATGCAGTGTTGGGGTTTTACTGAGGTGGTGGCGAGTAGCATGCTGCGGGATGGAGTCGAGACAAAGGCAGAGGCAGAGTCTCGATTGAGGAGATCTTCGAAGTGCTCCTTCCAGCGGGCCCTGTCTGCCTCAGTGTCTTGATGAGTGTTTCCCCATTCTTGGCTAGCAGTGGGCTGGGGCCTTGGGTATTTGGTCTGTAGGTGGCTTTGACTGCGATGAAGAATCCTCGCACATCATGGCTGTCGGCCATTTGCTGTATCTCCTGTGCTTTCTCCATCCACCACCTGTTCTTTAGGTCCCGTTTTTTTTGTTGGACCTCAGCCTTGAGGTGTCTGCAATACTGTTTTGCTGCTCTGGAGTTGGGTTGTTGCTTAAGGCTCAGAAATACCCTGCGTTTGCGATTTGTTAGCTCTTGGATCTCCTGATCATTCTCATCAAACCAATCCTGGTGTTTCCTGGTCGAGTGACCAAGCATCTCTTTGCAGGCACTGGTTATGGAGGCCTGGAGGGCAGGCCAAGCGCTGTGGGCATTCTGCGTCTCAGGGTCATTAAGGCATGCTAGGTTAGCTGTGAGGCGCTGACTGTATAGGGGCTCTTTTAGCTGGGTCTTTAAGTGCCCCGGCATTGGCTTTTTTGTGGCACTGCTTCTGCTGCCCCCTCTGCTTTGGGGTTATGTTGTTGTCAATGATGCATCGGATTAGGCAGTGGTCCGCAGTCGTCAGCTCCTGTCATGGCTTGGGTGATGGGCACATCCTTGCGATCCCTGGCTCGGACGATGACATAGTCGAGCAGGTGCCAGTGTTTGGAGCGAGGATGTTGCCACGATGCCTTGTATTTGTCCCTCTGGCGGATCAAGATGTTGGTGATGACAAGTTCATGTTCTAGACATTTTGTCAGGAGTAGGGTGCCGCTGGGGTTGGCTTTCCCTACCCCGCTCTCTGCCACTCATGCTTCCCCAGAGGATTGTGTCCTTGCCGGCCCTGGCATTGAAGTCACCAAGGAGGATCAGTTTGTTGTCCGTGGGGACATGGGACAGGGATTTTTCGAGGTTGGCGTAGAAACTCTCTTTGGTCTCATCTGTTGCATCGAGTGTCGCACTGATGACTGTGGCACATTGATTCTGGGATAGGGTGAGTCGAAGAGTCATGAGGTGTTCATTAGCCCCGCAGGGGGAGTCTTTGAGGTGGTCGACTAGCTTGTTTTTGATGGCGAAGATGACTTTGTGGAGGCAGCGTTCTTCCTCTGATTTCCCTTTCCAGAAGAAGTTGTAACCTCCACCTTGTCATGTATCTTACATTATTATATATAACTGTATCCTAACATGCTATAGATGACTGTAATAAGATATGACCTGTAACCACCAACATACCTTACCACCAGCGGTGCACTTGCAAGAGACAGGTATATAAGGACAGGTCTCAGGCAAGTGCAGCATTCCAGAGCTGTGAAATAAAGGCGCAGGTCCAGAGTGACCTTGACTTCACTACATGCCTCGTGTGAATCTGTACTGAGGGGACAGGACTTTACAGTGGCGACGGGTTACGGGATTACAGAATCCACAGAATGGCGAACAACGGATCAGATGAAAAGTACAATGCGGGAGACAATTGGGAGGACTTTATAGAAAGGCTCCAGCAAAGCTTTGTAACCAAAGACTGGTTAGGCGACGATAAGGCAGACAAGAGAGTCGTTTGAAGAATTGAGCACACTGGTAAGAGACCACCTGAAGCCAACGAGCAGCCTACACATGGCCAGACACAGGTTCTACAACTACAGACACTGTGTGGGCCAGAACATACCCGACTTCGTGGCGGAACTTCGGGAGGTTGGCTAGTTTATGTGAGTTCTCCGATGAACTGCGGAGAGAAATGCTGAGAGACTTTTTCATTGAAGGAATAGGCCACGCAGGCATATTCCGAAAGCTCATGGAGACCAAGAACCTGACCTTAGAGGCAGCAGCACTGGTTGCACAGACATTCTTGGTAGGGGAAGAAGAAACGAGGTTGATTTACAATGTAGGTACGACAACTAACGAAATATTGGAACAAGAAGTTCACAGCACTAAACAAGCTGC
Organism: Pristiophorus japonicus; assembly: GCF_044704955.1. Classification (NCBI taxonomy): domain Eukaryota; kingdom Metazoa; phylum Chordata; class Chondrichthyes; family Pristiophoridae; genus Pristiophorus; species Pristiophorus japonicus. The sequence goes on along the minus strand of NC_091993.1, from coordinate 93,536,411 downwards.
TACCCCCACACACAGACAAAACCCGGGAGAACAGGCTCTCGACAGCAGGCAGAAGCCATCAAGGGCCACAGGAACGGCTGTTCACACCTCATCAACCCACAATGCGAGCAATCAACTACAAAGTGAGAGAAGCTCAAGAGAGATCAGCCCGACGCAGCTCATTCTTTGGAAACTCTTTGAACAATGGAACAGGTCTGTGCTGGAGGTGTGTGGGTGGGCACTCGGCAAGGGGATGTCGATTTCAGCAGGCTGTTTGCAGAAATTGTGAATATACAGGGCATTTGCAAAAAAATGGCAGCTCGGCTGGTATACGAATCGGATGGGTCGGAAAGCGGACCAGAAGATGGTGGGGACAGTACCCGGGACACCGGTGTGTACAGCGGGTCAACACGATCAATGGCCGCTGCTCCTACAACAGGACGCCTCCGATAATGATGAGGGTCCTACTCAACGGGATATCTGTCAACATGGAGCTGGATACGGGAGCGAGTCACCACCATCAACACACATCGAGGCCTTTTCATGTACAATCCATGCCCATTAGGCATCAGGTCGGCAGCTGCCATATTCTAGCGCAACATGGAGAGTCTGCTCAAGTCCATCCCGGGGACGGTTGTATTTCAAGACGACATACTTATCATGGGCAGGGACACCGACTCCCATCTCTGTAATTTGGAGGAAGTACTAAAGCGGTTGGATCGGGTAGGCCTACGAGTCAAGAAATCCAAGTGCCTGTTTCTCGCACCCGAGGTTGAATTTTTGGGCAGAAGGATTGCCGCTGATGGAATCCGCCCAACAGAGACCAAAACGGAAGCAATTCGCCTGGCACCCAGGCCCCGGAATGTCTCAGAACTGTACGCCTTTCTCGGGCTACTCAATTACTTTGGGAACTTTATGCAGAACTTAAGCACGTTGCTGGAGCCTCTCCACGTGCTACTCAGGAAGGGGTGCGATTGGTTTTGGGAGGACGCCCAGGAACGCGCCTTCAATAAGGCACGCAACCTTCTGTGTTCCAACTTTCTTTGACCCAGGTAAAAAGCTAGTTCTCACATGCGATGCGTCAGCGTATGGGGTCGGGTGCGTTTTGCAACATGTCAATAGTGCAGGCAAATTACAACCCATAGCTTATGCCTCAGGTCACTTTCGCGGGCGGAGCGCGGGTACGGAATGGTAGAGAAGGAGATGCTCGCGTGCGTGTACGGTGTCAAAAAGATGCACCAATACCTTTTTGGGGCCAAGTTCGCGTTAGAAACTGACCACAAGCCCCTCACGTCCCCCCTATCTGAGAACAAGGCAATAAACACCAACACCTCGGCGCGAATTCAACGGTGGGCACTCATGCTGGCGTCCTACGACTATACCATAAGGCACAGACCAGGCACAGACAACTGTGCCGACGCGCTCAGCAGGCTACCCCTGGCGACCACGGTAGGGTCTGACGAACAGGACTGTGAGATAGTCACGGCAATCAATGCATTTGAGTCCACAGGTTCGCCCATGACGGCTCGCCAAATCAGAGCCTGGACGGCCAGCGACCCCACGTTATTCTTAGTAAAATGATGTGTCCTAACCGGTGACTGGGCAGAGGCTCGCGATGCCTACCCCGAGGAATTAAAACCCTTTCACAGGCACATACATGAGCTAACACTACAAGCAGACTGCCTGATGTGGGGCAGCCGAGTAGTCATGCCTCTGCGAGGCAGAGAGGCATTTGTCCAGTAGCTCCACCGCGAGCACCCGGGGATCGTTCTCATGAAGGCCATAACCAGATCCCACGTCTGGTGGCCTGGTATTGACGCGGACTTGGAGCCCTGCATCCGAAGGTGCACCATTTGTGCCCAACTCAGTAATGCCCCCAGGGAGGCTCCACTGAGCCCCTGGCCCTGGCCTACCAAACCGTGGTCGCGGGTACACGTTCACTCTGCGGTTCCCATTCATGGGCAAAATGTTCCTCGTAATTGTAGATGCATTTTCAAAGTGGATCGAATGCACCATTTTAAACTCGAGCACAACCTCCACCACTGTGGAGAGCCTCGCAAACATGTTTGCAACGCACGGAATCCCTGATATATTGGTCAGTGACAATGGTCCGTGCTTCACCAGTGCAGAATTCCAAGACTTTATAATTGACCACGGCATAAATCACATCAAGACGGCACTGTTCAAGCCGGCCTCCAACGGCCAGGCGGAGAGAGCAGTGCAAATCATTAAACAAGGCATGCTTAAAATCCAAGGTCCCACGCTGCAGGGTCGCCTGTCGCGACTGCTGCTGGGATACAGATCTCGTCCGCACTCACTGACTGGGATCCCCCCCGCGCAACTGTTGATGAAAAGGACTTTAAAAACAAGGCTCTCATTAATCCTCCCAGACATGCGCGAAATCGTTGAGGCAAAGCGCCGTAAGCTGACTGAGTACCATGACAGAAATTCGAGGGGGAGATGGAATGAGATAGGGGACAAAGTGTTTGTACTAAACTATGGCAGGGGTCCCAAAAGGCTTGCAGGGACAGTAATGAGCAAGGAAGGAAACAGGCTACTGGTAGTACAAATGGATAATGGCAAAACCTGCCGGAGGCATGTAGACCAAGTCAAAAGCAGATTTACCAACAACACTGCGGAACCAGAGGCAGACTACAATGTGGAATTCGCACCACACCTGGTGGACTGACAGAGGGAACAACCTGAGGAAAGGGCAATCCCAACAGACAGCCCAGGCGAGTCAACAACAATCACACCAATCGAAACAGACAGCCCAGGCGAGATACCAGCAACCACACCCAAAGAAAAACAGACACCAAGGCAAACAACTGAACCACAACTCAGACGCTCCACGCGAGAGTGTAGACCACCTGAGAGACTGAACCTGTAAAGACAATAAGACCTTGGGGAGGGTGATGTCATGTATCTTACATTATTATATATAACTGTATCCTAACATGCTATACATGACTGTAATAAGATATGACCTGTAACCACCAGTATACCTTACCACCAGGGGTGCACTTGCAAGAGACAGGTAAATAAGGACAGGTCTCAGGCAAGTGCAGCATTCCAGAGCGGTGAAATAAAGGTGCAGGTCCAGAGTGACCTTGACTTCATTACATGCCTCGTGTGAATCTGTATTGAGGGGACAGGACTTTACACACCTTGTTCCTTGAGCTGGCCTTCCCCTGCCTGCCAGGTCTCACTTAGGGCAGCGATGTCAATATCAAAGAGTCTAAGTTCCTGGGCAACTATGGCGGTGCGATGTTCTGGCCTGTTGCTATTGGGGTTGTCCATGAGGGCCCTGATGTTCCAGGTCCAGAACTTCATGTTAGAGGAGTGGAAGATTCCTGTGCATGATTTCTTTTAACGTGGGCGTGATCATTGCATATCAGCTTTCACACGGGCTTACCTGAGCAAAGTCTTGATCCAGTGGCAAGGGGATCCAAGACGACTGGAGACCAGGCACTGTTATATGAGCCTAATTGACTACGATGAGTCGTTGGCCACAGGCTCGGCGCTGAGTGGCACCCTTGATGATAGATGGTCCGATGCTTGGCTGGAGGCAGGCATTGGGAGGGTTAGTAGCTCACTGGGGTTCAGAGTGGAATGTCAGAGGGCTCACAGCCATGATGCTCACCACATGCTGGAGGAAGAGAGAGAGAGCTCCTATCGTCGCTGAAGGAGGCAGTCACCTGTGGAGAAGAAGAGGTCCAGCCGTCGTCAAGGAGAGGCCCGATCACCACTGGATGAGTGAATGCCCGCCGCCACTGGAGGAGTGAATGCCCGCCGCCGCTGGAGGGGTGAAGGCCTGCCGCCGCTGGAGGGGTGAGGTCTGATCATCTGGGAGGAGGCTCACCTGCTCACTGGTCGTCTTCATGGATCAAGGACCCCGGTCGTTGTCACTGATTGGTGGTGTGGTGTGGTGGGGAAGCCTGAGGTAGGCGCGATCTTGTGGGATTCGCAGGGTTGGGTTTAGTGTCGGGGTTTAAGTGTTTAAGACCCTCTATTAGGGTCTATTAGGGCTAAGGGAAGTTTAGACAGTGGGGGGTGGGGGGGCTGAGGGTGAAAGTTGCCGATGGTAGCAGATGGTGGTTGTTCAGCAGGGGAGCTCCCTAGGGAGTTGCAACACCAGCGGCCATCTTGCACCATAAGTACTCCAATAATGTCCCTTGTAACACATGCACTGAGCTTTCCGAGAAATCGGTTATGGGTGTAAAGGGGGTTGAAAGAACCTCTCTCCCTTCCGATTTCCCCCCCCCCCCTCCTCCTCCTCCATGTCTCTCTCATCCCCTCCATCCCGTCTATCCCCCCCTCCCCCAGGCACTCTCTCTCTCTCCTTCCTTCCAAGCTCTCTCTCTCCCCCCTCCAGGCTCTGTCTCTCTCTCCGCTGACCACCCGCCGGCCGCCTGCCACCGCTCTCCCCCTCCGCCGCTGCTCAGCAAGAGGCTCGAGGCCCGATCGGAGACTTGAGCTTGTGGCTCAGCGGGAGGCCCGGCCGAGCAACCTGTGAACCAACAGTGTGGTTGGGCTGATTGCAGGTCCCACTTCTGGTTCCGGTTTCGGGCGGGAGGCATCGGGGGCGGAGTCTCGAGAGGACGCAGGTGCAGAAGGACAGAAAAAGTGCAGTACAAATAGTTCCTATTTTTATAGAGCAATACTTGCAAAGTAAAAATTTCTTATCTTTCATATTCTTAATGATAAAATCTGGCGTAATTATATGGAGGTTTGGCTCTGTGTGATCACATTGGCACTCACATTTTAATGAGTCTCTTGTAGTGATGATCAGTGAGTAAAATCATTGGGCTCATGGTTAGTTTAGAAAAGGAAACAGGAGGATGAACCTCTTTATCATTAGTTTACTGATATGATTGTGCAGGTTGGAGAGCGTTTAAAATTTTAATCAGTCTGATGGACCGATGGAAGCTTTTTACTGCCAATGAGTTGGTGAAACCTAGTCAAAGGTGAATATGGGCAAAGTTTGCTGTGGTAGGGTATCTAACAGCAGTTAGATTTGTTCTTGGACGTTTAGGTTTTTACATCTTTTGCGTGACAAGTTGCTGAAAGTGTGCGCTGATAATGGCGCAGTGAGGGAAATGAGGCATCCAGGACATGAGTGAACAGGACAAGCAACTGTGTATCTCCCTAATCAATCAGATTGAAGGATGGTGAAATTAATAGTGTAAACGACTAAGACGGAAATGTGAATTAGAATGGGTGAATTCGATGTCAAATTAGCTACAGAAAGAGAAGTAAAGGGACGGAAAGAAAGATTGGATTAAGAGAGAGAGAAAGAAAAATGGACGGAAAGGAAAAGTGAAGAAACGAGATTTAATTTTCGTGAAAGTAATGGTAGAGTAGCATAACTCAGACAGCAATGTTTGGATATTTAACTTTAGCTGTGCATCTGCCCCTTGTCTAAAGTCAATGTACCATTTGTATATAAATAACGACAAGCACCAGTAACCTGACCATTATTTGACAGGAAAATTTGGCCAAATTTCTTTACCATTTTGCCTTTTTTTTAAGGTGTTTTATAAATAAACATCAATTCCAAATTTTCCATTCGGTGATGTTTTCGTAGTCTTCACTGGTTAAGGTAGAGAACAGCAAAGCCGACCTGCAACTAATTAACATTACTTTTGTTGTATTGTTTACGTCAATACACTTCCTCACAGCAAGTTTGACAGGCTGATCCAAGGAAAGAGATTATGGAGGAAGGAAGTAAATTGTGGTGAGTCTCTCTGTTGTTATTCTATTCAGAATCTAAACATAAAGATTATTCTGTTATTGTAATCAAGGATGACTGTGCACTACTTAAATCCAGAATTGATTACAGGGCCAGTGAGAAAGGGCTCCCAAAACATTTCTGCTCATTTGTTTGCAACATTGATAATATTTCACCTTGGTCGATGATTAAGGCAATGAAGCATTCAACTCAATTTCAGAAAACTGCACTATTATTCAATGACCCAGTGGCACAGCATGCCATAGATCAGAGTGGCACTCGTTAATCTTCACATGGGGAGATTCCTATTCTTCTCCATATGGGCAGTGAGTGAAAATGATATGGCAAATCAACCTGTACCTACTGGTGACTAGTTACAACATTGATAGAAATAGAGTATTTGCACACTTTCTCAATTGTCAATTAATAAATAGGTGTGGAATTTCCTATGGTTTTTGGCCAGTGATGTGTAATCAGTCCATAAATCAAATACCCTGTGTAAAGGTTCGAGGAAACACAGGCACAATTGTGTTACACATGTAATTACACTATTCCGGATTTTCCTCTATCTTTTATGCCCATCTAATGATCTTTGCGCCCAAATGCATCTCGGCTCATTATAATGGCCAAGCTCCCAGGCTAACGAGCGGTACATATGATTTTTCTGAAATTAGGCTGATTACAAACAAGTGAAAATTAAGACCAGAATTTTTCTCATGTTTTATTGCCATTTTTAAGCAAGATTTTAAAAAAATCCTCACTGATACCTGCTCTGTGTTTTCTGTTTCTTTGAATACATTTTTATGGCATCAGTAAGAGTCATTTTAAAAACTGAAAAGCTTCTACAATGCACGTTCTTAAACATGCTGTGCCTAATGTACCTGAATCATGGATAGATGACTTGAAACTTTAATTTTCATATTTAAGGAATATATGGTGTGACAAAAGCAAAATATAGAAAATGCTAAAAATCTGAACTCAAAGCAGAAAATACTAGAAACACTCAGCAGGTCAGGCAGTATCTGTGGAGAGAGAAACAGAGTTAACGTTTCAGGTCGATGACCTTTCATCAGACTGGGAAAAGTTAGAGATGTAGCAGGTTTAAAGCTAATACAGAGGCAGGGATAGGGGTGTGAGGGGCAGAAAGAACAAAAGGGAAGGTCTGTGATAGGGTGGAAGACAGGAGAGATTAAATGACAAAAGGGACAATGGAACAAAGCGAAACGGGATGGCAATGGGACAAGAACAGAAACAAAACATGGGTCTAGAGAATGTGTAAATGACAACAACAGAATCATTACCAGCAACTGCTGTCTGAAAAAATGGGAGCAGTGATTATGACCTGAAATTGTGGAACTTAATGTTAAGGTCAGAAAGCGGTAAAGTATCTAATCAAAAGATGAGCTGCTGTTCCCTGAGCATGATCAGCCATGATCATATTGAATGGTGGTGCAAGCTCGAAGGGCCGAATGGCCTACTCCTGCACCTATTTTCTATGTTTCTATGTTTCTTCCGTTGAACTTTACTGGAACAGTGTAGAAGGCCAACGACAGAGAGGTTGGAGTGGAATGGAGAATTAAAATGACAAGTGACCAGGAGCTCAGTGTCAGTCTTGCAGACTGAATGAAAGTGTTCAGCAAATTGATCACCCAATCTGCATTTGGTCTCTCCAATGTAGAGGAGACTGTATCATGAACAACAAATACAGTATTCTAGATTGAAAGAAGTAAAAGTAAATTGCGGTTTCACGTGAAAAAGGAGTGTTTGGGGCTCTGGACGGTGGGAAGAGAGGAGGTGAAAGGGCAGATGTTGCATCTCCTGCGCTTGTACGGGAAGGTGCCGCAGGATAGGGAACGCGTGTTGGAGGTGATTGAAAAGTAGACCAGGGTATTGCGGAGGGAATGGTTTCTTCAGAATGCTGAAAGGGGAGAGGAGGGGAAGATGCATTTGGTAGTAGCATAATGCTGGAGATGGCGGAAATGGCAGAGGATGATCCATTGAATCATCCAACTGGTGGGGTGGAAAGTGAGGACAAAGGGATGCCTAACGTGGTTCTGGGAGGGAGGGGAAGGGCTGAGAGCAGAAAGGCAGGAAATGGGACTGACAAGGTTGAGGGCCATGTCAACCATGGTGGAGAGGTATCCTCATTTGAGGAAAAATGAAAACATATCGGAAGCACTCATGGAGGGTGGCATCGAAAGAACCAATGAGATGGAGAAGCTGGGAGAATGGAATAGAGTCCTCACAGGAAACGGGGTAGGAGGAGGTGCAATCAAGGTAGCTTTGGGAGTTCCTCACTTCTCTTCAGCCCTGAATGTTGACACTAATTTCTGCTTGTCTATGCCGTTTTTTATGTTTCATTATATGCTATTGAAGATGGCAGGATTTTTAGGTGTAAATTGACATCACAAGATAAGGTGCACGAATGGGCGTAATTTCGGGCATAATTTCTCGATTATGTCACCACAGAAAATTCCACCCCAGGCTAAGGAACTATATTTTGAAACATTTTACTCCCACCAAGAATATTCATCAAGTGTACGAAACAATTTTTAAGCTCTTCACCATGTCAAAGAACAGTCTAGGGTTTACGACAGACGAGTTTATGCCTAGAAGTTAATGATGCCTAAATTTGGCTTGGCAAACTGTTTTACATTATCGAGTTTGGATTGTATTAGCATTTACATTACAAACCTCCCATCAGGAGTCGCACAAGCTACTGAATGAATCTATTAACCCTTTATTGCCAGTTACCAAAGAAAAAGTCAGACAATCAACTCATGAACTACCAATTGTTTATTAACCTTGGAATTATAGTTAGCAGCACTTAACCTTAAGTATTGAGTATGCAAATAATTAGTAAATAGGGTTAATTGACAAAATAGTAATATTAGTTACAAACACAGTTCAGTTATGCTTTAATAGTTCAGCATTAACTTCTTGCTGGTTATAAATTTACCAGTGTCAGTAATTGATATAAATTGGTGAAATTAATTTAGGATGAGATTCCTTAGGTAGCTGACTGGTTAGTGTCCATATAGCAATCCTTTAATATTTCTCATTTGGATTTACAGATCATTTCAGTTTATACACTAAACTTCAAAAAGGCTCTTACCATTTGATGGACTGACACACATTTTTTGTTTATTCCTCTAAATAAGAGTAACTGTGGCTGGATACACTATTGTTTAGGAGGTAGGAGACAGAAAGTAGGGAGAGTGGGTATATACTAGTGGAGTCCCCCAGGGATTTGAACTGCATCCTCAGCTTTTCACTATATGTTTCAATGCCTTAGATGAAGGATTGGAAAGCTGCATATCCAAGTTTGCTGACACCATTAAGTTACTTAAAATTACACTGCTGTTATGGGAGAGAGTTCCATACTTCTACCACCCTTGGTGTGAAGAAATGTTTCCTAACTTCTCTGCTGAATGGCCTGGCTCTGATTTTAAGGTTATGCCCCCTTATCCTAGACTCTCACACCAACCGTATAAATTATTTTCAAAATCTTAAAAACCTCAATCAGCTCATCCCTTAACCTTTTATATTCCTGGGAATACAAACCTAATTTAAGTAATCCCTCCTCATAACTTAACCCTTGCAGCTCTGGTAACATTCTGGTGAATCTGCACTTCACTCCTTCCAAGGCCAATATATCCCTTCTAATGTGCGGTGCCCAGAACTCTACACAGCACTCCAGACGTAGTCTAACCAGGGCATTGTGTAGCTGTAGCAAAACTTCCTTCTCTTTATATTTCAGCCCTCTAGTTATAAAGGCTAACATTCCATGAATCTTTTTGATCTTTTACTCTGATGCTAGCTTTTAGTGATCTGTACTCGTAGGCCCCTCAATCACTTTGGACCTCCACTGTTCCTAATTTTTCACCATTTAAAAAAAATACACAAATCTATCCATTTTTGGTCTAAAATCATGACCACACATTTACCTGCATTGAAATCCATTTACATCGGTTTCGCCTACTCATTTAATCTATCAATGTCCCTTTGTAATATTATGCTCTCGTCTATGCCACCAATCTTTGTGTCATGGGGAAACTTAGATAAATGGCTCTTTATTGTGCTTTCCAAGTCATTAATAAATATAGCAAATAGTTTATCTCCCAGCACAAATCCTTGCGGGACACCACTAGTCATTTCCTTCCAATTCGAATACATACCCATTATCCCTACTCTCGGTCTTCTACTGGCTAACGCTACTGCCTAACCAGCACAATAATTTGCCTTTGATTCCATGAGCTTTAATTTTATCTAGCCATCTATGGATATTAAGGGATATGGAACAAAGGCAGGTCAATGGAGTTGAGATAAAGATCAGCCATGGAACAGGCTCAAAGAGCTGAATGGCCAACTCTGGTTCCTGTGTATATTGCCATGTTAATCCACTCGAAAAATACTCATGCATATAATACAATAAACATTCAGGATCACATCTAATTCTTTAACTAGAAAAGGTATATAGAAGCTGTATAGTTATGTTTAACTGTAATTTGTCCATGATTTGTGAATAGTTTGACAAATCAGTTCTCATTATCCTACCTGGTGTAATGCAGACCATTGAAAGAAAGTATATCATGATATTCATGTGAAACTCGTTGCTTCCAGTTAGGCAGTTTTACATTGATTTTACCATTAGCCAATTAAAATCTGCATTGTACACTGATCCACATCTGACGATGTGACATTGAACAAAAGTCAAAGAATTGTTTTTTAATGTCAAGAATTATGCTATAATGTCTTGCCTAAAAGTCAGACAATTTAAAGGTCAGTCAAATTTCTACCATTTCGGCATTATCAGTTGTAAAAAGTTAACTATTGGAAGTGCTCCAGACATCAAAGAAAATAAGTTGCTGCGACTGCTATTTTAACAAGTTAACCTTCATAAATTCTATTATGATTTTACGATCAGAATAAAATCTGCTTTTTCTAATTTTACCTCACTGTGTAATACCTTGGGGGTATCTCTGAGTTTGGAGCCTTTAAGAACATAAGAATATAAGAAATAGGAACAGGAGTAGGCCATACGACCACTTGAGCCTGCTCCGCCATTCAATAAAATCATGGCTGATCTGATCATGGACTCAACTCCACTTCCCCGCCCATTCCCCATAACCCCTTATTCCCTTATCGCTCAAGAAACTGTCTATTTCTGTCTTAAATTTATTCAATGTCCCAGCTTCCAAAGCTCTCCGAGCAGCAAATTCCACAGATTAACAACCCTTTGAGAGAAGAAATTCCTCATTATCTCTGTTTTAAATGGGTGGCCCCTTATTCTAAGATCATGCTCCCTAGTTCTAGTCTCCCCCATCTGTGGAAACATCCTCTCTGCATCCACCTTGTCAAGCCCCCTCATAATCTTATACGTTTCGATGAAATCACCTCTCATTCTTCTGAATTTCAATGAGTAGAGGCCCAACCGACTCAACCTTTCCTCATAAGTCAATCCCCTCATTCCCGGAAACAACCTCGTGAGCCTTCTCTGAACTGCCTCCAAAGCAAGTATATCCTTTCTTAAATATGGAAACCAAAACTGCATGCAGTATTCCAGGTGTGGCCTCACCAATACCTTGTACAGCTGCAGCAGGTAGCAAGACTTCCCTGCTTTTATATTCCATCCCCTTTGCAATAAAGGCCAAGATACCATTGGCCTTCCTGATCATTTGCTGTACCTGCATATTATCCTTTTTTGTTTCATGCACAAGTACCCCAAGGTCCCGCTGTACTGCAGCACTTTGCAATCTTTCTCCATTTAAATAATAACTTGCTCTTTGATTTTTTTTCTGCCAAAGTGCATGACCTCACACTTTCCAACATTATACTCCATCTGCCAAATTTTTGCCCACTCACTTAGCCTGTCTATGTCCTCTTGCAGATTGTTTGTGTCCTCCTCACACATTGCTTTTCCTCCCATCTTTGTATCGTCAGCAAACTTGGCTACGTTACACTCAGTTCCTTCTTCCAAGTCGTCAATATAGATTGTAAATAGTTGGGGTCCCAGCACTGATCCCTGCGGCACCCCACTAGTTACTGGTTGCCAACCAGACAATGAACCATTTATCCCGACTCTTTGTTTTCTGTTAGTTAGCCAATCCTCTATCCATGCTAATATATTACCCCCAGTGCCGTGAACTTTTATCTTGTGCAGTAACCTTTTACTACACGTACTGCAATGTTTTTCTTAATGATTCACCTGCGGCTGCAAATCTCGGTGGTTGGATTTAATAGTATGGCAAACGCTACTTCATATAAATAAAGGTGTGCACGCTACTAAACTCTAACATTGTGATCTTTTAATTGCTCAGACATAAAATATAGATATGGAAATGAAAGTTATGGAGGAAAGATGGCCATCCTAGAGTAATAATTGTAGATAATTAGAGTCATTGTAGATAGTTAGAGCAATATTTTTTAATCTGGAGCAAAACATTGTGGGGGAGGGCAGGGCTCAAAATCTTTTGTACAGTGCAGTCGAAAATGTGTTTGTTCAACCGAAGGTTATACTGTAGTTGTATAGTACAAGTTTATAACAAGGTGATTCTAACATCTGATTGTTTGAGAATGTTGATACTATGATTTTTATATTGATAGCATAAATGTACTGGTTGATCAAAGTTATGACATGGCATAGACCAGGGAAAAAGAAACAGACTTTCAGGATCTTTCCTATCGGTGACACAACCTCAATCTTTCTTTGTAATGAAGGAAATGGTCCTGATATTTATAGGGAGGGTGCAGAGGAGTGTTGGAACTCAGGGAAATCCCGGCAAGGCCGGGGATGCGAGGGTCCTGCCGAATTTAACGGCAGGACCTCATTGTAACTTTTTTCTTCACTTTCGTGCCTGGCAGCCGAGTGGGAGAACCAGCGGCAAGTGGCTGCAACCGAGGACCCTTGGAGAATGTCTCCGGCAAGCGAGAGTTTGGGCTATGGGGTGGATGAGAAAGAATCGGCAGAGAGTAAAGCAAAGGCTTCCTTGAAGGGCTGGATGGAGCAGTCATACTCTATCCGGCCCATAAGGAATGCTGTCGAAGGCACTTGCCTTCTTGGACTGGCAGCTCCCTTTCACTGCCGGGAAACCCGCGCGGCAACTATTAAATTTAAATTGCACTGTGGGAGATGATTTAAGTATAGGTGCAGCGTGTTCCGGAATCTGGACTGATTGGTGGCAAGGTCGTCCAGAATCCATAAAATGTGCCGGAATCTGGACCCGCCGACCCTGCCGACCTCGGGGCCCTGCCGCTGCCCGACCTCGGGCCTCGCCTCGCCGCCCCTCACCTCGCCGCCGCTGCCCTTACCTCAGGGACTCCTTGCCGGCCGGCCCAAACAGCTCCTCCTCGGCAGGGCCTCGCCTGACTAGCTGCTCTTCCTTGGCAGCTGGGCCCTGCCCAACAACCTCATCGAGGGGGCCAGTGGCCTGAACAGCTCCTCGGCGAGCACCATTCCCCCGCACCGCCACTCCCCGCTTTCTGACATTCCGAAATCTGGAAATACCCAAACCTGGGCTCGGGTGTTTCCGGATTCGTGACGTCGGAAAGACGTTACAAAATCCAGAAAAACGCGGAATCTGGAATGGCCTCGGTCCCAAGGGTTCCGGATTCTGGACGCTGCTCCTGTATGTTAATAAAGTGTCCTGCCTCTCCAAGGCAGGTCACTCTAAAGCTTGAAACCTGCCACCTTAAAATGACAAGGGGACATGTTCCCAATTTTTACATCTATGACCCTCTCTCCCGTCCATTGATTCTGCCTCAATATTAACCACCCCATCCCACAACAATCAGCTAATTTTCCTCAGATTTCCTTTTCCCTGATACTTTCAAATATCCTTCAGTGATTGTAATTGATTGTTGTTTAAAACAATGGCCCTTTCAAGAGAGGTATGTGATTGTGGCTTGTGATTTTTTTAAAGTGCTGTGTTCACTCATTTCCCTGTCATGTATTTGTTCTGTGGTATTTTGCCAGTAATTACAATTCAAATAACTTCATTACAAAGCACACCCGATAAAATATATAAAATAAAGTAATTTGAAAAAGTTTATTTTCGACTGAAACACATTATAGCTATCCAATGCAATCAGAATCTGCTGAAGTGACATTTGCAGGTTAATGAACAATTTATTTTCAAACGATTTCAGTACTTATGACTGCATTTATAATAAGGTGACCAGTTTGAGCAGTCCGACCCATGATCACACAATCCATTGCAAACTGATAGGTTCAACTGCACACAAGCACAGAATTAATTAGGCTCCCACTTTCAAAGGTTTAGCGCTGTGGCCTTTATCATCTGATAGGGATGGAGGATCAAATTGCCATGTTTTCATTCTTTGGTGCTCTTATTCTGCTTCAATCCTGTACTGATTTTATGTTTGTTTTTGCTCTCCACTCTACCCACTAAATGCTGCTGTCCATTTATATAATGTCCTAGGGTTTTGTAGCATAGTGGTTATGTTATAGGATTAATGATCCAGAGACATGAGTTTGAGTGGCAGCTGGGGAATTTAAATTCAGTTAATTAAATAAATCTGGGATAAAAAGCAAAGTGTCAGTAATGATGACCATGAAACTACCAGATTGTTGGCCATCTGGTTCACTAATATACTTTAGGGAAGGAAGTCTGCCATCCTTATCTGGTCTGGCCTATATGTGACTCCAGAACCACAGCAATGTGGTTGACACAAATAACCTTCCGGAAATACTAGGGGACCGAGGGTCTAGCGAGAAGGAGGAACTGAAGGAAATCCTTATTAGTCAGGAAATTGTGTTAGGGAAATTGATGGGACTGAAGGCCGATAAATCCCCAGGGCCTGATGCTCTGCATCCCAGAGTACTTAAGGAAGTGGCCCTAAAAATAGTGGATGCATTGGTGATCATTTTCCAACAGACAATCAACTCTGGATCAGTTCCTATAGACTGGAGGGTAGCTAATGTAACACCACTTTTTAAAAAAGGAGGGAGAGAGAAAACATGGAATTATAGACCAGTTAGCCTGACATCGGTAGTGGGGAAAATGTTGGAATCAATTATTAAAGATGTAATAACATTTTGAAAGCAGTGACAGGATCAGTCCAAGTCAGCATGGATTTATGAAAGGGAAATGATGCTTGACAAACCTTCGAGAATTTTTTGATGATGTAACTAATAGAGTGGTCAAGGGAGAACCAGTGGATGTGGTGTATTTGGACTTTCAAAAGGCTTTTGACAAAGTCCCACACAAGAGATTAGTGAGCAAAATTAAAGCACATGGTATTGGGGGTAATGTATTGATGTGGATAGAGAGCTGGTTGGCAGACAGGAAGCAAAGAGTAGGAATAAACGGGTCCTTTTCAGAATGGCAAACAGTGACCAGTGGGGTACCGCAAGTTTCAGTGCTGGGACCCCAGCTATTTACAATATACATTAATGATATCTCCAAGTTTGCAGATGACACTAAGCTGGGTGGCAGTGTGAGCTGTGAGGAGGATGCTAAGAGACTGCAGAGTGATTGGACAGGTTAGGTGAGTGGGCAAATGCATGGCAGATGCAGTATAATGTAAATAAATGTGAGGTTATCCACTTTGGTGGCAAAAACAGGAAGGCAGAATATTATCTGAATGGTGACAGATTAGGAAAAGGGGAGGTGCAACGAGACCTGGGTGTCATGGTACATCAGTCATTGAAAGTTGGCATGCAGGTACAGCAGGTGGTGAAGAAGGCAAATGGCATGTTGGCCTTCATAGCGAGAGGATTTGAGTATAGGAGCAGGGAGGTCTTACTGCAGTTGTTCAGGGCCTTGGTGAGGCCACACCTTGAATGTTGTGTACAGTTTTGGTCTCCTAATCTGAGGAAGGACATTCTTGCTATTGAGGGACTGCAGTGAAGGTTCACCAGACTGATTCCCGGGATGGCAGGACTGATATATGAAGAAAGACTGGATCGACTAGGCTTTATATTCACTGAAATTTAGAAGAATGAAAGGGGATCTCATAGAAACATACAAAATACAGGTTAGATGCAGGAAGAATGTTCCCGACGTTGGGGAAGTCCAGAACCAGGGGTCACAGTCTAAGGGTAAGGGGTAAGCCATCTAGGACTGAGCTGAGGAGAAACCTTTTCACCCAGAGAGTTGTGAACCTATGGAATTCTCTACCACAGAAAGTTGTTGAGTCCAGTTCGTTGGATATATTCAAAAGGGAGTTAGATGTGGCCCTTATGGCTAAAGGGATCAAGGGGTATGGAGAGAAAGCAGGAATGGGGTACTAAAGTTGCAAAAATGATCAGCCATAATCATATTGAATGGTGGTACAGGCTCGAAGGGCCGAATGGCCTACTCCTGCACCTATTTTCTATGTTTTTATGTTCCTATGACTCTTAACTGCCCTCTGAGGTTCAAGAAGGCAGCTCACCACTATCTTCTCAAGGGCAATTAGGGATAGGCAACAAATGCTGATCTTGCTAGCAATGCCCACATCCCATGAACGAATTAAAAAATGGTAACATTTTCTCTGTCTTGCAAAGTGCCCAGTCCATATCAGGATCTATTGCCATGTGGTTCTTTCAATTTTAAACGCTTGTCCTGCTTAATGCCCTCCTTCTCCTGGCATTCCACAATGTTATGAGACATAAACACACTAAACAGACAGAAACCATTTTGCTACAGATGCTTTTATATTGCTTTAGTACCGCTGGCTCCACACAGCTGGGAACAACATCAGGCTAAGGTCACTGTTTAAAACTGCCAGCCAGGAAGGCCCATTTTTTTATTGGGTCATCCTGACTACCACCAATGTTAGTGGGGCCTCTAAATATTCTGTTCCAATGAAGGCAGCACAATCCTTGTGATAACATTATGCCCTTATCACTGATATATGCTTGATGGTTGACATTCCAGTGCAGTGCTGAGGGAATGCTGCACTGTTGGAGGTGCCATCTTTCAGGTGAGATGGTAAACCGAGGCACCGTTTGCTCTCTCAGGTAGATGTAAAAGATTCTATTGCACTATTACGAAGAAGAGCAGGGGAGTTATCTCTGGTGACCTCGCCAATATTTATCCCTCCATCAACATAACAAAAGCAGATTATCTGGTCATTATCACGTTGCTGTTCATGGAAGCTTGTTGTGCACAAATTGGCTGCCGCGTTGCCTCCATTACAATAGTAAATATATTTCAAAAGTACTTCATTAGCTGTAAAGTGCTTTGGGATGTCCGCTGGTCGTGAAAGGTACAATATAAATGCAGGTGTTTTTTTATGGTTTCTTGTCATAACCTCATGATTTAAGTACTTTGCACAAGTGTGCCGGCCATTTTGTGTACTGGACGTACTTTGCAGGAAGATCAGGTGCATTTTTCAGACATAAGTGTCGGAGAGCAGTGCATTTAGGTCAGTCTTACAAGATCTGGCAGCAACATAAAATAATGGAACTAAAGGCAGACAAGTCCCCTGGACCAGATGGCTTACATCCTAGGGTCTTAAAGAAATGGCTGCAGAGATAGTGGATGCATTAGTTGTAATCTGCAAAAATTCCCTGGATTCTTGGGAGGTCCCAGCGGATTGGAAAACTGCAAATGTAATGCCCCAGTTTAAAAAAGGAGACAGACAAAAAGCAAGAAACTAAAGACCAGTTGGCCGAACATCTGTCGTTGGGAAAATGCTGGAGTCCATTATTAAGGAAGAATAGCAGGACATTAGGAAAAGCATAATTCAATCAAGCAGAGACAGCATGTTTTTATGAAAGAGAAATCATGTTTGACAAATTTGCTGGATTTCTTTGAGGATGTAACGAGCAGGGTGAATAAGGAGAAACCAGTGGATGTGGTGTATTTGGATTTCCAGAAGGCGTTTGATAAGGTGTCACATAAAAGTTTACTTGCACAAGATAAAAGTTCATGGAGTTGGGGGTATTATATTAGCATGGATAGAGGATTGGCTAACTAACAGAAAACAGAGAGTCGGGTTAAATGGGTCATTTTCCGGTTGGCAACCAGTGACTAGTGGGGTGCCACAGGAATCGGTGCTGGGGCCGCAATTATTTACAATCTATATTAATGACTTGGATGAAGGGACCGAGTGTAAAGTGACCAAGTTTGCTGATGATACAAAGATGGGTGGGAGAGAAAATTGTGAGGAGGACACAAACAATCTGCAAAGGGATATAGATGGGCTGAGTGGGCAAAGATTTGGCAGATGGTGTATAATATGGGAAAATGTGAGATTATCCACTTTGGCAGAAAAAATAGAAAAGCAAATTATAATTTAAATGGAGAAAAATTGCAAAGTGCTGCAATACCGAGGAACCTCGAGGTTCCTGTCGATGAAACACAAAAAGTTAGTATGCAGGTACAGCAAGTAATCAGGAAGGCAAATGGAATGTTGACCTTTATTGCAAGGGGAATAAAGTATAAAAGCAAAGAAGTCCTGCTACAACTGTACAGGGTATAGGTGAGGCCACACCGAGAGTACTGTGTACAGGTTTTGGTCTCCGTATTTAAGGAAGGATATACTTGTATTGGAGGCTGTTGAGAGAAGGTTCAGTAGGTTGATTCCGGAGATGAGGGGGTTGACTGATGAAGATAGGTTGAGTAGCTTGGCCCTATTCTCATTGGAGTTCAGAAGAATGAGAGGTGATCTTATTGAAACATATAAGATAATGAGGGGGCTCGACAAGGTGGATGCAGAGAGAATATTTCCACTCATAGGGGAAACTAAAACTAGGGGACATAGTCTCAGAATAAGGGACCGCCCATTTAAAAGTGAGATGAGGAGGAATTTCTTCTCTGAGGGTTGTAAATCTGTGGAAATCTCTGCCCCAGAGAGCTGTGGAGGCTGGGTCATTGAATATATTTAAGGCAGAAATAGACAGATTTTTGAGCGATAAGGGAATAAAGGGTTATGGGGAGCGGGCAGGGAAGTGGAGCTGAGTCCATGATCAGATCAGCCATGATCTTATTAAATGGCAAAGCAGGCTCGGGGAGCCAAATGGCCTATCCCTGCTCCTATTTCTTATATCATGAGGACAGGAAATAAATGATAGAATATATAAAAAGCCAATGCCCCATAGAAGCACGAATGCTCCTTTGTGCAAGCTCAGGAAATAAAGTTGGTTCACACCAGCAATGAGGAATGTGTTATTTTGCATGTGTGCATGTGCATTAATATGTCCTTACTGTACAGTATAAATGCACACGAAGCCCATACCTGAGAGAAGGTCACTCAGTGACCAGTTGCGTTTATTACCAAGACCTCAAGTGATGAAGGTGGGTGGAGCTTCCCCTTTTATACCTGAAAGTCCAAGTTAGGAGTGTCTCCCACAAGTTCGCCCCTTGTGGTCAATGTTCTCAAGGTGGACAACATAGGTCAGCTTATACATGGGTTACAATAATAGTTGAATACATGACATCACCTCCCCCCCAAAGTCTTATTGAGATCACAGGTTAAGTCTCTCTGGTGGTTTACGCTCTCTTGTAGAGCACCTGATTTGGGGCTCCAGTTGTTGGGCGCTGGCCTGAGTGTCTGCTGTTTGCGGTGCCTCAGGCCTGTCCAGACTGCCCACAGTGATTGGGCTCTCCTCCACTTGGTTCCGGTGTTCGGTCACCTGTAGTGGAGTAAACTCTACGTTGTGTTCTTCCTCTGCTTCTTCTATGGGGTTGCTGAACCTCCTTTTAGTTTGATCCACGTGTTTGGTAAGTTTAACTACCAAAACCCTATTCCCCTCTTTTGCAATCACAGTGCCTGCAGGCCATTTGGGCCCTGCAGCATAATTAAGGACAAAAACAGGGTCATTGACATCAATACATCACGCCTGTCATGGTAGTCACATTGTGACTGACGCCTGCTCTCAACAATTTTTTCATAGTAGGTTGTATAAGGGATAACCTGGTTTTGAGCGTCCTTTTCATGAGCAGCTCTGCGGGTGGAACCCTGTGAGCGAGTGTGGTCGGGATCTATTGGCCAACAGGAGGCGTGATAAGCGGCTTTGTAGGGAACCCCCTTGGATTCTGAGCATTCCCTGTTTGATTATCTGCACTGCTCATTCTGCCTGGCCGTTTGAGGCTGGCTTGAACGGTGCCGTTCTGACATGGTTGATTCCATTGTCTGCCATGAGGTTCTGGAATTAAGTGCTTCTGAAGCACGAGCCATTGTCGCTGACCAAGACGTCCGGTAGATCATGGGCGGCGAACATTGCCCGTAGACTTTCTACCGTGGCAGAGGATGTGCTTGAATTTAAAATGGCATACTCAATCCATTTGGAGTAGGCGTCTACTACAATCAAAAACATTTTTCCCATGAAAGGACCTGCGTAGTCCACATGGATGCATGACCATGGCTTGGCGGGCCAGGACCAGGGCTAAGGGGGGGGCTTCCCTGGGTGTGTTGCCCAGCTAAGCACATGTGTTGCACCTGCGAACACAAAGTTCCAGGTCTGCATCTATCCCTGGCCACCAAATGTGTGACCTGGCAATTGCCTTCATCATGACAATGCCCAGGTGCTCATTGTGGAGTTCTCTGATAAACACCTCTCTGCCCATCTGGGGCATGACTACTCGGTTTCCCCATAGTAGGCAATCAGCCTGAATCGAGAGTTCATCCTTGTGCCTATGAAACGGTTTTAATTCCTCAGGGCATGCCCCGTACGTGGCTGCCCAGTCCCCATTCAGGACACATTTCTTAACTAAAGACAGTAGCGGGTCTTTATTTGTCCAAACTTTAATCTGACGGGCTGTCACAGGTGAGCCTTCGCTTTCAAAGGCTTCAACAGCCATGACCATCTCAGCATCATGCTCAGTTGCCCCCTCAGTGGTGGCTAGTGGTAGCTTGCTGAGTGCATCGGCGCAGTTTTCAGTGCCTGGTCTGTGCCGAATTGTGTAGTCATAGGCGGCTAACGTGAGTGCCCACCTCTGTATGCGGGCCGATGCATTCGCATTTATGGCCTTGTTGTCAGCCAAAAGGGACGTTGGGGGTTTGCGATCTGTCTCCAGCTCAAATTTCCTGCCAAACAGATACTGGTGCATTTTTTTACTGCGTATACACATGCAAGCGCTTCATTTTCTACCATCCCATAGCCCCTTTCTGCCTGGGACAGACTTCTGGAGGCATAAGCTACCGGCTGTAACTGACCATTGACATTTACATGCTGCAACACACACCCGACCCCATAGGACGATGCATCTCACATTAAAACAGGTTTCTGACACAGGTCATATAACGTTAATAGTTTGTTGGAGCATAATAAATTGCGTGCTCTATCAAAAGCCCTTTCCTGGCTGTTCCCCAAGACCCAATCACGACCTTTGTGTAGAAGCATGTGTAACGGCTCTAACAGCGTGCTCAATTTGGGAAGAAAGTTAACAAAATAGTTCAGGAGCCCCAGGAACGACCTCAGCTCCATCGTGTTACGGGGTCTGGGTGCTCTCTGGATCGCTTCCGTTTTGGACGCAGTAGGTCGGATCCCGTCTGCTGCTACCCTCCTCCCCAGGAATTCTACCTCTGGAGCTAAGAAGACGCACTTCGCCTTTTTCAGTCGCAGCCCTACCCGGTCCAGTCTGCATAGCACCTCCTCCAGGTTGTGGAGGTATTCTTCAGTATCGCGACCCGTGATGAGGATGTCGTCTTGAAAAACCCCCGTCCTTGGAATCAACTTGAGGAGGCTTTCCATATTTCGCTGAAAGATCACGGCGGCCGAACGAATCCCGAACGGATATCTGTTGTACTCAAACAACCCTTGTGCGTCATGTTGGTGGTCAGCTTCTTCGACTCACTCACCAGCTCCTGGGTCATGTAAGCTGAGGTCAGGTCCAATTTTGAAAAAAGTTTGCCACCGGATAGCATCGCAAAGAGGTCCTCCGTTCTCGGTAGTGGGTACTGGTCTTGGAGTGATACCCGATTGATGGTGGCCTTGTAATCGCCACATCTCCTGACTGACCCATCCGCCTTGAGCACCGGCACGATCGGGCTCGCCCAGTCACTGAATTCGATTGGCGAGATAATGCCTTCCCTCAGCAGGCGGTCCAATTCGCATTCTATCTTTTCCTGCATCACGTACGGCACCGCTCTGGCCTTGTGGTGTACTGGCCTGGTGTCCAGGTTTATGTGAATCACTACCTTGGCCCCCATGAAAATGACGATGCTGGGTTGAAATAATGAGTCAAATTTGTCCAGGACCTGTGAGCATGATACTCGCTCCACAGAAGAAATTGCATTGACATTGCCCCATTTCCAGTTCATGACAGCAAGCCAACTCCTCCCCAGTAGTGCGGGACCATCCCCCGGGACAATCCAGAGTGGCAACCTGTTCTCCAAATCTTTGTGGGTCACGACTACCGTGGCGTTGCCTAGCACCGGAATGATCTCCTTTGTATATGTCCGTAGCTGTGCGTCAGTCGGCAATAATTTTGGCCTCCTGGCCTTGGGCACCCGCAACCTTTCGAACTGTTTGACACTCATCAGGGACTGGCTGGCCCCCGTGTCTTGCTCCATTAATACTGGGATGCCATTGAGGAGCACTTTCATCATTATCGGTGGCATCCTGGTGTATGAACTGTATATGTGCTCCACATGAACTTGCTGAACTTCAGCTTCCAGCGATTTCCCCCAGTGTTCATTTGGCCTTGTAGGGCTTACATCAGGCCCATCGTCCTCGTACATCAACCTGGCTGCAGGCTTCCTGCACATACGCCCCAAGTGACCGCTGACGTTGCAGTTTCTGCAGGTATATTGCTGATACCTGCAAGCTCTGGCTGGGTGTTTGCCTCCACACCTCCAGCATGAGCTGGAGGCCCCGTTGTTCGAAACAAAAGGTCCATTACCAGTCAATCGTCTCGACTGTCTCTGTAACTGTCCTTAAGCGCACCTTTAACAGGTGTTGATGGCCCCATTACTGGCTTCATTGTCCATTGCAATGGCATGAGTCACCGTTCAGCTAGCCATTGTCTTTGTTGAATTCCCCCTTTGGGTTCGACTACATGCTGGGGCATATCTGATTGCCCTTGTCTGCCTAGAGAACTGTGTGCCGCATTAACAATGTTGACTCCCTGGTCGTTTGCTGCATTTGAGCCAAGATTTTTGTCATACATCATTCTGGTCTCTTCCTCCCTGATATAAATGTCTGGGCTCTCAGAGCCGCTGCTTCCAAGGCCAAGTCTTTAGTCTCAATCAGTTTCCTGAAAACCCCAGCGTGCCCGATGCCCTCATTTAAAAAAGTCTTGTAGCATCTCCGCTCTGCATGCATCTGTGAACTTACATAGGCTCGCCAGTCGCCGGAGATCTGCCACGAAGTCTGGAACGTTTTGCCTTTCTCTCCACCGGTGCGGGTAAAACCGGTGTCTCGCCATGTGCATGCTGCTCGCCGGTTTAAAGTGTTCCCCAATCAACTTACTGAGCTCTTCGAACGTCTTGTCCGCCGGCTTCTCTGGCGCTAGAAGGTCCTTCATCAGGGAGTATGTTCTGGATCCACAAACCGTCAGGAGATGAGCCCTGCGTTTGTCGGCCGAATCCTGTCCCAACTATTCTTTAGTGACAAAACTTTGCTGTAGTCTCTCAATAAAGTCGTGCCAATCATCACCAACACAGTACCTCTCTTCTAGTGGCCATGCTCGCGTGGTTTAAATCCCTTCCTCATCGCCAATAATATGTCCTTACTATACAGTATAAATGCACACGAGGCTCATACTTGAGAGAAGGTCACTCTGTGACCAGTTGCCTTTATTGCTAAGACCTCAAGTGATGAAGGTGGGTGGAGCTTCCCCTTTTATACCTGAAAGTCCAGGTTAGGAGTGTCTCCCACAAGTTCGCCCCTTGTGGTCAATGTTCTCAAAGTGTACAACTTAGGTCAGCTTATACATGGGTTACAATGATAGTTGAATACATGATATGCATGAGCGGTAGTTTTTAAAATCAAGTGACCAACTTTGGGTCTTTTTCAATATATACTGTGAAAGGGCCAATTCCAATTATGTTTGGTTCACTCTTCAGTCAAGAAATGTCATGCTTGTGCTGATGATTGACCACTTGTTTAAAAAGGAGCCAGCACCCCCAGGCCAGGTCCAAGACCACCCCAAGCTCTGTCGTCGAGCTACAGTATGCAGACAACGCCTGCATCTGCACGCATACAGAGACTGAACTCCAGGACATAGTCGACGTATTTACTGAGGCATACGAAAGCATGGGCCTTACGCTAAACATCAGCAAGACAAATGTCCTCCACCAGCCTATCCTTACCGCACAGCACTATCCCCCAGTCATCAAGATCCACGGTGCGGCCCTGGACAACGTGGACTACTTCCCATATCTCGGGAGCCTCCTATCAACAAGAGCAGCCATCGACGACGAGATCCAACACCGCCTCCAGTGCACCAGTGCAGCCTTCGGCCGCCTGAGGAAAAGAGTGTTTGAAGACCAATCCCTCAAAACTGCCACCAAGCTTATGGTCTGCAGGGCTGTAGTAATACCTGCTCTCCTGTCTAGCTCAGAAACATGGACCATGTACAGTAGGCACCTTAAGTCGCTGGAGAAATACCACCAACGACGTCTCTGCAAGATCCTACAAATCTCCTGGAAGACAGGCGCACCAACATGAGCAATCTCGACCAGGCCAACATTCCCAGCATCGAAGCACTGACCACACTTGATCAGCTCCGCTGGGCAGGCCACATAGTCCGCATCAGACACGAGACTCCCAAAGCAAGCGTTCTACTTGGAACTGCTTCGCGGCAAACGAGCCAAAGGTGGGCAGCGGAAACGTTACAAGGACACCCTCAAAACCTCCCTGATAAAGTGCAACATCCCCACTGATACCTGGGAAACCCTGGCCAAAGACCGCCCTAAGTGGAAGAAGCGCATTCGGGACGGCACTGAGCACTTCGAATCTCATTGCCAAGAGCGTGCAGAAATCAAGCGCAGGCAGCGGCAAGAGCGTGCGGCAAACCAGTCCCACCCACCCTTTCCCTCAACGACTATCTGTCCCACCTGTGACAGGGACTGTGGTTCTCGTATTGTACTGTACAGCCACCTAAGAACTCATGTTAAGAGTGGAAGCAAGTCTTCCTCGATTCCGAGGCGCTGCCTATGATGATGGCATTTGTATGATAACTTGATCCAGTCCGGACATTGTTATACAAAACAAATGCTGTTACAGGGAAGTTTGAATATAACAGATGATACATTAAATAAAATGTGCTTACTGGGTGAACGCGTTAAGCTTTGGACAGGTCTGTATTTCACATCAGAATGCAGCTGCATGAACTCATTCCCTTGATCCAGCCAATTTAAACCAATTGATCTTCATACCAATGACAAAGTTGCTGAAGGCAATCGATGTGACTTGACCATTATGTGCTAACTCTTCTCACTCTCCTTGATCTCACCCTGGTTTCTGACATCGTTGATTACTACTGTATATCCTCTGTGACATCACTTTTGATTGAATACATTTTCCCCTATCTCGACACAACCACTAGATCAGTTGCAATGAATGTCAGCTGTGGCTCAGTGGGTAGCACACTCGCCGCTGAGTCAGGTGTTTGTGGGTTCAGGTCCCACTCCAGGGACTTGAGCACATAAATCTAAGCTGAAACTCCAGTGCAGAGCTGAAGGAGTGCTACACTGTAGGAGGTGCCATCCTTCAGATGAGATGTTAAACCGAGGCCCTGTCTGCTCTCTGTAAAAGATTTCATGGCACTATTTTGAAAAAGAGCTGGCGGCGTTGTCCCCGGTGCCCTGGCCAATATTTATCCCTCAATCAACGTAACAAAAACGGTTTACCTGGTTGCTGTTTATGGGAGCTTGCTGTGTGCAAATTGGCTGCCACATTTCCCACATTACAACAGTGAATATGCTTCAAAAGTACTTCATTGACTGAAAAGTACTTTGAGACGTCTGGTGGTCTTGAAATGCGCTATATAAATGTACGTCTTTCTTTCTGTTCCTGAAATACATGTTGTCCCTCACCCACATCAGCCATACATATGGAGTTAATCTCAATGTCTGCTAATGACATTGTGTTGTCTGGATGTTTGCTAGGTGCCATGCTGTGGATGAACCACAATTTTCTCCAACTTAATATTGGCAAGGTGGTAGCCGTTCCTAATTGGAAACTTTAGACACTATTCCCCTTTTCAGCTGCTCACTCCGAACATGACAATGTGCAACCTTGGCGAGCTAATCGACCCTAAATTGAGCTTCAAATCCCACATCCAGTCCATAACCACAACTGCCCACTTGAGTGCATTGCTTGCCTATATCCTCTATCACCCCACACCACTGAAGTCCTAATCCATGCCAAAAACACCTCATGGTTTGATTTCACCAACACTGTTCTCGACAGACTTCTGACTGACTACGTGAACTCCATCTCATCCAGAACTCAGTTGCTTTTATCCCATTCTTGTACAAAGTCCTTCTGTCAATCCTAACCTCATCAACCTGGTTCAGCTTCCCATTCTTCAGTGCACCACCTGGAGTGTGTACCTCTTACTTCTTCAGTTGACAAACCCCTACATTCTGGAACTCTCCTCAAGACCCTCGACTTTGCCTCCACTCTCACCACTTTAACAAAAGCTTCTTTCAAATCTATCTCTGTCACTGCACCTTCTGCCAACTCCTAGAACTTCACTTCTTCTTTCTGTGCCTTGGGATGTTTATTATATGAACGATATTGTACAAGTTGTTATTGGAAGTGCATGAAGTGCTATTCCAGTGTGGTGTCAAGCCAGGTTTAAAAACAATGCTCAGTCGGTTTGCTGGATCTCCTTTGGGAGTTTAATAATTGAAGCAGGATTAGTAATGTTCAGTTCCCCCCCGCCCCCCCCCAGTCCTGAAATAAATTATTGGCCCTGAAATTCCGATGTTCCGGGTCTGTACAAAGTTCCTGCCGACCCAGGAAGGTATCGGAAAAGCCGGGTTTCAGCGCGCAATGGCTTGACAAATCTCGCGCATATCGGGAGCGAGGACACTTGCAGGGCACGATTTCCGATATTTACGAATATCTTGCCCTGCAAATGTCCTTTAAAATCTTGCGCCTGAAAAAGCAGTTGTATAGCCTACTTTTACAGGCACAAGTGTTTAAAAATACATAAAAACATTAAAATTAAATTAAATAAACACATATGAATTATTGTTAAAAACCCGCCCCACTATGGTAAGTTTATTTTCAGGCATTTTTTAAAAAAAAGTCAGAAAAATATTATTTTTTATAAGAACTTTAATTTAAATGATTCTTAAATATGTCATGTATATTTCTATTTTTTATTGATTTTTTTTTGTGTGTTTGGGGCGGGGTTTCTCATTCATATAAATGGGAACTCCAACTTATGGAGTTCCCATTATTAAGAATGAGAAAATACTGTACCTTGATTGGCTGCCCAGAACCATGTGACTACAGCTCCAGCCCTACGCACGTCCTGACGTGCACATGCTCCGATGCGTAGGAGTGAAGACCTCAGGCTCGGAAGTTCGAGCGGGCGCAGCAGCAACAGGTAAGTGCGCAATTTTTAAAACTTTTTTCTTTAGTTTGCCCACGGGAAGAGCTCTAGCGGAATTTCAGGCCCAATATCTGTGAGTAGGGCTGCACATGTGTAAAAGTGCACATATACAGTATTGTCTCATAGTGCTGGGAGCATAGATTCACAGCCTGCATATAACTCTGGGGCTTCGAAGTGTGAACCATTCCTGCAGCTTTTGTTCTCACACCAATGACAGCAGGCAAAGTGTTTGCCCAGATCAGGAATTTTAAAAAATTCATTCTCGGGAAGTGGGTGTCACTGGCAAGGCCAGCACTTATTGGCTATTTCTAGTTGTTCTGATCTTGAACCCCCACAGTCTGTGTGGTGAAGGTGCTCAGCAGCAGTTTTGATACAACTATCATTATCATCATCATAGGCAGTCCCTCGGAATCGAGGAAGACTTGCTTCTACTCATAGCATGAGTTCTTGATACAACTAAGTGGCTTGTTGGGCCACTTTAGAGGGTAGTTAAGAATGAACCATGTTGATGTAGGACTAGAGTCACAGACAGGCCAGATCAGGTAAGGATGACTGGTTTCCTTCCCTGAACGACATAAGTTAACCAGTTGGGATTTTACGAGATGGTCACTTTTACAAATCCAGATTTAAAAAAAAATGAATTCAAATTGTCCAACTGCCATGATGGGATTTGAACTCACGTTCTATGGATTATTAGTTCAGTAACTTCTTCCCCTTACCCGTGTGATCATAGGAATAAATTAAAACCATTGTCCATTGAAATTCTTTGTTTCGATCAGAATTATGCTCCTGAGGTCTGCTTATCTAGAAGCATTTATACATTAGTATTTTGAAGCTTCTTTATATCAAATACTAGCAGCTTCTCCTAATCTGTACTGGTAGTTATCTGGAAATGCACTTAATCACATCCAATTATTATGCAGCAGAACGTAGAAGCCACACACCTCATAAATTCACGCCGTGATTTAAAGTTGTGAAGTGCACTTTTTAATACATCAGGCTATCTTAAACATTGGTGCTCTAAGTGCTTCTACTGAATAACATGGTAAGTTTATGAGCTGTGCGGCGACCCTTGGTGCTTTGTAATGCATTTGACGCACTGTTGATCATTCCATTATGTGAATTACTGAGAAGAGGAAGAGAAGAAGCAGAAGGAATGAATTTTAAGAGCGGAGTGAAACAGTTGTTTTGCTGTGTAACTAGGAATAACATTAAGCACCTCCCAGGCAAGATATTATGGGTACGAGATGGAACCTAGCACTTGCTCAGCATTGATCCAACAATGTTTAATCATCAACCAAAGAAGAGCCTACTCTGCTCCACTAATGTGACAGCCAGCCTTTTCTTGGCCTCATTGAGACTGCTGAAGTAATGCCAATTAACAACAATTTCTGGACAATTTTGTACTGTCACCTTGTGTCCACTGGGAACTGGGTTGCGACGGCGGAGAAACTAGATTCACTTTAGATACTTAACAGCTGCCAGGGAAATTAGGATTTATTCTATCTGCATGAGTCTCATTCAAACCTGAGCTTCAAAAATAAAGGGTTAGTGACAACATGGTGCTGTGCTATCCAATCCCCAGCAGTGAATTGATTGGAAAGTTTAAAGGGAGACAAGAAACAGACAAAAATCTAATGGCTGCTGGAATTTTATTTAAATTACGAATGCCAATAAGACTGCTCCTGACAAGTCACTGGCATCTTTACCATTTGATTCATTTTTAAAGTTTCAGTATTGCACAGTAAAATTCAAGTATTTAAATTGTCAATGTAAATGCAAGTATGGTGTGGTAAAAATTAGCATTTATAGGAAGACTTATCACACCATCAGAATATCTTAATGTCTGATGCATAGAGCATGATTGTGATGTTTAGCTGTCAACCTGGCCTGTGACTTTAAGTTCATTTACTCGCTGCAGGAAAGTGGTGTAAATTGGCATGTCAGGTAATTGTAAAACTTCTTGCAAACGGCGGCAAACTATAGGTCTGTCGGAGCTCTTTGCAAATTTCAGACTTCTGGTGATTGACTGCTTTATTTTTAAAGATTGTTTTGCATTTGTAACTAAGGGGAGAGGGGAAGAGGTATTTTAACTGGGGGTGATTTTCAGGTGGGAAAGGAAGGGGAAGAGCATCAAACCGCAGTCTCCTGACCTCCCCGCCCCCCCCCCCCCCCCCAACACCTCCCCCACTCCGCCCACCTCCTGGAAGGCATCAATTTGGGGCCCGGGGCTATTTTAACTCTAAACCCAAGTGATCCAGTGTGCCTGGTTGTAGACTGAGGTAAATCTCTGGAGGACAAGAATGCTCCATTTAGTGTGGTTCCCTGTCAAGAACGGAAACTATTTTTTTGTTGTAAAAAAAGTACTTCAATTACCAAATGTACAGCATGATTACTATTGATATTCCCTGGATCTGTGCCGATCCACATTATAAATAAACATTGAAAATATGAATGGAACTGCAGGGCATTGGGCAAAGAATCATAGGATTGCACATTTAAAAAATTGTGATCCAAAATCCGAATGTGGCTTTCTGAAGCTCTATGACCAAAGCCAAATGACAGCATATAAAGGAGAAGCTGTGCAGGATTTGCAACCACAAGGAAAGGAAAGGGAAGCGATGTGCCAGCTGGTACTGCTGATGGAGATTCACAGTGCATCCAGTCAGCAATAGCACTGAAGCAAGCTAGCATATAAGGAAATGGGAAGATAATGAAAGCTATGGGAACAAGTGAACAATTATGAATATCCTGCAGGGAGATTTATGAGGCAGGACATGAGACTCTTGAAGTAGGTGCCATAGAAATCACGGTTAACTGATTCAAGGAATTAGCAGTCATCATGTACAACAGGTCAAACGGAATAAATACGTCATCTTTTTGTTTATGATTTATTAAGTTGCAAGTGTTACAGGCCTTGAACTGCGTAGAAGCAACACTTTTGCATAGAAATATAAAATATTCAAATATTTAGATAATCACCATTCCCTAATTAATTATGTATTCCAAAAAAAATACACTTCACTTATTTCACAAATTATAAATTGGGTACTCCTGATCTGTCAATACATTTGGCAGGACCACCATTTTTATTTTTCAGTTCAATGGAAGGGGTCAACCTACAAAGGATGTCAGACTTGGCACACCCCTTCAGCAGCTCGAATATTTGGTTCCTGGCCCTCTGAGATGAACGTCAGAGACTGGAAGATACTAAAGTTTGAATTATTTCAACAATGCCATACTGTTCCTTTTAAGTAAAAAGTAGTGAGACCTTGCTGGATGAATTTCAGTAAGTGATGCTTTGTGTACTTGAAGCCACTTTTCATGCAGCAGTGACTGTGACAAAATACAGCAAAATCTAACGTTAGGTGGCAATAAATTTCAAAGGAGCAAATGTCAAATATATTATACGGCTTAATTTAAAGAAAACAGTCCCATGTTGAGATTTGTCGAAAGCTTTGAGTGGGCATTAACATTTTCCAACAAAATATGCTCCCTCATTATCATGTTAAATGCTTAAATTCAGCAGATCATTACAAATATCTAAGAGGTGTTGTTAATGATGTTGAAAGTGGGTCAATCTGTCATGCAGCCCTGCCTTCAGCTTGGTGAGATGTTGGGAACGTTTCAAAATCTGTGGTCTACTTACAGGAGAGGGAAGATCAAAATCAGTCGATAAAATTAGAAATTTAATTAAAACCCCACCAGCTCTTGATTTGAATACTTCCCAAATGAAAGATGCTGCTGTGCTTCTGTGAATCCCAATTAATCACATCTGAGGTTTCCTGTGACTGGTGTCACAGGAAATGCTACAATTCTCCTGTGGCTCAGGATTTTAGTGATGCTGTAGCTATCCATGTAAAGGCTGATTTATTTTCTTTACCTTTATTTGATTCCACCCTCCCCCCCCCCACCCCGCATACCCATCCCCAGTCCTTAAGAAAATAATGGGCTGTAATTTGTGGTCCCTATGGGCACATACGAGGTGTGCACGCGCCCGTAGGAACCCCGCAAGTTTCGGGTTTAGGCATGTGCTGCGCATGTGCTAAAACCCAGAACTTGCGATCAGTCAAGAAATTTCTTGACCGATCTTAAATTTCTTGACAGGTCCACCACATCCCCAGGAAAGGGGCAGAGAGTAAGGCTATTTGCCCAACATCTGCCCAGCGAATCCCATGAAATTCTTACGCCTGAGAAGTTTTAAAAAGCAGAAAAATAAAATGTTATCAATAATTTATACGTTTAAAAACTTGTGAAATAAGGTGTTTATTTTAGCCCCTGTAAAACATGTACATTTATTTTTCAAAAACTAAATTTTTCTTTTAAATAATTAATTAAATGCCATTTTAAATCATTTTCAGACTTATGGGGTTTCTGTACAGATAGAATCCCCATGGGGATTCCCTTCGGTCATTCGTTGGGCCGGCCCACGTGATCCCAGCAGCGCTTGCGAACTGCCTGCGACACTGGGATACATGAGCCTCTTCCCACATGTACCCGGAGAGCCCCAGGACTGAAAGTATCCCTAAATCCCGGACTACCAGGTACGCGAGCATTTTATTTGTGGATTGGAGGCAGTTTCCCGTGGGAAGCCTCCGACTACAAAGTCAAGGCCAATGAGTTTGGCCAGCGACAACCCAATTCTCAGTAGATACACGGCCACTGCACAAAGCTACAAAATGGAGCAAATTTGTTGATACATTGTCAATCTCATTGGACAATTTATGGTTAGGTTTTAGGTATAGGGCTAGATTTTTCTCTTTTGGCCAGCTAACTGGCAGAGGGTACCAGCTGGTTGGCCAGCCATGCCAGGAACAAAGAACTGGATACCTTTTAGAATGACTGAGCTGCAGAACCAAATGGAATATCTGGAGGCCACATGGCAAGCAACAAGATAAGTCCTGGAAAGTGTTTTGCAATTGCGGGAGGAGGGAAAAAGCCTGGGATGGCAGAGGTCCGGGTGATGTTTTGGCACAATGGATTTTGCTTGTTGCATTTCTAAGCAAAGTTCAAATGATGCGTCTAATTAAGATATAAAGAAAAAAAGATTTGCCTTGATATAGCGCCTTTCACAACCTCAGGATTTCTCAAAATCCTTTACAGTCAATTAATTACTTTGGAAGTACAGAGTATATACCCTACCCACTACTGCACTGGCTCCCCCACTGAGGAATCCCACAACAGTGACACCCACATGGTCTGTGTGTGAGGAGGGGGTGGGGGGAATGTATGAGGCCAGCCTCAAGCACAGGGATCACACCTGGCACCCACACAACCTTCACCACAACCTCTCACAACCCACTACTGATCACCTCCCCAGGTCATGGCAATAAGGACTTGAAAAATGCTTAGGGGGAAGTGTGAAGACGGTAGTCCTTTATTGCAGCTCCTAGAGTGAGAACACCAAGGGGCGAACTCCCCTTTATACTGGGTTACCTGCAGCATGCAGGTGACCCTTAGGTCTCCAGCAGCAGCACCCTCTGGTGTACAGGTAAGGTGTGTACAGGGTGAAGGTATATTCAGTGTTACAGTACATCATAACATTACATCATAACATTGTAGACATGCATACATAACAACACTCCCCCCCCATAGCATTTTTCAAGTCCTTATTGCCATGACCTGGGGAGGTGATCAGTAATGGGCTGTGGGAGGTTGTGGTGAGGGTTGTGAGGGTTCCATGTGTGATCCCTGTGCTTGAGGCTGGCCTCATACATTTCCCCCCCCCTCACACACAGACCATGTGGGTGTCACTGTTGTGGGATCCCTTAGTGGGGGAGCCAGTGCAGCAGTGGGTAGGGTACATACTCTGTAGAGTGGGTAAGTGTGTGGTGGTGGGCAGGGCCACAGGACTGTGGGGGCTCCTTGTCCTCCATTTGGGATGAGAGTCTGGTCATCCCAGGGTCCGCCAGAGAAGCTGGAGGGTACTGGCCTCTCACTCCTGGTGCTGGCCCTGGTGGCCAGGGGGTATAGGGCGGATCTGGGGCGGGTTGCCAGTGGTGGTGGCTGTGCTGCCCATTGACCGCTGTCCCTGCAGTGGGTCTGCTCCCACTGGGTGTGTGTGAGCCCTTCCTGGGGCATCACATTTGTCCCAAAAGTCCAGGCTACGTGATCAGGTAGCCCGCTGGACCTGGGGGTCTCCCATGGCGGGATTCCTCTGGCATTTACATTGTCCCTGTAGAACCCGGTGTCCTTTAACAGTCTACTTTCTGTAAACATTACACATTGGCTCCGATCATACTTAGTCGATTCTACATTGTTATCTCTCTTTACATTGTTACTTACAGCACTTACATCACTTTCTTGTATCTCGGTCTCACCATACAAGGTTACATTTGTCATTTTAAAATATCTATCATCATCATTAAGCATTACAAACTTGTTCTTAATATTACTTACACAAGCACTCATTTCATTTTTCTCATCAGTTACTCTGGCATCACAATTCCACGTTACATTATCATACCCGCATTCGCTAACTGCATTTTTAACTTTAAAGTCCTTGTCATCTTTAGATTGAAACTGTCCCTTTAAATTCTTTGGGTTACCGGTCTCCTTTAAGGGGGCCTTCCAATCCGGTTCGACGCTCGGTGCCACGTGTCACTCCTTCAACGCTGCCCCTCGTGATCTGGCTGCGGCCATTTAGTTTTTAGGTTCTTCGCCTCGTGGTGCGTCCACCATCTTCTCGCTCTCCTCCAGGTAGGCTGTGGTGATCTTTTCCGACTCAGGTTCAGCCACAGAGGTCAGAAATCCACTTTTTTCGACGGTTTTCTTCCCTTGGAGGTCTGCCACGGCCCGGAAGGTGAGGTCTGGACGTTCGGTTCTGGTGATCTCGCCATGGTGTTGTGAAGTCGTCGCCGCGCAGTCGAGCTGGACGGTAGGATTTTTGGTGCAGCGATGGATCCAAATTTGGGATTGCGTGGGATGTGGATTGCTGGATCCCGGGGGCCGTCATCACTTCGACTGACTTGGACCTGCTTCATCCAACTTCTTCCCAGCAGCGTTGGACCATCGCCGACAACGATCCACAGGGGGAGTTTGTTCAACACGCCGCCCTGGGAGACCTGGACGTCCACGTTGCCAACGACTGGGATTTTGCCTTTGGTGTAGGTGAGCAGCTTCGCCTGGACAGGAGACAGTTTTGGTCGTTTGGCGGGATTGATCCAAAGTTTTTCAAAGGTCGTCTGGCTCATCAAAGACTGGCTCACCCCTGTGTCGATCTCCATCGAAACTGGAACTCCGTTGATGTCCACTTCCATCTTCCACGGGAACTTTCGGTGGAGCAGGTAAAAATTCCATACTCTTCTTCCAGAGGTTGAGCAGCTTCGTCTTCATCTGTGTCGGAGCCCAGGATCAGCCAGCTCTTCAGCGGCACGGTGAATAAAACTTTTTCTGCACATTCTCTGAAGGTGCCCTTTCGCTTTGCAGCCTTTGCAGGTATAGTCTTTGTAGCGGCACTGGTGGGCCCTGTGGTTTCCTCCACAGTGCCAACACGTGGCTAGCTGGTTTGGCCCATGTGGCGGACTCAGGGTTGCGGGACTCGGGGCAGCATTTCTGCCTTTAGAAGTAGCCATTCGGTTCACTGCGTTCGTCAGTTTAGAGTCCTGTGTGTGGGTCATCATTCGCTTGGAGTTGCCGACCAAAATTATATAGCCCTGGCTCACTTTAATTGCCTTCTGCAGTGTGACTGTGATGTCTGCAGAGAGCAGTTTGTGGAGGAGGCCCTCGTGGCCGATTCCGATAACAAATATGTCCCTTAGTGCTTCGTTAAGGTGGTTGCCAAAATCACATGGTGCAGCCAATCTTCTTAAATCTGCAGCATACTTAGTAATTTCTTGGCCTTCGGGTCACCGGTGGGTGTAGAACCGGTGCCTGGCTGTGAGGATACTTTCTTTGGGTTTTAGTTGTTCCTGTATTCAGGTTACAAGTTCCCCATAGCTCTTGGTTGTTGTCTTTGCTGGGGCTAGCAAGTCCTTGACGAGGCCATGGATGGTGGGCCCACAACTACTAAGCAAGATGTGCTTGTTCGGTAGTGTAGCCAGTGTGTCCCCATCCAGGTCATTGACCACGAAGAAATGTTCCAATCTTTCCATGAAAGCATCCCAATCTTCCCCATCGGTGAATTGTTGAAAGTTGCTGAGATTCGACATGTTGTTCGTGTAGTTCGTGACCTCGTCACCAGTTATTGTGTATGTAGGCACCTTGTTAATGACTCCACCAGGCAGGGGTATGGTACTCAAACTGTGTAGTCCTTTATTGCAGATCCTAGAGTGAGGACACCAAGGGGTGAGCTCTCTTTTATATTGGGTTACCTGCAGTGTGTAGGTGACCCTTGGGTCTCCAGCAGCAGCACCCTCTGGTGTACAGGTAGGTGTGTACAGGGTGAAGGTACACTTAGTGTTACAGTACAGCCTAACATTGCATCATAACATTGTAGGCATGCATACATAACAGGAAGTGTAGTCAGTAATGTAATTTCAGAACCATGATAGCCAAATTGAGCACAGCAAGCTTCCACAAACAGCAATGTGTTAATGACCAGATAATCTGTGTTTGTGATGTTGGTGAGGGATAAATATTGGCCAGAACACCAGGAAGAACTCCTCTGCTCTTCTTTGAAATAGTGCCATGGGATCTCTTGCGTCCACCTGAGAGGGCAGATGGGGCCTCAGTTTAACGTCTCATCTGAAAGACGACACCTCTGATAGTGCAGCACTCCCCTAGTACTGCACTGGAGTGTCAACCTAGATTTTGAGCTCAAATCAAAGTTGCTTCTTTAATTCTAAGTTTGAAAGTTTTGCTGAATGAAACTCTAATGGCTGCATCAATGTAAATTGCAACAATGTAACTAACTTGAACAAGCTAATTTTTAGTTTGTTGTATTTCTGGAAAAAGCTAATATTGGGCAAAGGCTGTGCAAAAAGAATAGATACTGCTGATCAAATGTGTGAATTTTAGCACTATATGATTGAATGTGACTGCTGTATTTATGACTTGCAATCTTGTTAAGTCGGTATTTTAACCTGACTTCAAATTAATTGAATGTTTAAAAACAGAGCACTGAAAAAGTATTGTGAGTTTTCTAAAATTGTGGTGACTGATTCACTTGATAAACTCACAATTCTACAATAATGGTATACATTTTTTTTTAAACTGCAATATTTGTCATTTAGTGATTTTCGGTTTATAGTGAAGATATTTCTTATAAACATCAATTTAAATTTCACATTTTGAGAAAATGGTCTGTAAAAGCCACAGTTTGTAACAGAAGATAGAATGGCTGTCAACATTACATGCACCATTACAGAGGCCTTGGGAATGGCTTGTGTAAGAAACAAAGCAACTTGCACTGATGCCGTCGGGAGTGCTAGTCTGAGGTATGGGTGAGGCACCTTGTTGTGGCAAAATAGTGGAGCTTCATTCATGCTGATCCTTGCTCTGCTCAGCCTGGGAGTGCCTGATGTTGACATGGGAACGAAAAGTGGAAAAGTAACTCCATACCCCAGGAATGACAAACCTCACTTTGCTAAACACAACAGATGAACATCTACAAACTTTATAATTTAGATTTACTTTGAGGGGAAAGACAAAAATGAGTCAAAGGAATCATTGAACAGCGCTATATTTTTATATGTTTGCTTTCTTTGTTACAGATTCCTCAGATAAGCTATGCATCTACAGCCCCAGAGCTGAGCGATAACAGCAGATATGACTTTTTCTCTCGTGTGGTCCCATCCGACACCTTTCAAACGCAGGCCATGGTTGATATTGTCAAAGCGTTACGATGGAATTATGTCTCTACTCTTGCCTCTGAGGGAAACTATGGAGAGAGCGGAGTGGAAGCCTTCATACAGAAATCTCGGGAAGACGGTCAGTATTCTTTAGCATTGATTGATTAAGTAAAAAAGCTTGTGAGGCAGTTTTAGATTGAGCAGATGAGCCGTCATGTTTCTATTAAGTACTTACACTGTTTCAACAGCGTTCGCTATTAAAAGACAGGTATAAATACAAAATAAAATATGGCAAAAGATTGAAATGACAATCAATGCTATGCTAAAAAATGTAATAATAGAACTAACGATAACTTATTGCATTAATTCAAGCAAGTTGAACTCTTATCGATGCCACAACAGGAAACACTCTGCAGACAAAAACCATAGTGTTTCTCTCCACTATCTAAGTCACCCTCGTACATAGCTTGGAGTGAATCACCATCTCAGAGATACCTATACTGTAAATTGATCCTGCACACTATCAAAGCAGCTCAAACTAAGGCATAAAAGTATTTTTTTTCCTGAGCAATTTCATACAGAATTGTGACTCCTGGGTGCCATGAAGGGTTGTCTAATGTTCAGGCCAGAAAAAGACAGTTATTGGGCCAAAGACAACAGGCAACTAATCCGGGCAACCCTGGAAAAATCAACTGATATTTCAGTGGCTTCCCTGAACGTTAATGGGATCTTATGAGTAAATAGTTATTAATTGATATTAACAACTCTTGACTGAACAAAAAATAAGATAATAGTTGGATGAACAGTTTCAGGGTTGTGTAAGCTGTACATAATGTGACCAGCAGCATTGATATGAAATGACATTGCAGGCACTACATCATATTTGCATTTGTTTGTGTGTTACAATGTGTCACGTGGATCTGTAGACTATTATATTCGAACTTTGTGTTTTAGAGTGACATTTACAAAAAAATGACTTGGATGTTATATCTGCCATTTGTTTTGGCATTTTTATTTCTGTGTACACAGCACATGCAGAGAAAAAAAAGGAAGCACTTTTATATAATGTAACACTAATTTATCAAGAGAGCAACGCACAGTAAACACCCTTATTCCTTAAAGGAAAAAACATCAAAAGTTGCTCAGTGCAAGCGTCAATCAAAATGGTGCTGGAATAGTCCCGAGTACAGACATAGTTTTAGCCAATCACCTTTCTTAGGCAAGACTCATAGGGGTGAAATTGCCTGCGCCCTGATTGGAGGCGGTATCCTTCTGTGGCTGGGACCTTTGAACACCCGGCGCATAAATCCCACCCCCGCCGCTGAATTGGGCTTACCGCCCCTGAAAGGAAGCGGAGCACAATCTCCGATGCTCCACTTTCTTTAAGGGCGGGTCCCGGGCCACGACTGGGGCGAAATGTTCAGAACTATGCAGATGCTCCAAGTAGCGCTGACGCGCTTCAATGCCCCTCCTCTTTGATTAAAGAGGAAGGCCACTGTGCATTCGGCACGGCTTCTGATGGTCACCACTGGGCCACCCGGGCAGCGTGTGACCGGGCCAGCAGCCCAGCACCCAAGACGGAGTCGGCTAACAAAAAAAGATGGCACCCCGCCCTGCCCTTTAATCATCGCCCCGGGATCGGATTTCTGTCAGCTTCGCATCCCACGAAGCTGCCGTTGACATCCGCTTGCACCAGCCTCACGGTTCGCGGGGCAATTTCCCCAGCGGGGCGCTAAGGGGTCGGAGCTGGGCAGTGAGGGGTTGGTGCGCATGCCGATGACGTGGTTTCTTGACAGATCGCAAGTTCCGAGTTTCGCCACATGTGCATTGAATGCCTAAACCCTTAACTTGCACTGCCCCCCACAGGCACATGCGCACCTCGTACACACCCATAGGGGCCGCAAATTCATCCCCAATGATTGCTGGAGACCCTCAGTAATTGGGCACAGGATTAAAGTGCTTCTATAGCTTAAAGGGGAAATATAAGCAGAAGGAGTATGAGAGGGAAATGATGGCAACCAGAAGATCTATGGGAAAGAGGACCAAACCAGGGAGCATTGCATCGGCCACCTGCTTGATGCTATGATGGACTACTGACCGTGGAATGTTGCTGAGATCCCCGACTCGAGGCCGGAAGGATCCTGATGCACAATGTGTCAGGATAATGCAAACCTTCTCCTCCACAGGCAGACCATTGCTTGAAGATAGCTTCAGGTGAGATTCCAGCATTTTGCATAAATCATGGAGCACATCTTTTGGGAATGTTAGAAATTAGGGGTACCTAAAATGTATGTGGTTATGCGAATGAAATTGTGATGCGGATAATACTGTGTTTAGATGATTTGTATTGGAGCTCATGCTCAACATGTGTCCCAGAACAGGGGCATGAACAAATGGTTTCTTCAGACTAGTAGTAGAATAGCTGGTTTGCTGCTTAAATAAATAACGATATTATAATGGTAAGTGAGGTTTTTAACGAAACTGCTTGCTAAGATGTGTAAGTTAACCGGTGGGTGAGAATAGAATGGAGGGCATCTTTGGAAATTAAGTGATTCATTCCATGATACATTAGTCTGATAATGGAATGAAATAGTTAGTTTGCACAGCGAGCTGCATGAACAGCTTTGAACATAAATAACTGATAACAAGCAGCTAGGAACAATCTGAGGGCTGAGCCTGTTAAGCCTCAGATGTTCTCGACTTTAGCCTTGGGAGGACAGGGCCAGATGAGATAAGGGGAAAACAGTCATCAGCATGCTGTAAGGCCATGATATTCTACCTCAGATCCAGCCCTAACAGGATATATAAAAGAAAGACCTGAAAAGCATCCAGTACAGATGGAGTGGAGAGCTCCCGAGAGTGGATCCATGCTGACTTTGGTCTAATACTCTTGGGCAGTTCAGAGAGAGAGAGAGAGAGAGAGAGAGAGGAGCTGTTCACATATCCTGTCTGATCTGGGCCGGTATTCTCTACTTGTCATGGTCGGATGTTTTTGCTGTATAACTAGTGTTATATCCGACTTAAACTCTGAATAAACACAACATACCCCAACTATTCACAATCTATATTAACGACTTGGAAGAAGGGACTGAATGTAACGTAGCCAAGTTTGCTGGCAATACAAAGATGGGAGAAAAAGCAATGTGTGAGGAGGATACACAAAAGCTGTAAAAGGACATAGACAGGCTAAGTGAGTGGGCAAAAATTTGGCAGATGGTGTATAATGTTGGAAAGTGTGAGGTCATGCACTTTGGCAGAAAAAATCAAGGAGCAAGTTATTATTTAAATGGAGAAAGATTGCAAAGTGCCGCAGTACAGCGGGACCTGTGGGTACTTGTGCATGAAACACAAAAGGATAGTATGCAGGTACAGCAAGTGATCAGGAAGGCCAATGGTATCTTGGCCTTTATTGCAAAGAGGATGGAGTATAAAAGCGGGGAAGTCTTGCTACACCTATACAGGGTATTGGTGAGACCACACCTGGAATACTGCGTGCAGTTTTGGTTCCCATATTTAAGGAAGGATATACTTGCTTTGGAGGCAGTTCAGAGAAGGCTCACTAGGTTGATTCCAAGGATGAGGGGGTTGACTTATGAGGAAAGGTTGAGGTAGGTTGGGCCTCTACTCATTGGAATTCAGAAGAATGAGAGGTGATCTTATCAAAATGTATAATATTATGAGGGGGCTTGACAAGATGGATGCAAAGAGGATAGGGGAAATGAGAACTAGAGGGCATGATCTTAGAATAAGGGGCCGCCAATTTAAAACAGAGCGGAGGAGAGAATTCTTCTCTCAGCGGGTTGTAAATCTGTGGAATTCGCTGCCTCAGAGAGCTGTGGATGCTTGGACATTGAATAAATTTAAGACAGAAATAGACAGTTTCTTTATCGAAAAGAGGATACGGGGTTATGGGGAGTGGGCAGGAAAGTGGAGCTGAGTCTATGATCGGATCAACCATGATCTTATTGAATGGCGGAGCAGGCTCGAGGGGCCGTATGGCCTACTCCTGTTCCTATTTCTTACGTTCTTATATTGGTTACAGTTGATCCTGATTATTCAAAAGCACCAGAGATAAATTAATCTCAGCAGGAATCTGAGTCTCCTTCAGACAGCTGAAGGTAAATATTCCATGCTCTGTATAGTATGGTGGCTAGGTAAGTCCTTATTCTCTTTAGTCTCCTTGATGCTGTTGCACCCTTCTCTGGTCCCAGTGCTGCTGCTACTGCTCCAGCTTCTCATTCTCATCATCATCGAGAAAAGTAAAATACAGAGCACTACCCCGAGGTAATGTCATAATCTCTGGCACCCCAATGAGAATGCTCCTTGAAGTGACTGTGCAGACTCCTTTGAAACCTTCTCACACTGAATTCACAGTTTCCAGTCACATTCGTAAGAAGCTTTAAGTTAATGTTCTTAAATTGAATGCCGCAATAAGGTACCATCTGAGATAAAGGTTCTCCTCACAATAGGTCTGAATCTCATCACGCTGGAACAGGCATTTAATTTTGGTACTTTCCAACATCCTCCACTGAAATGTGAAAGCCCGGTCCTGCAGTTGATGTAAAGGGGAGTGAGATGATGGGCATTAGTGCAGATGATGTCACTCCATCATCCTGCTCTCAATTGCATCTCCACTGCTGCATTTCCAGCAGGCCTCAGCAGTGCTATTCCCCAAGGGATGCAGAAAAGCTGATGAACCATTATGTGGGGAGAACAAAGTGGAATGTAATCCTGAGTCACCTTCCGCTCATAATCACCATGTGTCCATTAATTTTCAGGCAGGTGGGTGGGAGATGGAATATCCAGGTCTCTGTCTCACTGTAGCATGGTCTATAAATTGTCAGACTGCTTGTCTGACATTCAGTTCTGGATGAGCAGAATTTTTTCCCAATTGAATATTGTTTTCAGTCCCCGCCACAAACTCTGTTCCCCAGCCACTGACTCCATCCCTCTCCCCAACTTCTGTCTGAGGTTGAACAAGTCTGTTCGCAACCTTGGTGTCATATTTGACCCTGAAATGAGTTTTCGACCACATATCCGCAGCATAGCTAAGACCGCCTATTTCCACCTCCGTAACATTGCCCGTCTCCACCTTTGCTTCAGCTCATCTGCTGCTGACACTCTCACCCATGCCTTTGTTACCTTTAGACATGACTATTCCAATGCACTGCTGGCTGGCCTCCCACATTCTACCCTATATTAACTAGAGGTGATCCAAAACTCGGCTGCTCGTGTCCTAACTCACACCAAGTCCCGCTCATCCTTCAGCCCTGTGCTCGCTGACCTACAGTGGCTTCCGGTTAAGCAACACCTCGATTTCAAAATTCTCATCCATATTTTCAAATCTCTCCATTGCCTCGCCCCTGCCTATCTCTGCAATCTCCTCCAGCACCCCCCCCATCACCAGCCTCCGCCCCCCCCCCACCGCCCCCGAGATGTCTGCGCTCCTCTAACTCTGCCCTCTTGAGCATCCCTGATTATAAGCGCTCAACCATCGGTGGCCGTGCCTTCTGTTGCCTAGGCCCCAAGCTCTGGAACTTCCTGCCTAAACCTCGCCATCTCCCTAGCTCTCCTTCCTCCTTCAAGACACTCCTTAAAACATACCTCTTTGACCCTCACCTGCGCTAATTTCTATGCGGCTCGGTGTCAAATTGTTTTATCTCATAATACTGCTGTGAAACGCCTTGGAACATTTCACT
Source organism: Pristiophorus japonicus (assembly GCF_044704955.1). Lineage (NCBI taxonomy): Eukaryota > Metazoa > Chordata > Chondrichthyes > Pristiophoridae > Pristiophorus > Pristiophorus japonicus. The sequence goes on along the minus strand of NC_091993.1, from coordinate 93,493,804 downwards.
ACGTTAAAGGCGCTATATAAATACAAGTTGTTGTTGTTGTAGAAACAGAAAAAATACATTGTCCAATGAACTGGACTTAAGTCCATACCTTAGAATACCAAATACGAAGGGTGATAATTGGGGTCCATATGGAGGGTGAGGAGGCTACTACTAAGCCTTTCCCCTCCATACATTGACTTGACAGGCTTCCCGCTATTGCTCCAGGTCTTACCATTACCCCACTCCTGGCAGTCACACAGGGACAACAGAGTGCAGTGGTAAGTAGGTAGCTTGCTGAGCCCTGCCATCCCCATCGGAAAACGCATTCAGCAGCTGGAGAAGGGGCGGACACTGGCTGAGCTGCTGGGGGTGGGGAAGGGAGATTAAGCTCGGGGTGGTAATCAGCTGGTTGGCCTCACCGTTCAACTTTGCCCTGTTTTCCACTGGTAATCTGCTCGAGTAAAGCAGAAGCCAGAAGAGCAGAGGAATCTCCTGGGTTTACCGGACAGAATTAAGGTAGTGCAATAAACCTCGTACAACTGTCTTTGGACTCGTACATCCATTGAAAGAGAAACTTGACGAATGCGATACCATGATTAATGGAGACGAAAGGAGGAGGAGCATGAAGTACAGGGAAGTAGCTCTTGGATGTTATTGTGGATAATGTCCACTGCCAGAACTTGATGGAATGTAGTCAGCTTCCTGTAAATGACAGAGAACATTGTGAGAAAGATATATTTCAATAGTGAAGCCTTAAATGAACTGTATGATTTGTAAAAGAACAGCTGCAGCCAAGAAGTAATATAGGGCCCAATTTTCCCCAACCCCTTTTTTCGGTGCACTTACCTTAAATTCACTGACTTTGCGCGCTAGAAACAGCGCCGAAAAAAAAGAGGCCCCATGCTGCCTGCTCTGCCGACTCTCCGGTGTCCCAGCATGGCGTAGCTAGTGAAGTGGGGGGGGCGGAGCAAAAGGCCAGCTCAGAAAGCACGGCCGGCAGCTGCCAGCATGCGCAGTGAAGTCTGCACGCATGCTCCTGCCCTCCCAGCGTGTCCTACGGGCTGTGAGCAGGACCCGATGCTCGCAGCCCCTATCCCCGGCCGAAGGGATGCCCCGATGTGCGCCGCACCCTATCCCTGGCCGAGTAGCCTCCCGCACCGGCCGGCCGGCCCGCTGACTTCCCGGGCCGAGGTAGGACTTCAGTTTGATTTTTTATTTATTGATGGTTGTGCTTGAGAGTTTTGATTGGGGGTGGGGGGGTGCGGTGCGGAAGAGGAGGAGAGTTTTGGCGGGGGGGGGGAGAAAGAGTGTTTTGATGGGAGGGTGGATCTTTTTAAAAAAAAAACTTGATTCTGGCATAAAGGTAGGACTTCTATTTTTTATTTGTTATTGATTGATTGCTGATTACTTTTTTGGTTTGTTTAGTGCTTTGTAAGTCTTGGTGCTTTAAATGTACTTACCTGCACCGATTTCTTAACTGCCCGCAAGGTTTTTCAGAACTGGCCACATACGCTGACCTAAGTGGATTTGGAGTAAATTTTAGCTGGCCAAAGTGGCATAAATGGCCAAAACTGGCGTAAGTGTCTGGGAACGCCCCCTTTTGGAAAAAAAACTGAATTAAAAAAAATCGTACCTAACTGACTTACTCTGGAGCAAATTTTGGGGGGAAAATGGCATTTTTTAACTTAGGCCAGAAAAAACAACTTACTCCCAAAAAATTGATGCAAGTCATGGCCACAATTGGGCCCACAGTATCTGTGCTGCACTTAAAGTAAGGACTACCTTAAATTTCTATGCCACTGGCTCATTCCAGCTACCCACAGAGACCTCATCAGAGTCGGTTTGTTGGATATACATCTGTGCGTTAGTGAAGTTAGAGATGCATCTTTCCTCATGTCAGGTGATGCATCCATTCTTATCACAGGGTAGCAGCAACAGCAGGAAAGACAAACAATTGTGGCATCCCCAGGGTGCTGGGCTTTGACTGCACTAGCATGCCAATTTGTGGACCTGTATAGCGCACACAAACAGAAAAAGATACTTCTCCCTTAACGTCCAAATCAAATTTGCCTTTCGGCAATGTATCACACATGAATGGATGATTTCCCAGAAGTTTCATGGTCCACTTATTTTATGGCAATCCTGTGTCCCCTTGGTACAGTCTTTGAAAGTGTTAATAGGTAGGTTCCTGGGAGATGTGGCTTATTTTTGGAATCATGTTTGCTGACACCACTTCAAAATTCCCATGCCCCAGAGTAAACCCTTGAATGAGACGGGCGCATTATAAAGCAACTATTTGGGTTTTTCAAACAATGGTTGCAACATTTGCAGGGCATGGGATGGATAGGAGGACTTATCATACATTCCACAACAGCAAGAACTATTATTATGTGCTGCATGCTTGACACAAAGGAGTTGATTTTAACTGCTTCCGCCAGGCGGAATTGGGGTGGCAGTACTCCTTAAAATGGCAGTACTACACTTACCGGCCCGTTCCCAATTCGCCCACCGCAATTTTGTACGAGGTTTTCGTGAGGGCGTGCCAAGCGCCTGCCTGAATCAGTTTGGAGCCTCATTGATGTACTTAAATCAGGATCCTATGACATCAATAAGACCCTGTTGCAATTTGCAACTGGAAAAAATGGAAGTGGACTGCAACGCTGGACCCAGCCTGTAGAGACGTGAATTTGGCAGTATTATCTGAAGAGGTACTTACCTGCAATTACCCAGCTGATTGGAATCATTTTACAATTCACCTGGCTGATTTTTATTTTTGCCTCAGAAATTGCTGAATTTCTGCTATATTCTGTTCCAAAGCTTTCAAAGTCAGGGAGGGGGCTTTCTGCAGTACAGCCCATAGAGAGATTATGGTCATCTTCTGCATTCTGCACACAGGGATAGAAAATGGAGCCTGCACAGCAAGAAGACGTTCAACCTTTAACAGGTGAAGACCTAGCAATAGGAAGGATGGCGAAGAAGGAGTACAACAGCACTGGCCTGCAGTCAGAGATCTTCAGCAGCATTTTATCCAACACTTCAGCTGACCTACTCCTTCTGCACACCCTACCTGTAGTGTATGGAGAAAGAGTCAGACTGAACACTGTGAGTTCAAAGTAAAGTGTGACCTTAGTCTTTTATTGCAGGTCTCCAGAGTGCCTCTCCAACCTGTGAAGCCTTCTTAAATACATGTGCTCCCAAGGGATTATGGGATCCCTTGGAACTCCGGGGAATGAGCCCTCTGGTGGCTGTACAGAGTAAATACAAGTCCACATATATAACAATATTCCTCGCCAAAGTCAATAGGGTAACTATTTACAATGTGAGTCGATCTGGGGCCCTTCTTGACCTGGTTGATCGTCTCGGTGTGAAAGCTGGTGTTGTTGAATCATTTGTTGGGCCCTCGCTGGGCTGCTGTGCAGCTGGCCTTGCTGGGCTGCCTGGTGTGTTGGGCCCTGCAGGGCTGCTATGGATGATGGGTTCTGCTTTGTGGTCAACCATGGTGTCGGTTGCCACTGGTGTGAATGTTGGAGGATCAAAAAAGGTGGGGTCCAAGGTGGGTTGCTCAGGGTAGTCCGTGAATCTGAGTTTGATTTGGTCCAAGTGTTTCCGGTGAATGAGTTCATTTGAAAGTTTGACCTGAAACACCCTGCTCCCCTCTTTGATCACGACAGTGCCGGGAAGCCACTTAGGACCTTGTCGATAATTTGATACAAATACAGGATCATTGACTTCAATCTCACGTGACACATTTGCGCTATCATGGAATGCACTTTGTTGAAGCCGCCTGCTCTCAACCTGTTCATGTCGATCAGGGTGAACAAATGAGAGCCTTGTCTTAAGTGTTCTTTTCATGAGCAGTTCAGCAGGTGGGATTCCAGTGAGTGAGTGGGGTCTCGTGCGATAGCTAAGCAGGACTCGGGATAGGTGAATCTTCAGTGAGCCTTCAGTTACCCTCTTCAAGCCTTGCTTGATGGTTTGTACTGCTCTTTCTGCCTGACCATTAGATGCTGGTTTAAACGGGGCAGATATGACATTTTTGATCCCGTTACGGGTCATGAATTCTTTGAACTCAGCACTGGTAAAACATGGCCCGTTGTCGCTCACCAGAACATCGGGTAAGCCATGAGTGGCAAACATGGCCCGCAGGCTTTCAGTAGTGGCAGCGGACGTGCTAGCCGACATTATCTTACATTCAATCCACTTGGAGTACGCGTCTACAACCACAAGGAACATTTTACCCAAGAACGGGCCTGCATAGTCGACGTGTACCCTAGACCACGGTTTGGAGGGCCAAGACCATAAACTTAGCGGCGCCTCCCTGGGTACATTGCTTAACCACGAGCATGTATTACATCTGTGAACGCAGGACTCTTAAGTCTGCATCGATACCGGGCCACCACACGTGGGATCTGGCTATCGCTTTCATTATTTCGATATCTGGGTGGGTACTGTGGAGGTCATTGATGAAGGTTTCTCTGCCCTTCTTGGCGACCACTATTCGAGTGCCCCACAGAAGGCAGTCTGCCTGTATCGACATTTCATCTTTGCGTCGTTGGAACAGCTTTATCTCTTCCTGCATTTCCACTGGGACACTGGACCAGCTCCCGTGAAGCACACAGCTTTTGACTAGAGATAATAAGGGGTCCTGGCTTGTCCAGGTTTTGATATGCCGGGCAGTGAAGGGTGTTTGCTCACTCTCAAATGCTTCCATAACCATGGCTAGATCTGCGGGCTGCGTCATTTCCACCCCCGTGGTGGGCAATGGCAGCCTACTGAGAGCATCGGCGCAGTTTTCTGTGCCTGGCCTGTGGCGGATGGCGTAGTTGTATGCGGACAACGTGAGCGCCCATCTCTGGATGCGGGCTGATGCGTTGGTATTTATGCCTTTACTCTCGGAAAACAGGGATATAAGTGGCTTATGGTCAGTTTCCAATTCGAATTTTAGCCCAAACAGGTATTGATGCATTTTCTTTACCCCATAGACACACGCTAACGCTTCTTTTTCAATCATGCTGTAGGCTCTCTCGGCCTTAGACAGACTCCTGGATGCATAAGCAACTGATTGCAGTTTCCCGAAATCATTAGCTTGTTGCAATACACACCCGACGCCATATGACGACGCATCACACGCTAGTACCAAATGCTTACATGGATCATACAACACAAGCAATTTGTTTGGGCATAACAATTTTCTCACTTTTACAAAGGCATTTTCTTAGCTTTTGTCCCAAACTCATTCACCCCCTTTTCATAGTAAGACATGCAGTGGTTCTAGCAGGGTGTTGAGACCCGGTAAGAAGTTACCAAAGTAGTTCAGGAGTCCCAGAAACGACCGCAGCTCCGTCACGTTCTGTGGCCTCGGTGCGTTCTCGATTGCCTCCGTCTTCGCATTGGTGGGCCTGATGCCGTCCGCCGCAATTCTCCTTCCCAGGAACTCCACTTCAGGTGCCAGGAAAACGCACTTTGAGTGTTTTAACTTGAGCCCCATGCGGTTGAGTCGATTAAGAATCTCCTCCAAGTTCTGCAGGTGCTCGACTGTGTTCTGACCTGTGATCAAGATGTCGTCCTGAAAGACCACGGTGTGCGGGACCAACTTCAGTAAACTTTCCATGTTTCTCTGGAATATCGCCGCTGCTGATCAGATTCCAAACAGACATCTGTTATAAACAAAAAGACCTTTGTGCGTATTGATGCAGGTGAGGGCCTTCGATGATTCCACCAGTTCCTGCATCATGTAGGCTGAAGTCAGATCCAGCTTCGTGAACGTCTTTCCTCCCGCCAGCGTTGCAAAGAGGTCGTCGGCTTTTGGTAGTGGGTACTGGTCCTGGAGGGAGAAACGATTGATAGTTACTTTGTAATCACCATAGATTCTGACGATGCTGTCTCCCTTTAGGACTGAGACAATAGGACTGGTCCACTCGCTGAATTCGATCGGTGAGATGATGCCCTCTCTTTGTGGCCGGTCTAGCTCGATCTCTACCCTTTCTCTCATCATATATGGTACGGCTCTCGCCTTGTGATGGATGGGTCGCACCCCCAGAATTAGGTGGATCTGCACTTTTGCTCCTTGGAATTTCCCGATGCCTGGTTCGAACATGGAAGGAAATTTGTTTAAGACCTGGGCACACTAACTGTCGTTAGCGGGCAATAGCGCTCGGATGTCGTCCCAGTTCCAGCGTATCTTTCCCAGCCAGCTCCTGCTGAGCAGCGTGGGACCATCGCCCGATACCACCCAGTGTGGTAGTTTGTGCACCACACCATCGTAGAAGACCTTTACGGTAGCACCGCAGATTACAGGAATCAGTTCTTTTGTGTAAGTTCTTAGTTTTGTGCGAATTGGAGTTAAGACTGGCCTTGAAGCCTTGTTGCACCACAACCTTTCGAAAGCCTTTTTGAACAGGCTTAGCAGCTCGCCTGCACACTCGTTGGATGTGTCCCATTGTTCCACAGCCCTTGCAAACGTATCCTTTGAATCGGCATGAATGGAAACAATGATCACCCCCGCAGCGCCAACAAGGTGTTAATGGCCTTGCATTCATCACCCTTGATGGTGGACTCTGAGACATCTGCAGACGTGTAGCTGCAGGTATGTGTGACCTGCCCTGTACGTTACGATTTGAAAACAACATCACTTTGTTCACAGTATCTGTAGCAGCACTTGTGTGCTGAGAGATTTGCTTAGTATTGTCACTTCTGGCAATGAACTCCTGGGCTATCGCTATGGCCTCACTCAAGGTTGGGGTCACTACAGTCAAAAGTTTGCGAAATATGGTTTCGTGGCCAATGCCAAGTATGAAAAAGTTTCTGAGCATGTGCTCCAAATGTCCTTCAAATTCGCAATGTCCTGCAAGGCTTCTTAGTTTGGCGACATAACTCGCCACTTCCTGGCCTTCAGATCTTTTGTAGGTGTAGAACCGGTACCTCGCCATCAGAACGCTTTCCTTCAGGTTCAAATGCTCTCGGACCAGTGTGCACAAATCGTCGTACAATTTCTCCGTGGGTTTCGCTGGAGTGAGCAGATTCTTCATGAGGCCATACGTTGGTGCCCCACAGAAGATGAGGAGGATCGCTCTACATTTGGCAGCGCTCTCTTCCCCATCTAGCTCATTGGCCACGAAGTATTGGTTGAGTCGCTCCAAAAAAGTTTCCCAATCATCTCCCTCCGAAAATTTCTCCAGGATGCCCACTGTTCTCTGCATCTTTGAGTTCGCTATCTGTATTTCGACACCAGTTGTAGTGTATGGAGAAAGAGCCAGACTGAACGCTGTGAGCTCAAAGTAAAGTGTGACCGTAGTCTTTTATTGCAGGTCTCCAGAATGCTTCTCCAACCTGTGAAGCCTCCTTAAATACCTGTGCTCCCAAGGGATTATGGGATCCCTTGGGTTTCTGGGGAATGAGCCCTCTGGTGGCTGTACAGAGTAAATACAAGTCCACATATATAACACTACCTCCCACCGCCACATTAAGGGCACGAAATTGGGCTAGCTAGCGCCTGTTCTGTGGCCGCTATGGGTGCCGTTAGGGATCCAAAATGGTGTCCGCGGCACATGTTCACTTCTGATTTGATGCATTCCGGATGCCATGTTGATACAGGCGTCAACACGCACGATGTTAACTTCTGCCGGAAGTATGCAGGGCACGCAGATCATGACCTCAATCAGTGTGCAACTGCCATTTTGCAGCTCCACGCTCCAGACGACGTCCTCGCTTAACCTCGCACAGCTGAACTCACATTAGGCAGCATGAAGGAGCACCAGTGTTATTTAACAGGATCATCAATGACTTACAGGTTAGATGCTGGTTTATTTCCATGGGCTGTTCCTGCAATTCCACATGTTTTTGGCGCTTTCCATAATTATTTGAAATTTCAAAAGTGTACAGGGAGTGATGTAGCAGGTGCTGAAATACGTTTTGCTGGATTCAAGGCTTCTGCACGAACCAGTTGCTCCCAGATTGGCAAGTTTTCCTCTTGGAATCGAACATGACTGGGAAAATGAGCAGAGGCTACCACAGAACATGATCAGCTGCTCGAAGGAGGAGGGGGAGAAGGACTTCAGCAACAACCAATGTTTGAGATGTCTTGGCTTCACTAAGGAAGTCATCACTGAAATCTGACAACTCCAACTTCAGAGCTGGGCAAGGACCTCATTGCCAGTGGCTGTGAAGGTGACTGTGGCCATGAACGTTTATGCGTCTGGCTCCTTCCAGGCTGGAGCTGGAGATATTAGCAACATCTCGCAATTTGCCGTCAACTGTGGCTATTCAAAGAGAAAGACTTTATTTCATTCCCTCTTGCCAGAGACAAGCAGGTGGTGCCAGCGCGAGGGAATGCAAGGTCTGCAGGCATCCCCCTTGACTGCATGCTCAGTGCTTCGGGGGCACCGCAAGTCAACTCCGCCATGCACCAGAACCAAAAGGGATTCCATTCCCTCAATGCGCAGTTGGTGACCATAGGCAGTGCATCATGCAGGTCAATGCTCTAATGTCTGGCATTCTGCGGCAGTCCACGGTGCCAGCTGTATTTCAGCTACTATGGCAACAAGCTGAGCTTGCATGGTAGCAAGCTGACTTTGCATGACTTCAGTCTGAACTTCCACTGCAACACTCAGATTTTTGGTTGAAACTGCTTGTGCTGCACTGGATGCTGAGACATTGGCCATCAGACGCTGCAGCCTGGTTGGGTCCACAAGTGTATTGATGGAATTGGCCATCAGTTCCATGCTGGAAAGGATGGGCTCCAAGCTCTGTGCAAAGCCCTGTGTCCATCAGGTGCCAGATTCCTGCATGCTCCTTAACATTGAACACAGGCTTTCTAGCAGGCTTTGCAATGCACCAAGCATTTTGTTGTGTACACCCATCTCCTGGGTTGTCCTTTCCACTGGTCTCTGCTCCACCTCACTTGTGCTCTATGATTCACCCGGTTCAGACTGCTCTGACTCACTTTCGATACCAAATGGGGTGCTCATTTCTGTGCTGGTGCTTGGGAAGGATGGAGTGAGCTGGTGCTTTTTCTGGTGGTTTGTCCCGTACCGAGTCTGGTTCTGCAGTCATGGCATGAACTTAGAAAAAGGGGAAGAGGGTCAGCACATAAAAGTTAGGTAGTGGCAAATGATTGCTATGTGTGATTGCTTGATGAAAGAGAAAGGAGAAGAGACATCCTGTTGAGCATGGCCTCCAGCCACGACATCATCAAAGCCCCTTGAGGTGCACGCTCCAATTATCTGCATGGCTTCCTCCTCTGTCTGGGCGAGGGCCTGGATGGCGGCTTGGCCTTTCCTGGTTCTGATCTTCTCCCTCGTGTTGTGAGCCAGCTTGCCTTGCATAAAATGTGGGAGTGGGTTATTGCTGGTCCTTGTAAAGGAGTTTGCAAATGTGTGCGGCAGCTTCATATAGTGTGCTTGCTGACCGGGAGAATCAACAAATTGTGATCTGGATGGCGAGGTGGTCATGTGCAAGAAAGTGGTTCCAGTGTAAAAATGTGAAAGCGGTTAGCAGAGGAATAAACTGCTTTCCAGTTGCTACCAGATGAAAGCAGAATACTGTTTGTGCCAGTTATGAGGGCAGCGACAACAGATGAGTGTGTGATTAATACGAGAAGAAGAGATGGTGCACGGTCCTATTAGAGAAGCATGTGGCTTGTCCGCCTGCGGTATGGAGAAGGTCATTGCAGTGGAGCATGACCACTGGTGCTGGCTGAAGATTCTGCAAAGTTCAAAAAAATAAATGTACATGTTTAAATCTCTTGCTTTGACTGAAAAAAGAGCAGCGTTCTATAAACTAAAGATCAGCAATAATGTCTCATATCATGCATAGCACAGTACTGCAGCTGTCCTTACAACATCTGACCATGTGAGCTCAATTTCTCTATGTTTTAGATGAATACTGGCAGTGCCCAATTAACTTTTTCCACCAGCTATAATGCATTTCATATATGGCATCTGGTAATACATGCAAACAACCGGAATTAGCTTCCTTCGTGTTGCATTGTCACCATGGCTACGGCTTTAAAAGACTCTTTGTCAAGCCATTCAAGGACCCATGATGGACACTGGTTAATTACTTTCTTGTCGATATTAGGCTACCTCTTTTTGGGTATTCTGAAAGATCCTGATTGCTTACTTCTTGCAGCTTGTGCTTGGCAAATGCACAAACTGGCTTTAATCCTCTACTCACCTCCCAGTTAACTGTGCCCTGCTCCTATTTACGAGTTACTGGGCCTTTTTGTACTGTAAAACACTGCATTCTACCATTACAATAATGTCCTCGAGCTCATCAATGATCCTAGCTTTTCGAGCCCTAAAACCCTCTGAGATCTCTGCGCTCCTCCAATTCTGGCTTCTTGCACATCCCCGCATTTATCACTCCACCATTGGCGGCTGTGCCTTCAGCTGCCTAGGTCCTAAGCTCTGGAATTCCCTTCCTAAATCACTCTGCCTCTCGATCGTTCGCTCCTTTAAGATGCTTTTTAAAACCTTTTACCAAGTGTTACGTATGTAATAACTCGATAGACTGAATACTGTAAAATCACTCAGGTGCAAACCTGGCTCAACTTTATTCGGTCCCAAAGTGCGCACATTACATGGTGGCTTGCTTTATATACCTGGCCCGCGCACACGTGCGTATAGCCCAATGACCTCTGACAGTGGCGCTCCCTGGTGGCTAGTAACCCCAAGCATACATACATGACAACATTCCCCTTCAAGATCTTAGTATCAGTCTTTTAAGACGGTCCGGGGCTTTCCACTCACAAATTGATCGTCTCAGTTCAACTACAGTTCTGGGCGAGCGTTCTGAGTCAGTTATGATTGGAGGATGGGTGGCTGATCTGATGGGTGTGGCAATGACCATGTCAGGGAATGAAAGTCCAGATTCATTGATGACGGCGGTGTCCTCTGATGAATGAATATAGGTTGGTTGGTCACTGATCGTATCTTCCTCAACTTGTTCCAGTTGATCCGTGTGCCGCAGCGTTATCTGATCAACATGTTTCCTGCATGTTTGCCCATTCTTGAGCATGATAATAAACACTCTGTTATGCTCCTTAGCCTTAACAGTACCAGCGACCCACTTGGGACCTTGACCATAGTTTAGCACATACACAGGATTATTAACAGAGATGTCACGTGACACAGCAGCATGATCATTATACCACTGCTGATTTTGACGTCTGTTTTCAACATGATCGTTCAAGTCAGGATAGATGAGAGAGAGCTTGGTCTTGAGACCTCTCTTCATCAATAGTTCAGCAGGGGAGACCCAGTAAGTGTGTGGGGTCTTGTCCTATAAATAAGCAATATGCATGACAAGCAAGTCTGCAGTGAACCCTGAGTTACACTTTTCATACTCTGCTTGATTGTTTGGACAGCACGCTCTGCTTGACCATTAGAAGCAGGTTTGAATGGTGCTGACCTCACATGTTTAATACCGTTGAGTTTCATGAACTCTTGAAACTCCAGACTTATGAAGCAAGATCCATTGTCACTCACATTGATGTCAGGCAGACCATATGCAACAGGTTGTAGTTTACCCGACTCATTAACTTGTTGGAGCATGCAGCAAACCCCATATGATGAAGCATCACAGGCCAATACTCGACATTTACACAGATCATAATGTATTGCGTTCCTAACACAGATGAGACTGCACACAGGGAGGTTAAAGTAACAGTGACCTCAGTCTTTATTAAGAAACTCCAGAGTGAGAAACGGGCCTTAGGGGCTGGTTTATATACAGTGCTCCCAAGGGATGCTGGGATCCCTTGGGACTTCAGGCGATGCGCTCCCTGGTGGCAGAACATGGGACTGCATGCTTTACAAATACACAACATCATTCCCCCCCCCAAAGTCAAAGTGAAAACTATTTACAAGGTGAGGCGGTCGGGAGCCTTTCTTCCCCCGGTGGACTGCCTCGGTACAAATGTCTGTTCTGGTGTGTTGGCTGTGCCCTCGCTAGGCTGGCAAGTTGTTGGCCCTGCAGGGCTGCTTGGTGAGCCTGGCCTTGCTGGGCTGTTGGGCGTGATAGGTTCAATTTCCTGGTCCGGGGTGGTGTCGTTGATTCTTTGGGTGTGTGATGTGGGCTCGAAAAAGGTGGTGTCTGCTGTGGGTTGTTCAGGGCAGTCTGTGAATCGCAGCCTGTTTGGTCCTGGTGCTTTCTGCAAATTTGTCCATTTTGAAAAAGCATCCACCACCACTGGGAACATTTTACCGAGAAACGGGCTGGCATAGTCGACATGGATCCTCGACGATGGTCTGGAGGGCCAGGACCACAAACTTAGTGGTGCCTCACTGGGCGCGTTACTCAACTGAGCACACACGCGGCATTGCCGTACACAGGACTCTTAGTCAGAGTCGATACCGGGCCACCACACGTGGTATCTGGCTATCGCTTTCATTATTACTATACCCGGGTGTGTGCTGTGGAGATCCGAGATGAACGTCTCCCTGCCCTTTTTGGGCAGCACTACGCGGTTACATCACAACAAGCAGTCTGCCTGAATGGACAGCTCATCCTTTTGCCGCTGGAACGGCTTGATTAGCTCTTGCATTTCAACAGGGATGCTGGCCCAGCTCCCATGCAGTACACAGTTTTTTACTAGGGACAGCAGAGGACCTTGGCTGGTCCAAGTCCTAATCTGGCGGGCCGTGACAGGTGATTTATCATTTTCAAACGCTTCCATGACCATCAACAAATCTGCGGGCTGCGCCACCATCAACAAGTTTGCAGGCTGCGCCATTTCCATCCCCGTGGTGGGCAATGGTAGCCGACTGCGAGCATCCGCACAGTTCTCGGTGCCTGGCCTTTGGCGGATGGTATAGTTATACGCTGATAGCACGAGTGCCCACCTTTGTAAACGGGCTGAGGCATTCGTATTTATCCCCTTGTTTTCAGCGAACAGGGATATAAGGGGCTTGTGATCGGTTTCCAGCTCAAATTTGAGGCCAAACAGGTACTGATGCATTTTCTTTACCCCGAACACACACGCTAATGCCTTTTTCTCAATCATGCTGTCGGCCCTCTCGGCCTTAGACAAGCTGCTGGAAGCATAGGCGACAGGTTGCAACTTCCCCACACCGTTAGCTTGTTGTAATACACACCCGACTCCGTACGACGACGCATCACATGCGAGCACAAGTCTTTTACAGGGGTTATACAATACAAGCAGCTTGTTGGAGCATAAAATGTTTCTGGCTTTCTCAAAAGCAATTACTTGTTTTTTTCCCTACACCCAGTTCTCGCCTTTACGCAATAACACATGAAGGGGCTCTAAGAGGGTGCTTAACTCCGGTAGGAAGTTACCAAAATAGTTGAGGAGTCCCAGGAACGACCGCAGCTCCATGACGTTCTGTGGCCTGGGCGCGTTCCTGATAGCCTCTATCTTGGCGTCTATGGGCCGAATACTGTCCGTCGCAATCTTTCTCCCCAAAAACTCCACTTACGTTGCAATGAAGACACATTTCGATTTCTTCAGCCGCAGCTCTACGCGATCCAGTCGCTGGAGGACCTCCTCCAGGTTTTGTAGGTGCTCGACGGTGTCCCGACCCGTGACCAATATGTTGTCCTGAAAAACCACTGTGCATGGTCCCGACTTGAGTAGGCGCTCCATGTTTCTCTGGGAGATCGCTGCAGCCGACAGAATTCCAAATGGGCATCTGTTGTACATGAACAGTCCCTTGTGCGTGTTGATGCAGGTGAGGCCCTTCAAAGACCCATCCAGCTCCTGCATCATGTAGGCCGAAGTCAGGTCAAGGTGGTGAACGTCTTGCCTCCTTCCAGCGTCGCAAATAGGTCGTCTGCCTTAGGTAGCGGGTATTGGTCCTGTAGCGAGAAACGATTAATAGTTACTTTATAATCGCAGCAAATCCTGACCATGCCATCACTTTTGAGTACTGGAACAATCGGGCTGGCCCACTCGCTGAATTTCACTGGGGAGATGAATGGAAAACTTTCCAATGCCTGGCTCAAAAAGGGAAGGAAATTTGTTAAGAACCTGGGTACATGAGGCCTCATCGACATGTGATAGCGCTCGGATGTCATCCCAGTTTCAGCGGATTTTGCCCAGCCAGCTCCTTCGAACCATCGCACGGGACAATCCAGAGTGGCATTTCATGCACCGTGTCCTCGTAGGTGACCTTGACCATGGCGCTGCCCAGGACAGTGATGAGCTCTTTGGTGCACGTTCTCAGTTTCGTGTGGATGGGGCTCAGGGCTGGTCTGAGTGCCTTGTTGCATTATAGTTTCTCAAACATCTTTTTACTCATGATGGATTGGCTAGTGCCAATGTCCAGTTCCATGGCTATGGGTAAGCCATTCAATTTTACATTTAGCATTATAGGTGGACATTTTGTCGAAAATGTGTGCACCTCCTGTACTTCAGCATTTGCCTCCTCTCTCTGAGGCTCGAAATTGCTTTTATCCACCATGGACCGATCTTCCTCTGCCACGTGGTGGTTAGCAGGTTTTGCAGAGCTTGCAACTCGTCTGCAAGCTCGTTGGAGGTGCCCCATTGTTCCACAGCTCTTGCAAACATACCCTTTGATGTGGCATGAATAGGCTGAATGGAAGCCTCCACAACGCCAACAAGGTGTGAATTGCCTTGCATTCATCCTTTGTTGGGGACTCTGAATCATCTGGGTCACCTGAGGCCTGCTGGCAGTTACAGACTCGTGGTTTCTGCCCTGTACATTTCTGCTCGCAAACGCAGTTCCTGTTAATTTATGAACATTGCTAGCACTTGTGTGCTGAGAGATTTGTTTGATGTTCTCACTGATGGACATAAACCCCTGTGCTATCGCAATGGCCTTACTGAGGGTCGGTGTCTCTACAATCAAAAGTTTTCGTAAGATGGTCTCGTGGCCAATGTCCAGTACAAAAAAGTCTCTGAGCATCTGCTCCAGGTAGCCATCAACTCGCATTGTCCTGCAAGTCGCCTTAACTCGGTGACGTAGCTCGAAACTTCCTGACCTTCAGCTTGCTGGCACGTGTAGAACCGATATCTCGCCATCAGCACGCTCTCCCTCGGGTTAAGATGCTCTCGAACCAGTGTACACAGCTCCTCATATGACTTATCTGTGGGTTTCACTGCAGCCAGAAGATTCTTCATGAGGCTGTAGGACGGTGCCCCGCAGACCGTGAGGAGGACCGCACTCCTTTTTGCAGCGCTTCCTTCTCTGTCCAGCTCGTTGGCTACAAAGTACTGGTCTAACCGTTTGACATAGGCTTCCCAATCCTCACCCTCCGAGAATTTCTCCAGGATGCCTACAGTTTGCTGCATCTTTATGTTGGATTTGTATCCTCGTTGCCAGTTATTGTGTTCCTAACACAGATGAGGCTGCACACAGAAAGGTTAAAGTAACAATGACATCAGTCTTTCTTTCGACATTCCAGAGTGAGGAACAGGCCTTCGGGGCCGGCTTATCTACAGTGCTCACAAGGGATCCTGGGATCCCTTGGGACTTCAGGGGATGCGCTCCCTGGTGGCGGAACATGGGAGTGCATGCTTTACAGATACACAACATAATGTATCAGCAAACATGACACGAAGGCTCTCAATGGTAGCTGTGGATGTACTGGATGACATGATTATACATTTTATCCACTTGGAATATGCATCCACCACAACAAAAAAACATCTTACCCAGGAAGGGACCCACAAAGTTGATGTGGAACCTCGACCATGGTTTGGATGGTCACGACCACAGACTCAGCGGAGATTCCGCTGGTACTTTGCTTAGCTGCATGCAAGTGTTGCAATGATGCACACATGATTCCAGATCAGAGTCAATTCCAGGCCAACATACGTGAGACCTGCCGATGGTATCTTGACAATACTAGGATGAGTGCTGTGTAGATCACATATAAATTTCTCTCTGCCTTTCTTAGGCATAGCAACACGATTACCCCGCAGTAAACAATCTGACTGAATGGATAGTTCATCTTTACAACAGTTGTAAGGTTTGGTCTCATCACACATTTACATAGGTATAGCAGACCAATCAACATTAAGGACACAACTTTTTACAACCGATAAAATTGGGTCCCGTCTGGTCCAGGTCCTAACATGTTGAGCAGTGACAGGGGTTCCTTCACTCTCAAAAGCATCCATAACTAACAGTAGATGTGCAGGTTGTGGCATCTCCACCTCCGGTGTTGTCAAAGGCAGACGGCTCAGTGCATTGGCACAATTCTCGGTGCCAGGTCTATGGTGAATGACACAATCATAGGCAGATAACGTCACCTCCCACCTCTGGATGCGGGATGATGCATTGGTATTGATACTTTGTTTCCCGGAAACAATGAAATGAGTGGCTTGTGATCGTTTTGAGTTCAAAACAAAGACCAAACAGGTACTGATACATATTTTTAACCCCATACACACAGGCTAAAGCTTCTTTTTCTACCATGCTGTAGGCTCTTTCCGCCTTTCACAAATTTTTCAATGCATATGCAACAGGTTGTAGTTTACCCAGCTCATTAGCTTGTTGGAACACACAGCCAACCCCATATGATGAAGCATCACAGGCCAATACTAGACGCTTACGCAGATCATTAATGTACCAGCAACTTGTTAGAGCAAAGCAGATTTGTAGCTTACTCGAAAGCTGTATCTTGAGACACACCTCAAACCCAGTTGTCGCCTTTTCTGAGCAGCTTGTGCAGTGGCTCTAATAAAGTGCTCAATCTAGGTAAGAAATTACCGAAGTAGTTGAGTAGACCAAGGAACGAACGCAGCTCTGTCACATTCTGAGCCCTGGGTGCATTTTTGATGGCCTTGGTTTTCGAGTCGGTAGGCCTGATGTCATCAGCAGCAATCTCCTCCCCAGAAATTCAACTTCCGGTGCCATGAAGACACACTTCGAATGTTTCAGCCTGAGTCCCACTTTGTCCAGACGATGTAGAATCTCTTCAAGGTTGTTCAGGTGTTCGGCAGTGTCACGACCTGTGACCAGAATGTCATCTTGAAATAGGATGGTTCTCGGGATGGACTTCAGTATACTCTCCATGTTTCTCTGAAATATGGCTGCGGCTGAGCAAATTCCAAAAGAACACCTGTTGTAGATAAACAGTCCTTTGAGTGTTGATGCATGTAAGTTTCTTCGACGTGTCGATGAGCTCTTGTGTCATATAGGCTGACGTCAGATCCAGTTTACTGAATGACTTCCCACCGGTTAGCGTTGCAAACAGGCCATCAGCCTTCGGTAACAGGGACTGATTCTGTTTTGAAAATTGGTTGATCGTAACCTTGTAGTCGCCACAAATCCTGACAGTGCTATCACTCTTCAACACAGGAACAATGGGACTGGCCCATTCGTTAAATTCGACCAGTGATATGACCCCTTCAAATGGAGTCTGTACAACTCAATTTCGACCTTCTCCCTCATCATGTACGGAACAGCCCGAGTTTTGTGATGGACGGGTCTTGCACCCGAGTCCAGGTGAATCTGCACCTTGGCTCCCATGAAATTGCCGATGCCTGGTTCAAACAGTGAGGGAAACTTGCTCAGCATTTGAGTACACAAGTGTCATCCACCGATGACCACGCTTTTGATATCATTCCAATTCTATTTGATTTTTTTGAGCCAATTCCTGCCGAATAACGTTGGACCATTTCCTGGAACGATCCATAACGGTAGATCATGGACCATACCATCATAAGACACCTTGACTACTGCACTGCCAATCATCGGTATGAGTTCTTTGGTGTAAGTATGCAACTTGGCATTGACTGGACTCGGCTTAGGCTTCACAGCCTTAGTGTCCCACAGCTTGTCAAATGTCCTTTGGCTCATTATCGACTGACTCGCACCCGTGTTCAATTCCATCGATACCGGCACGCCATTTAGTTTCACATTAACCATTATTGGTTGGCTCTTTGTCAGGAATGAATACAGTCCATACACTTCCTCCTCAGGTAGCTCGGGTTGCATTTCCAGGTCCGCGCTGGACTGGTCATCATCAACCACGTGGTGAGTCGCAGCACGCTTGCTCAGTTGTGGACACATTTGCTGAAGATGCCCCACTTTCGAACAGCCTTTATAGATGTACTGTTTAAAATGACACTGATGATGCTGATTATTGCCCCCACAATGCCAACGGGGTGAAATCGAATTCGTACCCATTGGCGGACTTCGAGTAGCTACAGGTTTCACATACGTTGTTGAGTAGGCCCTGCTATAAGCAGCTCTGCCATACGACTAAACAATCTTGTTTACAGTACTTGCCATGGAATTCCAACTCTTCGATGATATCTGCCTTAAAGTATCATCCGTCGTCATGCATGCCTGGGCAATCGCGATGGCCTTGCTCAAATCCAGCGTCTCCGCAGCCAATAACTTCTGGAGGATCACCTCGTGATTGATTCCTATTATGAAGAAATCTCGCAGCATGTCTCCCAACGCGTCTTCGAACTTACATGGCCCAGCTAGACGCCTTAGGTCGGCGATGAATTCTGACACATCCTGGCCCTCAGAACTAACGCATGTAGAATCGATAGCGTGAGATGATGATGCCTTCTTTTGGTTTGAGATGGTCACGCACCAGAGCACAGAATTCCTCATAGTCCTTGTCCATTGGACGTGCAGGCGAGAGGAGATTCTTTATGAGGCCATAGATTTTCGGACCGCAAACAGTGAGGAAAACCGCCCTGTGCCTAACTGCATCAGTAGCTTCCTCCATTTTGTTGGTCCAGGCGATTGATAAAATCCGACCAGTCCTCTCCCTCCAGAATTCCAATAGTGCTCATTTTGCATGCGAAGGTTCTTGAGTTAGCTCATCGCCAAATGTTACGTATGTAATAACTAGATAGACTGAATACTGTAAACTCAATCAGGTGCAAACCTGGCTCAACTTTATTTGGTCCCAAAGTGCGCACATAACATGGTGGCTTGCTTTATATACCTGGCACGCACACACGTGCATACAGCCCAATGACCTCTGACAGTGGCGACCCCTGGTGGCTAGTAACCCCAAGCATACATACATGACACCAAGCTTTTGCTCAGCTGTCATAATATCTCCTTATGTGGCTTGGTGTCAAATTTTGTTTGAAAATGCTCCTGTGAAGCGCCTTGGAATGTTTTACTACATTAAAGGCGCTATATAAATGCAAGTTGTTGTTCCGTGTTCTTGTCATTTACACAGAAAAGTATGCACTGCATATTAAAATTGTTTTGGTCCATCATTAAAATATGAGCACTAATCTCCCATTGACCTACTGTGCATTAGAAATCAGATACAAACTGTAAGCACAGTTTAAACATTGAGCAATCATCTACCCTTCAGAATGAGGCTGCTGAGAGCATTCGGAGTGAAATCTTTTCTGCCAAGAGTTTGAAGCCTCCACTTAGTCGTTGAGATTATAACGGATGTCATTGCAGTTGTATTCGAATTATTTGATTTGCAATTAGCAGCACAATTGCAGCAATTGGCTGACATCACCTGTTGTAAATTCAGCAAAATTATTTTTCCATTTGACAACCTCACAGCACCAACACAATGATTAAGATCCACGTGATGTATCCTTCGCTTTAGTTAGAAGTATTCCTGTACATTATCTTTTGTATATTTAAGTGCCAGCAATCAAAATAACAGTTCGCATCAGTTGCTTTTGTGAAATATAATTTCAACAGTGAGATTGACACAAAACCAACTGCTACAAAAAAAAAATACACACAGTTTTGTCCATGTATTCGTTTCTTCCTTACAGCTACAGTGAATATTAGGTTAAAAGCCAGCTAGGATCACAGAAGCTTCTCCAGCTTGTTTTAATACAAGATAACACCAAAGAAAATAGAAAGACTTGCATTTACATAGCGCCTTTCATGATCACCAGGCTTCCCAAAGCGTTTTACAGCCAATGAAGTACTTTTTGAAGTGTAGACACTGTTGTAATGTAGGAAACATGGCAGACAATTTGTGCACAGCAAGCTCCCACAAACAGCAATGTGATAATGACCAGATAATCTGTTTTAGTGATTTTGATTGAGGGATAAATATTGGCCAAGACACCGGGAATAATTCCCCTGCTCCTCTTCGAAATAGTGCCATAGGATCTTTTACATCCACCTTAGAGGGCAGATGGAGCCTCGGTTTAACATCTCATCTGAAAGACAGCATCTCCGACAGTGCAGCACTCCCTCAGTACTGCAGTGTCAGCCTGATTTTTATGGTCAAGTCTCTGGAGGGGGACTTGAACCCATAGCCTTCTGACTCAAAGGCGAGGGTGCCATCCACTGAGCTCCGGCTGACACTAGAATATAGCCGCTTGGTCATATTGACAGTAAGTCTGGTATGTGAGAGTACAGTTGATCTCGTTCATAACAAAGTACAGAATAATTTTTACTAAATCCAATCTGACACCAAATTTTAAAGAAGATGGTTCACAAGGGCTTTTGAATTATTAGCAAATCACAAGAAATGGAATAACGAGGTTTAGACTGAGAGACTCTTACCATCACTAAGCAATAAAGCAACTCACTACAGTTTCCCATGTGGATCCAATGGACAGTGCAAACTATGAAATTATAAAGTGTGCTACTCTTACTGCTTATGATTTATCAACTTCAGCATAACGAGCAAAAAACGTAAGAAGTTGCTGAAAGCTTTGTTTGGTGCTTGGAGAAATAGTCATGCCGCGAGAGGAGCTTTGGAAATTGTGAACAGATGAGATGAATGGAACATTGATGTGAAGGGATCAATTTCTGGAAACACCAAATGGTCCAGTGGAAGATTTACAGGATTCCAAATGACAAAGATATGGAGGGTGTTTTTCAACTTCGCATCTGGGTGGTAACATGGCAGGGCAGATTGTCCAACCTTTATAGAACCCGCTTCATTTTTGTTTCATTTTGATTTTGATTGATGCAACAAAAATCCGTGGGTTCTACAATGAGCAGGTGATTCACTTCACAAGTTACTACCCGGATAGCCAAGTTGAAAATTACCCCTGATATTAGTCGATGTGCTGCTGGCTTAATTATGGTTAGAATTTCATTTGTTGTAGGGTGAAAGAAGTGGGGGCGGGGGGGGGGCGTGAAATTCAGTGTCGCTGGAGGGAACCGTTAGTGCAGGGTTTTGGCGGCTGATCAGAAAAATCGATCGGCCGCCGCGTTCCGGTGTATTGGATCCCCCCCCCGACTCATATTTAGCTCGGTGGGGAGGGGGGGGGGGGGTGGGGGTTAGGGGGGGGTTCCAGCGGTGAGTACTTCTGTCAGGATCGGCGGGGTGAAGCAGCGATCAAGGGGTTTCGGCCGCGGTGACGTCATCAGGGTGCGCACCGCTGCTACGTGGCCACAGCACCCATATTTAGCAGTAAAAAGAGAGGTCTTTTTCGGCAGTGACCCCGCTAGGTTTTTGTGTCGGTCCACTTTGCCATGGAATGCGACACCGCTGGACGAGGTCAACCTCGGGGGAACTCTGATGTACTCTGGAGGTCGCTGGAGTTGATGTGAACACCTGTACAAACATCTTGACCATACTGTGACCGATTGGCATTGAATAGGTGTCTTCATCGGGACACTCATTGTTTGTGACCAATCAGTGGAAAACAGAGAGCTACTGCAATGGGGCTTGTCCTTTCTCACCCCCTCTTGATGACCAATTACATGCAGCAGACTCGAGATCGCCGAAGGTACGCTCCACAGCATTCATCATCATCATCATCGTCATAAGCAGTCCCTTGGAATCGAGGAAGACTGGCTTCAAATCCTGAAGTGAGTTATTTGGTGGCTGAACAGTCCAATACAAGAGCCACAGACTCTGTCACAGATGGGACAGATAGTCGTTGAGGGAAGGGGTGGGTGGGACTGGTTCACTGCACACTCTTTCCACTGCCTGCGCTTGATTTCTGCATGGTCTCGGCGCTGAGACTCGAGGTGCTCAGCACCCTCTCTGATGCACTTCCTCCACTTAGGGTGGTCTTGGGCCAGGGACTCCCAGGTGTCAGTGGGGATGTTGCACTTTATCAGGGAGGCTTTGAGGGTGTCCTTGTAGCGTTTCTGCTGCCCACCTTTGGCTCGTTTGCCGTGAAGGAGCTCCGAGTAGAGCACTTGCTTTGGGAATCACGTGTCTGGCATGTGGACTATGTGGCCTGCCCAGCGGAGCTGATCGAGTGTGGTCAGTGTTTCAATGTTGGGGATGTTAGCCTGAATGAGGACGCTGGTGTTGGTGCACCTGTCCTCCCAGGGGATTTATAGGATCTTGCGAAGACATCATTGGTAATATTTCTCCAGCAACTTGAGGTGTCTACTGTACATGGTTCATGTCTCCAAGCCATACAGGAGGGCAGGTATTATGACAGTTCTGTAGACCATGAGTTTGGTGGTAGTTTTGAGGGCTTGGTCTTCAAACACTCTTTTCCTCAGGCGGCCGAAGGCTGCACCGGCACACTGGAGGCCGTGTTGGATCTCGTCGTCAATGTCTGCTCTCGTTGATAGGAGGTTCCCGAGATATGGAAAGTGGTCCACGTTGTCCAGGGCCGCGCCGTGGATCTTGTTGACTGGGGGGCAATGCTATGCAGTGAGGACAGGCTGGTGGAGGACCTTTGTCTTACGGATTTTTAATGTAAGGCCCATGCTTTCGTACGCCTCAGTAAATACGTCGACTATGTTCTGGAGTGCAGCCTCTGTATGTGCGCAGACGCAGGTGTCATCCACGTACTGTAGCTCAACAACAGAGGTTGGGGTGGTCTTGGATCTGGCCTGGAGACGGCACAGGTTGAACAGGTTCCCACTGGTTCTGTAGTTTAGTTCCACTCCAACGGGGAGCTTGTTGACTGAGGTGTAGCATGGTGGTGAGAAAGATTGAGAAGAGGGTTGTGGCGATGACGCAACATTATGTGCCCAATGTAATACATGCCAGACTGATGAGGAGAACCAGACGTTACACCCACCGCAAGTACAGGGAGAAGCAGTCTTACCTTGACTTGCCCGACATCACCTGCCTTTGGAGACTGCGCTTCCACAACGAGGTTATCACTGAGGTATGCCAGCTCATAAGTGGAGATCTGCAGCCTGTCAGCACCATCAGTACTGCAGTGTCCGTCGAGGTCAAAGTCATCGCGGTACTGTCGTTCTATACCTCGGGTTCATTTCAGACCACAGCTGCCGACATTTGCGGACTGTCTCAGCATGCCACACATTGCTGCATTAGACAAGTCACTGAAGCCCTGTATTTATGCAGGAGGGACTTGATCAGCTTCCCTATGACCAGGGAGGAACAGAGTGAAAGAGCTCTAGGATTCTCCAGAATTGCAAACTTCCCCAAGGTGCAGGGAGCAATAGACTATACGCACATCTTGATGCGGGCACCTTTTCAGGATGCAGAGGTTTTCAGGAACTGCAAGGGATTCCACTCCCTGAATGTCCAACTTGTTGTTGACCACCAGCAAATTATAATGGCAGTGAATGCTAAATTTCCGGGCAGCATCCATGATGCTCACATCCTGCGTGAGAGCACTGTATCTGACATGTTTACTAATCAGCCACAAGGTTAATGCTGGATGCTTGGTGAGAAAGGATATGACCTCGCCACCTGGCTGATACCCCTCTGCGTGACACCCACACTGAAGCCGAGAGGCGACACAACAAGAGCCACAGAGCCACTCGTAATATCGTGGAGAATACCATTGGAGTGCTTAAGCAGCGCTTTAGATGCCTGGACCACTCTGGAGGTGACCTCCAATACCACCTGAGCAGGTAGCTCAATTCGTGGTGGTGTGCTCCATGCTGCACAACTTGGCGATCAGGAGGGGACAAGAATTGCCTGATGAGTCTGACAGTCCACCTCAGGAGAGAGAGAATAAGGAGGCGGACGCTGACATTGGCCCACAAAATC
This sequence comes from Pristiophorus japonicus, assembly GCF_044704955.1. Classification (NCBI taxonomy): domain Eukaryota; kingdom Metazoa; phylum Chordata; class Chondrichthyes; family Pristiophoridae; genus Pristiophorus; species Pristiophorus japonicus. The sequence continues at coordinate 93,469,996 of NC_091993.1, read as the reverse complement.
AGGCTGACGCTGAAGCCATGCCCCTGCCTCCCCTATAGACTGCATGAAAGGGCCTGTGGTAGCATGATAGCTGCAAGAGCCTTACGTCAGGAGTTCATCAATGATTGCTTTGCCTGAAAGAATATTGATGTTATTTACAAGGCTGACACACTGCTGGTGTGCAGGTCATACATCAATGATGGGCATCACCTTGGTGACAGTTAAAATTGATTGAAGTTAATTGTCATTATACTTTTTGATAAGTAATCACCAGTGTGTAACTGTGCAGCTATCTGAGCCAATGCGCAACAAGATATTATTGAATAAAAAACATTTAAACCGAACATTTGTCTGAAATCACAAGTATTTCTCTAAAGACCAACCCTTCTCCCCGCCCGCCCACCCCCCCGCCCACCCCCCGCTTCTCTTCCCCACCTCTACCCCTTCCCCTTCCCCTTCTGACTCCAAGCCACCTGGCGAAGGAGCTCCTCAGGTGATGCTTCATTGGGGGGGCGGGGGCGGGGAAGATGACGGCCGAACCGCTGCTTAGACAGATACGGGAGAGGACGGTCCCGAGGTGGGAACATGCTCCAAGCCAGAAGCAAGATGTTGCTCCTGGCTCTCGTGTGGTTGGCAATGGCGGTGCGGCACCTTGAGGTGCATTGCCGTGCTCCGGGACCACTCGGAGCCCTCTGCCACCAGTGTTCCTGGCTACCAGCTCTAGGGCCTCCACCATCCCTTCCATGTTATATCTTATTTGTTGGACAAAAACTCAGTGCCAACTATATTCTTGGTGCTTAGTAGGCTTTTTGCTGCTGGTGAATCTCCCTCGTGCCTCCCACAACAGCCAGACGAGCAGATACCACAGCCACACACGCTTTCTGTCCCTCTCAGCTCCCTCTTTCTCTGTCTCCTCTTCTGCGCATGTCATGATGACCCTTGACCTGCTGAATCGTGGGAATCAAGCGGTGCCATGCTGTTGCTAAGGACGGCGACACTTTACGGCAGAAGGTCAGAGAGATTTCATATCGTTCGCGGTAACGCCCAATTTCAAAAATGGAGACTAGGTGCTTTGAGAATGGGCGAGAAACCGGCGATCTGAAAACCCATTTTTAGCACCTATGCCGGAAATAATGCCCATTTTTGGGCGATATGCACAAAAGTGGAAAATCGAGCCCCAAGTGTAATGTAGCTAAGTTTGCTGATGATACAAAGATGGGTGGGAAAGCAAATTGTGAGGAGGACAGAAAAAATCTGCAAAGGGATATAGACAGGCTAAGTGAGTGGGCAATAATTTGGCAGCTAGAGTATAATGTGGGAAAATGTGAGGTTATCCATTTTGGTAGAAAAAAACAGAAAAGCAAATTATAATTTAAATGGAGAAAAATTGCAATGTGCTGCAGTATAGAGGGACCAGGGGGTCCTTGTGCATGAAATGCAAAAAGTTAGAATTCATGTACAGCAGGAAGGCAAATGGAATGTTGGTCTTTATTGCAAGGGGGATAGAGTATAAAAGCATAGAAGTCCTGCTACAACTGTACTGCGTATTGGTGAGGGCACACATAGCGTACTGCGTAGTTTTGGTCTCCATATTTAAGGAAGGATATACTTGCATTGGAGGCTGTTCAGAGAAGATGAGGGGGTTGACTGATGAAGATAGGTTGAGTAGGTTGGGCCTATACACATTGGAGTTCAGAGGAATGAGAGGTGATCTTATCGAAGCATATAAGATAATGAGGGGGCTCGACAAGATGGATGCAGGGAGGATATTTCCATTCAGAGGAAACTAAAACTAGGGGACATAGTCTCAGAATAGGGGGCCGCCCACTTAAAATTGAGATGAGGAGGAATTTTTTCTCTGAGGGTTGTAAATCTATGGAATTCTCTGCCCCAGAAAGCTGTGGAGGCTAGGTCATTGAATATATTTAAGGTGGAGATGGACAGACTTTTGAGCGATAAGGGAATAAAGGGTTATGGGGAGCGGGCAGGGAAGTGGAGCTGAGTCCCTGATCAGATCAGCCATGATCTTATTAAATGGTGGAGCAGGCTTGAGGGGCCACGTGGCCTACTCCTGCTCCTATTTCTTATGTTCTTATGTTCTTATGGTGTTCAGAGGTTTTGAGAGAGTTTTGAGGACTTTCAGCTCTGTCTTTAGTGGAGGCCTGTAGGCCTCATTCTGTGCTCCAGAGGCCTGCTTGGCAGGGTGCAGCCTGAAAAAGAATGGGATCAGTGTTGGCAGGGGAACACCTGGTACACCTGGTTTGACACAAGGTGGCACGCAGGAGAAGGCGTCGCCATCAGCAACGTCTAGGTAAGTAGCGGGCAAGAGAAGCAGCAGCCATGGCTGCCTAACAGAGAGAAGTGCCTGCAGATGTGCGCAGTCCTGCAGCTAGAAAGGGTGGCCAAGAGGGAGATGGCATCAAGAAGAGGGTAAGGTAATATGACCCTCCCCACCAAATACTGGGCCAGGAGCCATACCAGCAACAGCCTCCAGAGGCGCCCGACAATCAGGAGAACCAGGGAGATGCGCATCATCCAGCTGCCAGGGGAGGTGGCCAACGCAGAGGTGGGGGAAGGAGGCCCTACCCTCAAAGGGCCTACAGACCTCAGTTCTGCTTCCTCCAGCTCAGTGATGAGTAATACTTGTGAAGGCTAAGATTTAGGAAAGACTCGGGGAGCTCTGCACTGTCCTGCACGAAGATCTCCAGCTTCACACAACACTGAGGACCGCCCTGACCGCAGAGACCTAGATCACCATTGCGTTGAATTTTTATGCCACGGGGTCTTTCCAGTCTGCCACTGCAGACATTGGCAACATCTTGCAATTCTCTGCACATCGGTGCATCCGGCAAGTCACCAATGCACTCTATAGGACAAAGGTGCAGTACATCTCCTTCCCCATGTCAAGGGACAAACCGGTGGAGCGGCAGGCCAGATTTGCCCAAATGGCAGGCTTCCCGAGGGTGCAGGGTGCCATTGACTGCACACACGTTGGACTGAGAGTGCCGCAACATTACCCCGAGATCTTTGTGAACCACAAAGGCTTCCACTCGCTGAACGTGCAGCTCTTATGTGAACACCAGCATCGGATCCTGGCAGTTGATGTGAGGTACCCAGGAAGCAGCCATGATTCCTTCATTCGGCGCTAGACCAGTGTGCCCGCTGTCTTCACCGGCCCGAATCAGGATTGGGTTGGCTACTTGGGGACAAGGGATATCCCCTGTCTACTTGGCTGCTCACTCCACTGCGGAACCCCAGGACAGCGCCAGAGCTTGCATACAATGACACTCATTCTGGCACCAGGTGCATCATTGCTCACTGCATTGGCACTGTTATGCAGAGGTTCCGTTGCCTGGACCGGTCTGGTGGTATCTTGCAGTACACATCTCCATATTCATCGTGGAGTGCTGCATGCTGCACAACCTGGCCATCATGAGGGGACAGCCGCTGGAGGTCGAGCCAGCAGTACCACCTGATGAGGAGGGGGAGGAGGAAGAGGAGGAGGACGATGCCTGTTGCCACCCAGCCAGAAAGTGTTGTCCCCATCGCAACCCTGGATGGGAGGTGCAGCTGCATCTCATAGCTGCTTGTTTCAGATAATCCCATCCACATATGACCCTTCAGCTCCCACTTTCAATTGCCATCGCAATGAGTGTCTTCATGCAAAATTGTCCACTCCCAAATGAAATACCTGGCCAGATATAAGTGCCAAAAATAAAGATTTATCAAAATTTTAAATTCAGTGCAAAAGCACAACATGAACAAAAAGACGACCATCAACTAACACCAATAATCATGTCTTACCCCTGTGCATGTCCTTATCACACCTCTTACGCATACCGAACCTACCACTACGCCTAAGTGTCTCCCCTGTGGCTGCATCATGGGTCTGGGAAGGCTGCTGTTGTTGTTGTCTGGGAGTTACAGCTGTCCTTCTAGGACGCCCTCAAACACCTTTGGGCCTGGAAGGGCCGGGTGCAGACTGGCCAGCACACTCCTGGGAAAATGCAGTCTGGCTTGGCTCGGGTGGAACCATGCATGGAGGCACTGGCGGAGTGGGAGGTCTGGGCCAGGAATGTTGTGATACTGAGAGAGCACATCATCAGGATTCTGGTCCGAGGAGCCTGCGTCACTCCTCGGGGGTGGCACATTACCACCACTAACAAGCTGAGGGAGGTCAGGTCGGTGCGGTGGCACAAGACCAGAGGGTCCCCCACGGCCCGTGTTGGACCCAGCCGCGAACGCAACACTGAGGCGTCAGATGGAATCGAGCTGAGACTGCATGAGAGCAGCCAGAGTCTCAAAGCCAGCAGATATGGCAGCAGTTTGATGCTCCATGGCAGCACTAAGACGCTCCGTGGCCTGTTGCCCAGAGAGCACAAGAGCATTCTGAGCTTCCAGGGCTGTGGCCATCCTCTCCAATCCAGCACTGATGTCATCGTTTGCTAGCGCCTGTGCTGAAATGACAGCTGCCACATCACCTGCAGGTTGCAGCATCACAGCTGCATCCGCATGGACACTCTGGAGTCCACCATCGCCTGCACACTGGCAATGATGGGCTCCGTGGTATGTGCAGAGCTGTCGTCTATATGGGAGGACGATTCCTCCACACTCCTGACCACTTCCAGCAGCCTCTCTGGCACCCTTGTCAGTGCCCCCAATATCTGGGAATGCATGTCCTCCACCCTTCTTTCGTAAGCCGCTAAGTCAATGGCATCATCTGAGTCCTTGTCGGCAGAACTCCGGTACGGACTCACCCTTCCGAAGAGGTGGCACCTGAGGTTGCCATGCTGCAGCCCACTAGGCCCCGGTGCAATACCCAGTGCCGCCCCATCTACCACATCAACTACTTCAGACCACGCACACCCACCAGTATCTGAGCTGGCGCGTGTGGATGGAAGCAGTGACGCGCTTGTGCCATCTGTGCCCTCCTCCTCCTCTTCCTCATCAGTTGTATCGATGAGCCAGGGAGTGCTGTCAATGGTCTCTTCAGTGCTTGAGCCCTCAATTTCATCATTATTGCTTGTGGAAATTGGAGGGCTTATGTCCACAGGCCTGTGCTGCAGGCCTCCAGCTGGTCTCACAGATGGTACGTCCCTTCCTCCTGTGCTGCCACTCTGTGTGTCATCTGCAAGCATAAATGGGAGAAGGGCTACCGTGAGGGAGAGGTTGGGGATGCAGGCATGGAGGATGCAACTAGCTGACTTCCATGAAAGAAAGGAACAGCAGGTGCTGGCGCATTCAATGAGACAGCGCATTAAAGGAGGGCCTTAACTTACCCTCATCGGCATCAGCACTCCCGTTGCCCACAAGGAATGCAGCATGGCCGCCGACCAACACCTGAGCCCTCTCCTCCAGAGGTGTGAGGACCTTCGTGTCTGCGTCGCCACCCCCAGTCATCCTTTGTGCGCCTCTATTGTGTGCCAGCTTAGCCTGCAAAATAAAGCATGGTGGGTGAGTACAACTGTGATGACGCATCAGAAATTAGTGCACAAGTGTTTGTCCATGACATGCTACTGAAAGTGTGAGACGAAAGGGAACCTCCATTGCCAAAACGCACACATATATGTATAGAGGCATGAACAATGAAATGCTGCTTGAGTGACTGAACAGTGAGTATAGGAAATAAGAGCATGTTGAAGGACAGTCTCGCAGATGCAAGTTGGTGGAAGAAGCCAGATTATGTCCTGGAATCTTTTCCTGCGCTGCACTGGAGTCCTCTGATAGATGGAGGTGCCTGACACCTCCTGTGCAATCTCAGTCACCTACATTATTAATCACCTGCCTACTTGCTCTCCCCATGTCTTGGAACATCAGTCTACGTCTCTCTTCCACACTTTGCATCAGGGTGTCGAGCTTCAAATCTGCAAAGCAGTTCGCCCTCCTTCCTGCTCTTACACCAGCCATCCTTCAACCCAACTCCTTCCCCCCTCAGGGCCTAGCTGCAAACCCTGGCCTTTAAAAAGGCCAGAGAGCAGCGGCTCATTAGAAACACTTATCTGCATGCTGAATTTCTCCATGGGAATTCCGCTCCAATTAAAGACAGTCACACCACTGAAAACTACACTTTGGAAGAGCTCCTTTGCGCTGGAACCCATTTTTCAACTTTTTGAGCTGAATATAGATCGGGCCACCGCCAAAATAATTTCGGCGGTATTGGTCCCAAAAAGTCGGCGGGAGTGTCAGCTTTCCAGCGGTGCTGAATTTCAGTGCCAGGGTGTCTAAGCTTGCACCATTTTAGGCATTGTTGGGGAATGATCTGATGATGGGGACTTTGTGGCTCAAATGATTACCAGAGGGAAAGCTTTGTGGTTACTCAGAGTCAGACAAAGACTGTGGAGCTGAATCATGGATGAAATTTGTAGAATGTGTGACCAATGTCAGTTTTCGGTAAACTAGGAAATCAAGGCAAAGTCTAATGCAATCCTGAATTATAAACCTTTCAAAAGGATGGGGTTGGAGTGTCGGTTACGGAAATTTACACCAACATTTCTTGTGGAGCACATTTGTCTATGTTGGAACATAATAATCTTCCTCCATTATTATGCGGAACAGGGATATGCCCATTTGGCCTGAAGTCTCAGTTACACACTATCGGATGTCTTCAAGCCGTGCTGCACCTACATTTTTGGGTGTAAGTCTATGCCGGTGCATTACTGGCATAAATACAGGAAGCACACGTGAGCTGGCCTTTTGCATATGGGGCAGAGCGATGTAGATGAGTGACAGAAGGTTTTGTAAGTTTAGATCCTTGGGGAAATCTAGAGGTACACTGACAATTCTTGGGAAAAACAGTGCAGCGCCACTCTTGCCCCGAAACATTCCAGGAAATTCCGAGCCACAGTAATGATGATTTCTGTTCACTCTCTAGGCTTGCTACAAATTGCCCAGATATTCAGCAGTTGCATTTGTAGGGAGTGAGGGCTCATCTACAAGTGTGGTCTTAGACACTGCACTCGAGGAAAAAAAATATCTGGAATAAAAACCTATAAACGTGACAATGGTCAACCATCAGTTCTAAATCAACTGAATTATCAATTCAGTGGTATAATGGTGAAAGGTCCATGTAGATAGCTATAGAGTGAATGAAATTTATGCCTAATGGTTAATATTTAGAAAATCCCAATTACCCCAGTACCCTACATGTAGTAAAGGCTTCAGTACTCTTTTCTGCACTGTCTTTAAATGAGGTGCAAACTGGGTAACTGTGCACTTACTTCACAAAAATTGCAATGTCACAAAAAGGTCCTCATTGCATATAAAACTATAAGTGTGATTGTAAATCCGTATTACAGCTCATCTACTTGCGATCTTCCATCATTATAAATACAGATCTGATGAATGAACTAACCAACGTCATGAGTCAGATTTCAGAGGGATGCTGCATGACTGATAAGGCAGCTGGAATTCATATTTCATGAAGGAAGCTGGATGAAAAATGTCTGAAATATTTTATTGAAGTGCTCCTGTAATGCAATTCAGTTTTGTGTCTTTGACATAGTATCTGAATTCACTTTTTTTGGTGGGGCAAGCATCTGACACAATCAGAAACCTGGCCATCAGTTGCATTGCTGTAACATAGCACATGTGCATTTGAAAGGAATGTTGAGAGCAGTAAGACAATATTTGTGGTGAATGATGTATTGGAAGCAGACGTTGCTAACTGGACTCTGAACAAAGAATGTCTTTCAATCTGCAGTTAGGTTGGCATGATTGAATTTAATTAATCACCATCCAGCTCACCTCTCCCACAATTGGCTGTTCAGATCCATCCAGTCCAGCTTCCATGCGGTCCACAGCACTGAGACTACTTTGTTTAAAGTCAGCAATGACATTCTTGGTGATTGTAGCTGTAGACCTCATTGACTTCTCTGTAGCACTCCATCCTTCTCCAGCACCTCTTAAATTTCTAATGGGATAAGAGGGGTGGCTAAAGTGGACAGAAAGTGGGGGTACAGCACAGCCAAGCCTGATCTGTTCTCAACGGATGCTGACTCCTGTGAAGCGCCTTGGGACCTTAAAGGTGCTATGTAAATACAAGTTTTTGTTGTTGTTGACAGATGTGTACTTTTCAGCAAAGATCACCAGATAGCAACATGGAGCTGGAACTTTGCTTTTCCCCTCTTTCGTCCAGATGTACCAAGTGCATTGCATTTTATAAATACCTTAAATATCTCAGAAACATCTCAAAATGCTGACCACAACACTGAAAGAACTCCATGTTGTTCAAGTAGTTGCTAATGATCACCTAAACCATCAGAAAAAGCGGGTGGTGCCTCGGTTTATTGTCTCAAACAGTACAGAGCTCTTCCAGCACTACGCTGAATTGTCAGTGTCAGGAACTCCTTCAGCATGTGCTGAAGTATCAGCCTAGATGATATGCATCTGTCCTAGATTGGGACTTGAGCCTTCTGACACAGAGCTACCAATTGAGCCAGGTTGACACCTACATTTGGCCATGGCATTCCTATTGCAATCAGCTAATTCATCACAAGTCAGCATTAAAAGCTAGGTAGGACCTTCCGGTCTATCTGCTTCAGGTATGCATTCTTCACGAACTGAGCTACTAGGTCAGCTTTAATAATGAAACACGCATATTCTTAAATTGTATCTCGTAATTGTATCATAATTGCATCTTGTAATGTGAACTAAAACATATCCCTAAATTGTTTTATAAAGTAAACATATAAACAGCTGGAGCCACAAGGGCATTTTATTATATCCTTATTACTGTACAGAGCACACATTCTGTAACAATATCGTATTCCATCTACAGTGAGTGTATTTGTGTGCGTGTATTTTCTTTGTTTTGGCCTTTCATTCCAAATAAATGATTGATTCAAAATCTTGTGACTGGGGTGTTTCATCAACTCTGCATAAAGCAGTGTCTGCCCAATATGATTGTGACCATTATTCATGACTGTAATATGGGCAGTCTAACCACATTTGAGCAGGCTAATGTGAAGCAACAAATAATTAGTTCAGCTTGAGAGATTGTTATTTGAGTCACGCCTGCTTTAACTATGATGCACAGATGTTGGCTTAGCAGCTGGAAGCTAATACTGAGAATAACTATATACTTTTAGATCCATTGCTCGTGCCTGGAGAACCTCTTAATTGGCAAATCTATAACCTAATTTTAGCTGAATGGACAGAAAATGTAATCAACCTTTTGAGCAATGGATTTTTTTTGAACTTGACAAATATCCTGAATTAATTCAATGGGATTTAGGAAAATGTGCAAAAAAACTCCGCCTGAAAATAAATGGTGCATCAGAATTAGAAGACTGAGGGGGTCAAAATTCCTTTCTTATGCACCTCCCGTTAGCGCCTCCAGTGGCGGGGGGGGGGTGGGGGGTGCAAATGGTGCTAAAATATTTTTGCCCGGGGGGGGGGGGGGGGGAGGAACTACAGGCTCCCGCAAAATTGCACGAGAGTTGCCGAGGCAGAAAAGCAGTAGCACCGTGTCCCCGCTGATAACGCCCCTGGTGCTGCACCTCTGGCATAATGTCATCACCATGCACGCTGACCCCTTTTCGCACTGTGGCGGCCCGTTTTCTCCCCATGGCAAAAATTGGGCGGTGCCCCATGAGGCTGCCATGGGCGATGTCAGCGCCAGCCTTGCAGGTTGCGAACCGGGCGGCACAACGATCGCGAGGTGAAACTTAAAGGGGAGTTGCGCGCCACCGCGTGCTGCCATTTATTTTCTCTTCCGATTTTGCGGGGCCGGGCTGCGGCCACGGCACCCCCCATCCCCGGTGGCTGAGTGGAGGCCCATCAAAAGGCCTACAGAGCTCAAAGCGGCCCTGCAATTTAACGGAAGGGAAGGGCCCGTGGAATGTATTCGCCCGGGTAGCGCCCCCGATCCCACCCCAAGAGGAAGTGGTGCGCGTGACATTGCGATCCACTTCCTGTGGTGGGGGGGTGGTGGGTAAGCCCAATTTCGCTTCCGGGGCAGGACCTCTGTGCTGGATGCAGAATGTCCAGCCTCAGATAGCTTACCGCCCCCAAGCGAGGCGATACACAATTTCGGCCCCTGAGTATTATGGTCATTTTTGCAATATTTCAAAAATATGACAGGGTTTACAAATTTCAGTTTATTGCAAAGAATGCTGTTCAATGCAAAAAATTGAATCATTCCAATTTTATGTTCATTTACGATATAATTTCATCAAATGTCTTGTTCATTCACATTAGTTGATCTGTAATTTACAATGAGCACGTGGATTTGTAAGAATTTACTATGATGTGGGATGGTGAATCATCATTATCCAATAGGCTTGAAAAGATGATTCTGTGTGAGATGTGCATATTTTAGATTATGTGATGCTTTATTTAACAATAGAAGAAATACATTTGAGAAGCATAAAACATGAAATAACAATTTCTTATCTCTTGACTCTCCCGCACATATTGTCACCCATCCTCTTGACCCTGCCACCTCACATGACCTATCTAATCTCATAATCTCAATTCAGACAAGACTACCTCCGACCACTTTTATCCCTCACCACCCACATTCCTATACCTCCTTCCTACTTCTGTGTCCAGCCCTGGACAAAATTGTACTTTCAAGCTGCCAAACGCCTAGCTTTTGGCCTTCCATTCTTCACAATACTTCTGCAGCTGTCAATATGTTCAACCAGTCTCACACTTCTATCTTTGATGCCTTTATCCTCATCAAAATCTTTACTCACTCCAATCCTTGTTGTTTCCCACTCCAGGATTATTCTTGAGAGCAGATATTAACCACAGCTTCTTTACCACACCTCCAAAAATCTCCTAAACCCCTCTGATCTGCCTCCTCCATCCTCAGTTCCAATAAGTATGTGGAGCGCATGAACTTCTTTGTCAATAAGATTGAATCCATCCATTCAGCTGCCTCTCCTACTTTCCCCCCCGCCACCCCCCTTCCCCTTGGCAACTGAGGCAAATCTCCCCAGACTCCCCCTGCCCTAGTCATGAAACTGCATCAATCTTTCCTCATGCCCTCTTTATCGGACTCACCTCCTGCTGCCTTGAACTCATTCCCACTAAACTGTTGACCACCCAACTAACCTTTCCTGTCCTGCATGCTAACTGACATTGTAAATGGTTCCATACCTCAGGGACTGACCCCTTCGTTTCAAAACAACTGCCACTCACCCCCCACCACCCCCCCAAAAAAAAACCAACCTCGACCCTTCTGTCCCTTCAAACTAATTCTCCATCACCAACCTCTCTTACTTCTCAAGTCCATGAACATGCCGACGGCTTCCAAACCTATGCCCACCTTACCTGCAACTCCATGTCTGAATCTCTGCAGTTGGGTTTCCGACCCTTCCACTGCACTGAAATGACTCTAATCAAAGTCACAAATGTTACCTGTTTTTTGTTATTGTTAGTTTTATATTGCTGTATGGAAAAGGGCAGAGAAATAACCACACCACACTAAGAAATACATTCAATTTATTTTTTTCTCTTCAAGGTGAGGCATTACCAGAGCATTGATAACTGGAGGCGTTTTTCATTTTAAATATCTGGTGTAGACATCAAGCAATCCCAGATCAGGCATAGCACAAGCTAAAATATAATAAGGCTTCCTGCACTCTGCTCTAACAATGTGCTTTAGCACTTTCCACTGCACTGGTGTGACATTTTCTACTTCACACAGCAACCCTCCCTGTGACATTTCGGAACAAGATTGCCAATTAGTGTTAAGTCAGTGGAGTTTTTGTGCTTTGGGCTAAAGCTCAATATAATGTGATTGGGGCTTTTCAATCCAATTTCACATAGGACCAGCTAGCAGAAAGACGAGACTTCTGTCACTCCTGGTCTGAATTTAAATTCAGGTCCCAGAGGTAATATTATATTATCCAGTCTCTCCTAAAACATATCAATTACAAAGTATAAATCAAAGTTAAAAATAAATTTAGGTAACTTTTCTGAAAACCTGTATAAACTATCTAACACCATGCGTGGTGGTTGCAGTATAAAACAAGGCCCATTATACTAACAGATATACTTCCGAGTGGTTGAACTGCCAAAACTGAATATGATCAAAACCAGTTGATCAGAGTGACAGCTCTGGGACTTTAACCCTGGAGTATGTGGAACATCTTGGCCCCTATTTTCCACTTGCTAAATTTTTTGCGCCTGCACACGTTAACGTACAATTTTTTTGTGTACGTTTGCGGCAGAAAAAAAATCAGGACTTTCGCCGAAGAAATATTTGAATTTGGCATAGCGCCCTCTGAAGTTAGGCTGGGGGGGCAAAGCTTCAAATGTGCACTAAAAACTCTCTGGGTATGCGCAAAAAGCTGAAGTTGCCAGGACAACCAGAGATGCTGAAGCCTGCTCTCCCAAAAGGACTACTACCCCACCACTGCCGAAAGGGCCACAAAGGACCTCTTCCTTCCCCTCCCATCTGGACCCGCGGCCACCGCACCCCCCCCCCGGCTGGATCTGCTGCCACCGCTCCCCCCCAACCAGCTGGACCTGCTACAATCCCCGGCCGAAAAGACTACTCCCTACCAGCTGGACCAGTAGGACTGCAGCGAGTCCAGCTTTGGGGTGGGAAGCAGTCCTTTCGACCCGGAAATCTTTTTCCCCTGTGGGGAAAAAAAAGGTATTTTATCATGTATTCTTATTGCCTCGCTCCTGTCCTCTTGTGCCCCACACTGAGTTAATGTATGGGTTTTATTTGTGGAGCTTTTGGGGAGTGGGCAGTGTGCGCTGCGCTGCGCTGAAAAAAATCGTAGACGGCCCAAATCGATTAAGTCCAGAAAGACGGCGACCGATCCTGTTTTGATTCGTGTCTGCGGCAAAAATGTTTAAACTGCCGCACATGGTCAGCACCGGCGTCCAAACGTTGGCGAAAGTTATAAAGTGAGTATTTCAGAAAAAACGTTTGGACGCCAAAACACGGGGCACAATCGTGCCGAAAATAGGGCCATAATTTGGAAGTATGAAGTAGGCATCTTATTTGCTGTGATGTCACTTCGCAAACATTACTGAAAAGTTTCACATGCATTTAATACGTTTTTTTTGAACGCCTAATAACTGATATCCTCAAAAGTTGCAGAAGCTAATGTTATTCTCAAGGTTAGCTGTAAACCTTGAGTTGTGAGTCATTTTAAGTTGACGAATTTGACATGATGTGAGCTTATAAAGAAGGCTTTATTCACATGCAAAGAATGCAATTGCATACATAATGATTAAAAGGACACAGCCCACAAAGGGAATCTGTAAGGTTCAGTGGTCGTGTCTTCGCAGCACAGGCTGTGAAATTAACATATATTTGAGCCTTTCCTGATTTTTATGTGATTGAGTGAGCCGTGCCGAATCAGTAAATGGTCCTTGGTAATTACAGTTGTTCTAGAAGAATTCATATTAAATCACTGCAGTACTGTTTTATAGTCTGGAAGTGGAGCATCATAAAATAAACACACGTTGTGTTCATGTCTTGTGGCAATTCCATATGTTGCAAAGTAGTGAATGCAACAGCAGTGTTGCTCCAGGAGTATTGTCATTATATGCATTGTTTCAAAACCTGTTTATTGTCATTGAAGTGTTTGAATAATCATAGCATTTTGTTCAGAATTTTTATAATTTGGTCTACATTAGATCGGCAAACACAAGGATAGATCTTTTTCTTCCATCCATTATGGCATACTCTAGTCCTTTTTCTTTGATAGAATTTTCAAAACCATATTTTATTTTGCTGACTTCCTTGAAACATGCTTGATACCTATTAAATAGAAAGAAAATGGATAGCCTAGAATTTCCTGAAAGCGTGCGCCTTTGTAATGAACGCCGATATTCTAGCATGCAAGTTTCAGGTAATTGCGGCGTTAGTGACTTATGCCATTATTTAAGCCGTTGCCATAATTTGCAGGAATTCTGGTCATCACCCTTGGCAAAACACTGAAAAGTGAATTATATTAGCTCCGGCCCCATTAAAATCAATGTGGATCGCAAATTTCCTGAATGAACGCTACTTTTATTGCTGCTGTCACTTAGACTTGAAAGTGCTGGTGGCTCGGCAGCAGTGATTTATTGCTTCTAGATCAGTTCCTTTAAGCATATCCCCAATGCTTGCATAAATTATTTATCAGCAGCTAGAAAGCAGTGCTCAGAGGAGCAATGTTTGCTTTATCTAACGGTCTTACTTGATGTGCCAAGTTTTGGCAGCAGAGCATGCTTTTTCCGTATCATTAAGAAGGCATCTTGCTCAGACCTCTGAAGTTTGAAAATCCTAACCATCATCTTCCTTTCCTGAGGTGAAGTTTGCTCCCCCAGGGGGATATATGTGTCACTGAGAGGATTTAAATGTTGTTTTTACTTCTGTAAGATCTTCTTAAATATACAAGTTGAAACATTTTATATAAGTAAATGGAAGTTCCACAACCCCTCTTCCCTGTTTGTGGTTGGTTACTTTTTTGTCTCGTTAGGCAGACTTGTATCTTAGTTGTCTATAAAGGGATTGTTCATCAAACACTAGGGCCCCAAATTTGATCACCTTACCGCCCACTGCCGCCGACATTCCTCGTGAAGATCCGCCCAGTGCCACTTTCGAGGTGGTTTTGAGCGGGCGGGAGGGGAGAGCTGCTGGCAACCGCCCACTGACGTTAGCGGACGGCCGAGTGTACGTGGCCTCCCGCCTGCCGAACTGCCAGATTGGTGTGGGCGGGAATCGGTGGGAATCAGCACCATAACGTTGGTGGACCGCTGCGAGGAGGCTGGTCTGCCCCCGATGGTAGGTAGGAAGATCCTGAAAGAAAGGTGAGTGAACTTTAAAACATTTTTTTTTCACATCGATTTACCTGGATGGGGTCCCCTGAAGGTCTTCAGATGGTTTAAAAAATTTTTTTTATGCTTTTGCTTTTCAGCTCTTCGACCCTCCGTGAGCCCGACTCCATCCTCGGCGGCACTTGGGTGGCAAGCGCCTTTGCCACCGAGAATGAGAGCTCCCACCGGCTGCCACCCAGATTGGTGGCATAGGTCGCTCATTTGCCGCCCAGCGACCTTCGAGGGCGGCACTTGGGTGGGCGGAGGCCTTGATCAAATTCGGGCCCGAGGACATTGAGCTGTACAGTTTGTTATTGTGGTGGCTGGGCACAGACAATCTTTTTTAAAGTGGCTTATTTGTAACTTTTAATGAGTTAATTCGGAAGTGCTCAGATTATGGGCTGGATTTTCAGTTGGAAGCTGCTTAGGGCGCTAATGGCGGATGGTCAGTAAATTTTGCGACGGCAGCCAAAACATTTCTTTGTTGCGCCCTGACAGTGGAGTGGAGCGCTAAGGGAGGCATTCCACACCTCTCTTAGGGCGCTAGGCTGGGTGAGCAACTCAAAATCCGTTGCTAAAAATTGACGTCAGAGTGCCCGAAGAGAAGCCTCCCTGCAAAAAAAAATCGTGACAAAAAACACAATGGGCGCGAAATCCTAGCCTCACCAGGTCCATACGGAATACGTACTGACCCAGCGAGGCCTCGCAACAGCCGGTTTTTGGCACACAATGTGCATGTGCTGAAAACCGGCTTTTCCAATCTGTCACGATATCTCTTGACAGATCTTCTGTATCCCCGCAGCAAGGATATTCGCGTGGGAGAGATTGGGCTATTCGCCCATCTCTTGCCCAGTGAATGTCCTTCAAACTTTTATACCTGGTAAAAGCAGATGCATAGCCTACTTTTACCAGCGTAAGAGTTTTAAAATACATAAAAATTAAAGTTAAACACATATTTTTCAAGTAAAAACCCTATCCATTCAGGTAAGTTTATTTTAAACCCTAAATAAAACATTAAAAAAAATAATAATATTTTTTCTAAAATTTAGTTTAACTTTAATTTCAATTAATTTTAAATTTGAGGTGTTTTTCTAATTTATTATGGTGTGTTTGGGTGTTTCAAAGAGTTATTCTCATTGGTAGTAATAGGAACTCGGAGATACGGAGTTCCCATTACTATCAATGAGAATATTGGTTGTCCAGGCCCACGTGACTCCAGCTTTTACTTGCGTATCTCGAAGACAGGGACGCACTGCGAAAGAAGGCCTCCGACCAGAATTGAAGGCACCTCCGGGACCACCAAGTACATTCGTAGAAAAATTTCGGGTTGGAGGCGTTCGTCCGAAGGAAGCCTCCAACCGGAATTTCCGAGCCATTAAAGTACTCCCCGCAAATAAAGGTTAATCACAAAAAAAACCCAAAGAAATATCAATTTCACTTGCCTTTTTCAATCATACCTTTCCTTAGTGCCCCGGGACAGCTCTGACCGTCAGCTTTCTCTGGTGGTCTCACTACGGGGTGCTACGGGTACGGCTCCAAACAAATATCGCATCGCTGGCGAAACTAGGGGCGTTACACACCGATGCTCCAAGGTGGTACTGCTCAGCACTGCCACAAAACCAGCACCAAATTTCCTGATGGGACGCTGGAAGCTGGCCATTACCATCCCTCCGGGGCGCTAACAGAGGTGCAATCCAAAGTAAAATCTCGCCCTAAATCTCAGAAATATGTTGCAGTTTTTATTAAAGTAGATGAATACTTGTTCAAATGATCAAAGTCAGAAGTGATGGAGCTACCATTGGCTATTGGCTGCATCTCTCGTGATTCGCTGCTATTCTCCCTGCGGTGGATTCTATTTAGAAAACCTGCAAATTTTGGAGTAAGTTAGCAACATGTACGTTGCCTGTCTCGCAATTGCAGGAAAATCTGGTTCATTCAATTTGACACACAACATACTTTAATCCTCTGATGACCAATGTACATAAAATCAATACTGAAAAGGATTTTTCAATCTCATATTTTAATTAAACCTTTTTTTTACATATACAAATAAAGTTAACAAGCTATTTTTCACTTTTGTTCTTCTGGCTATATTGACTACGTTTCTATGGATTTGCAGACTCTGAAATCCAGAGTTGCAAAAACCGGACATCACGGAGGAGTCATCCAAAATCCGGAAATATGTTCCGAAAACCGAACTTTTTTTTTAACGTGACTTAAATGGGAAAAAATCAGTGGGGATAATACTGGATCCTAAAATGAATTTCATTTAAAAAAAATGTATTAATTGGAACATTAAACAGATACTAAATAAATCATTTCTAAATGAGTGCAATAAAAGCTGCCTCCTCCACTGTCCTGCGTGGTCTCTGCTGATGTAGTGCCTCTGGCAGTGGCGTCGGGTTCTGTCGGTCCATGCTGCGACGACGCAGAGGCTTGTTGGGGAGAACACAGGTATGTCTGGCTCTCTCTCGTGGGGCATGTATTTTTTGGTGGACTCGGCTGTCTTGACTCGCTCAGCTTTTGGAAGAAACAATCACGCAGCGCTGTGTGGAAGATGTGGACTTCATGTGCCGCAGGTCTAAGGTCTATTTTAGCATCCTAGCTGGGATCCGGGTGAATCTGTGGGGTATTGTGCGCGCGTGCGTTTAAACGGTACAAAGCGTGTGAACAAGCAGCAGCCGAGTGCAGCATCCGCCCTGGCTGCGTACCAGCCTCGGGGATACTTCCCCACTCAGGCGCCCGGGGCTCTCGCCACACATCAGCCTGACAATGGCACCGATAGAAATTACAGCCCAGTATGT
Source organism: Pristiophorus japonicus (assembly GCF_044704955.1). NCBI lineage: Eukaryota > Metazoa > Chordata > Chondrichthyes > Pristiophoridae > Pristiophorus > Pristiophorus japonicus. The sequence goes on along the minus strand of NC_091993.1, from coordinate 93,452,444 downwards.
ATATATATGAAATATCCAGAAATAACAATCTAGACAGAAAGGGAACAGCAACATTATTTTTTTTGGGGGGGGGGGGAAATGGGGAGCCCGGTTTCAGGGGCATTGCACAACTGAAAATAATCCAGACCATTCTCATTAATTAAAAAAATAGACTTGTGTAAAAAAAACACATCGGACGTCGGATTTCTGTTCCGAAATCCGGATATACCCGAACCTCAGCCCAGGCATTTCCGGATTCAGGACGTCAGAAATATGTTCTGAAATCCGGAAACACTCAAAATCTGGAATGGCCACGGTCCCAAGGTTTCCGGATTTGGGAGGTCGTGCCTGTAACATCAGAAACTAGGAATTAGCTGCAGTTGTACTTGTTGAAATCAGTCTTGCTGGAAGTTGCATTGATAAATTCCCATGAATTTCTGCTGCCTTAACAAAAGGAATGGTTAATATCCTTATTAAAATAGCAGGCAGAAGAATTTCATATAAATGTACTAATGTGTTCAATAGTAACATCGTACAGCATGACTTCACCCAAGCGCCAGGGATAAAAGTCAACAAAGCCCAAGAACGTAGAACAAGCATGATAGCTGCGAGTTTCGGCTGCCCTCTAAACTTTGTCATCATCCTCCGTCTGCTCCACGATGACATGCAAGCTATGATCCTGACCAATGGATCCACCACAGACCCAATCCACGTCTGGTCCGGGGCCAAGTAAGGCTGCGTCATCGCACCAACGGTCTTTTCGATCTTCCTTGCTGCAATGCTTCATCTCAAAATTAGCAAGCTCCCCACTGGAATGGAGCTAAATTACAGAACAACAGGAATCTATTCAACCTCTGCCACCTCCAGGCCAGATCCAAGGTTGTCCCAACCTCTGTCACAGATGACGCTTATGTCTGCGCACACTCGGAGGCCGAACTCCGAGGCGTACGAGAGCATAGGCCTTACGCTAAACATCCGTAAGACAAAGGTCCTCTACCAACCTGACCCCGCCACACAGCACTGCCCCCTAATTATAAAAATCCACGACGAGGCCTTGGACAATGTGGACCATTTTTCATACCTCGGGAGCCTACTGTTAGCAAGAGCAGACATTGACGAAGAGGTCCAACACCGTCTTCATTGTGCCAGCGCAGCCTTCAGTCGCCTGAGGAAGAGAGTGTTTGAAGACCAGGAGCTCAAATCCGGCACCAAGGTTATGGTCTACAGGTCAGTAGTGATACCCGCCCTCCTATACGGCTCAGAGACATGGACTATACACAGCAGAAACCTCAAAACTCTGGAGAAGTACCACCAGTGCTGCCTCTGCAAGATCCTGCAAATCCATTGGCAGGGTAGACGCACCAACATCAATGTTCTCGCTCAGGCCAAAATTCCCAGCATCGAAGCATTGACCACGCTCGATCAGCTCCATTGGGCAGGCCACATCATCCGCATGCCCGACACGAGACTCCCAAAGCAAGCGCTCTACGCGGAGCTTCAACACGGCATGCGAGCCCCAGGTGGGCAGAGGAAATGCTTCAAGGACACCCTCAAAGCCTCCTTGATAAAGTGTAACATCCTCACCGACTCCTGGGAATCCCTGGCCCATGACCGCCCAAAACGGAGGAAGAGCATCCGGGAGGGCATTGAACACCTCGAGTCCTATCACCGTGTACAAGCAAAAACCAAGCGTAGACAGCGGAAGGAGCGTGCGTCAACCCAGGCTTCCCACCCACCCTTTCCTTCAACCACTGTCTGCCCCACCTGTGACAGAGACTTTAGATCCTGCATTGGACTCCTCAGTCACTTTAAGAGTACTCACTTTAAGAGTGGAAGCAAGTCATCCTCGACTCTGAAGGACTTCCTATGATGATTCCTGTGAACTTTGAGAACCACTGGAATAAAGCAAGCAAATGTAAGGAAAATGAACATGTTGTGCTAGTTGGCATGAGATGGTTGATTTACAGCTTGTTGCCCAGACATAAAACGGGTATTACTGATTAGCCGCCCATTATGGAAACCACCTGATTTTCATTCTCATTGACCACAGTGGGCAGTCCGCAATGTCAGTTTTACACCTGGGTGGCAATTTGAAAATCTACCCCAATATCTCTTACAATCAGATTGGGTTGAATTTGTGTTGCATGGTTGTGAAAGTATTGTATAGGAATCTTGATGTATAGCATGCATTTTCTGTCCGTGTACACTTTTATATTCTGTAAACTTTTCTGTCACATTATTTCCATCACACTGTTTATTTCTGTCACAACTGTCTGCAATACTTCACTGCCATGCTCATGCATGCCAGATGTATTATATTTACTTAGCATTGAGTCCTCCCAATTAGTCTCTAAGCGGGTGGTCCAATGGCACTATTGTGTACAGCTCCTGCTGCCTGAGGCCTTTTAACATTGGGCCTGTCGATCAACACTGCCCCAAGCTCGCATTCTCCATTCCTCATTGCTTCTCTCACTGCTTTGTGATGGCCTCCCGGCCTGATCGACCCCACCCCCCACTTCAACCTGCTACCTCCCCCACTCCACCCACCCCAATTATCTATCTATCTCCCTCTTGCCCCACACTGAGGAAATCTCAGAAACTACATTCCCAGCCATGACCAGGAATTGGCTTGAAGTTGTTTAATTTATGAAATGATGGTTACAGTATAACTGCACTATACAGTTCAAATAACAGTGACATTCCCAGCTCACTTTTACAAAACATCTGGGGGGAAGGGAACTGATTAAGACTTACAGCTTCTATTCACCATTACCTTTTCCCCCCAAACCCTCTTCACTGCCCCCACCCCCGCAATCCCTTGTTCCTTCCTTCTACCACCTCTTGCTGCTCTAGCCCCAAAAATTCATGCTTCCCTTCCATCACTTTTTGTTCCCTTCTATTATCTTGTGCCACTCCATCTCCCCATCACAAGGACCCATTTCATCCCTCCCCCATTCATCTGAAAAAACTGAGCACTGTGTTCTTGCCAAGTTAAGTTCCTCAAAGCACTTATTTGTATTTTTACTGAGATAGGGAAAGTACAGTAAATTCTTCAAAGAACTTTCCTGGGTCACAGCCACAAATATACCTGTGGATCTATTGTTAATGGCACCCCTTGACCTGCCCCGTGCTCCTATATCACGGCACTCCTCTTTTGCCATTTCCGCACTCCAAACACATCATTCCCAATATTCCCAAGCACTGGAACTCCTGTTCAGCTACTCCAAGGACCCCTTCCGAATACTCCCACAATTCAAAATCTTTTCACCCTTCCACATCCCATCCACTGTTTCAACACTCTGAGACCACTTTACCATACAGCCAAGCCAGATCATCTACCCCCAACCAGTCCTCAGTACTTCTGTACAACATCTAGCTACTTGCAACCAAGAACGTCCTTTCTATCATCTTCCTCTATATCCGGACATTAAAAAGTAAGACATAGAATTCAGTTCGTAGCTAAAGAAACATTTTATAATAATTAAGGCCACTGATTTACATTGTCCAGGAAAATATGAGCAGAATTTCAGACTGCCAACGCTCCCAAAAATGCAATTTCTCATATTCTATCATCATAAATTAGTGGGTCTGTATGGTACATAACATAAAATATCACTTCCTTCAACTCACCATGAGGTGCACCACTGGAGGTTGTTCATAATATTTTAATCCGTGCGTGCAGACATCACACTCCAAACATCACATTTTGTACAGATCGAAATACTCTTAAGATCTATGATCCTTCTAAGCTGCGATCCAAATTCCCAAAATGAGCTCCCAGCATGTCAAGGGACACAGAGAAACTGAGAAAGGTAGAGACAGAAAAAAATACTTCGACAGAAAGCAAGAGTCGGAGAGATAAAAGGACCAATTTTTCCAAAATGCAGCTCATGGCGTGAAATCCCATCCACTAGGAATATATAAAACTGAATTTATTTTGTAGCCCTCTATAAAAACCCGCACTCTAAATGATGGACAGTGGAGGTAGAAAACTGGGTCGCCATGTTACATACAGATATTATTAATTTATGTAACTGTGGTATGAGTCGAACAAATTTATTCTTTTACTTATATATAACAGGTAAGGAAACACTATTTATTTATCTATTTATTCCCCCCAGGAACTAAGCAAAGTAAAATTCAGTATCTCTGATGAGACCTCTTACAAATTTCTTCTGAAATACTTTCAGTGGAAATTTATAGCAGTCTTCAATTTCAACTGCTCAAAACCCCTCCCCACCTTACAACATAGACTGAGCATAACCTCTGAATTGCTGTGAGCAATGTCAGAGAAGATCTTGCTAGAATAGGATAGAAAATAATCAGAGCAAATGAGCATACAGTTTTAGATCTTTGGGCATTCAGCAGATTTAATCCAAAGCTAACCACCTGACAAGAAACTGTGGGCTGGATTTTCGGCTTGGTGGCGCTTCAGTTTGCGCCTCGGAGCGGCGATAAATGGGGTTTCTAGGTGTAACATTAGGCGTCCAGCTTTTACCGCTGGCCGGCAAATTCGGCTCATGGTTTGTGGCAGCGCAAAAACTTACCGCCCCACCCTCTAGTCTCACTGAGATCATGACAACAATTGTCGTGCAATGCTCCACTACCACCCTGAATGCAAAATTCAGGCTTAACGCCTCATTTAACACCCACCCCAGGAAACGTCTGCAAAACCAGGCATTCCCAGGGTGCAGCAGGCAATATTGGCAGGGTATTTAAATAGAGGGATGAGGCGCCTACATTGCAGGTCACATTGACTGCAACGGTTGTGCACAGCACGCTGCGGGAAGCTCCGACTTGCAAACAGCACTTTTATCTGCAGTTACAGTGCCCTTGCAACTTCAATGAGAGAATTTAATGGGGGCATTACTAGTTTGACAGCATATCATGCTCCATGCTATTGCCAGGCAGCGTCAAGCTAGAAGAATGGCTCGTGGCCATGTCAGCCCACGAATGAGGAGAGGTCGAAGATGTCTGGGGAGGAGGGCTTTCCCCCCCATGGGCTTTACAGGCACCAACGCTCATACCTCCAGCTCTCTGAGGAGCGTGTGTGAGAAAGCTGCGCTTCTGAAAGGAAGTCCTGACAAAGATACGCTATTGCTTAAAATGCAGACTGATGCCTGGACCGCTCTGGAGGCAGCGTTCAATATTCCCCTCAACAGGTATCCGAATTCATTGTGATGTGCTGCATGTTGCACAACTTGGCCATCATGAGGGGCCAGGCATTGCCAGTGGGGATTGTATGCCCACCTCAAGAGGAGGAGGACAACAAATAGGAACCTGGCGAGGCCCCCATTGGATAGCCACACCATCCACGGGGGAGGCATTGTGGAGGAGCTGCCAGACCAAGAATCGCATGTCGCTAGCTCACCTAAATGGAGGAAACTGAGGGATGGAGCTAATACTGGACACACTCAGTGCCCCCATAAAGACACATTTCCGGTGAACTTTGGAATGACACACTAGACACCAATGGCAAAGGATGAATCATAAATTTTACTGCAACAAAGTAACAAAAACTCCCCCCCCCGCCCCACTTCCCCCCCAAAAAAACCATACTATATACGTAATGTTCCAGGGTACTGAGCAATAATGAAGTTCCTTAAATTAACAAAACTTTTTTAACGCCGCGATTTTCAGCTGGTGCGCAAAAACCTCCTTGTGTCAATGCGTGATTTTGTGCCCCTGATCATGGAACTTCATTTTTTGCCGAATTTTGCAGACAAGGGCACAAACTTTTTCCAGGCGGTATCAGAACTGTCCCGCCGCCATGACTGCCCAAAATCTCAAAAGCCAAAAATCTAGCCCTAAGTGTATCTTAAATTTGAAGCAATATCTAAAACAAAGAAAGAACAACTTGCATTTATATAGCACCGTTCATGACCTCAGGGAATCCCAAAGCACTTTACTGCCAATGAAGTGCCTTTGAAGTATAGTAATGTAAGAAATGCAGCAGCCAATTTGCGCACAGCGAGTTCCCACAAACAGCAATGTGATAATGACTGGATAATCTATTTTAGTGATATTGATAAATACTGGCTAAGACACCTGGGATAACTCCCTTGCTCTTCTTCGAAATAGTGCCATGGGATCTTTTTTTTTTGCATGCACCTGAGAGGACAGACAGGGCCTCAGTTTAATGACTCATCTGAAAGATGGCACCTCCAATAGTGCAGCACTCCCTCAGTACTGCACTGGAATGTCAGCCTAGATTTTTGTGCTTTGGAATAATTATTATTCAGGAGCGATTACATGTGAGTGATCTCTTTATGGAATTTATATACGGTGAGAGTAATCAATTTGGAATTGCTTTCTATCCCCTCAGTGACAGTGTGTGTTTTATGATGTATACTATGGAGTTTGTGAACCTGTTTTATCCAAGTTTTGTTGGGGTTGACAATGTCACTTGAACATTAATGGCCAGATTAAGTTTTGTGAGACAATTAATTAAAGGGACATTCCCCTTTTGTGGAGCAGAGATTTTCAATAGCTCCTGGCTAACATCACTGTAAAGGATCTGTTCTGCTGCAAATGAATATAAGGATTATATATAAGAAAATAATGGAATAAGCCTTGTAAATAAAGGTTAGCAAGAAGGGTATTATTTACAACCACTTTGCTTGTCACTTTAATTCTCCGCCCCACTCCCACTCTGACCTCTCTGTCTTGGCCTCCTATGCTGTTGTAATTTTTTTAATAATATGCTGTTCTAATGATTTTTTAAAAATTTCAAAATATACTTTATTCATATAAAAATTTGCACAATACATTGGAAAGCAGTTCAGTACATTTGGATGCGGTCAGCAATTCCATACAATACATTTCGATGCTAACGGCAGTTCCGTCCAATAGATTTGCTTGCTTTACACTTCGAGGTACATTTCAGTACAATCCAGGATACATTGTAATACATGTCATGTATCTCACTACTGTACATAACTGTATCTTACCATGCTATACATGACTGTAACTAGATATGACCTGTAACCACAAGCATACTTTACCACCAGGGGTGCACTTGCAGGAGACACTGCATACCTGTTCTACACAGGTATATAAAGGCAGGTCTCAGGCAAATGTGGCATTCGAGAGTTGTGAAATAAAGGTGCAGATTCTGAGTGACCTTGACTTCAGCATGTGCCTCGTGTGAGTCTGTACTGCAGGGACAGGACATTACAATACAGTCATCATATTGCTTTACTAGTGGCACTGTACGGTACATGGAATGGGTGAGGGTACAGTTACATTTCTTTGCAACATACATTACCAAACAGAACTTGCATTATACATGGCACTGCATAGGTTTTTTCAGATCATGTATACAAAAAGTTTACAAGTGCAGCCCGAGGGGAGTTTTATACTGATGCCAGTCCCTGGGTTTATCGTGACGGAGGGGCTTTAAACTGTGGCTCTTCCCCACTGTGCCTTTGCGGCGACTGCACCAATTTTTAGTGCGTCCCTGAGCATGTACTCCTGGATCTTGGATTGCGCCAGCCTGCAACACGCAGACGTGCACATTTCCTTGCTCTGGAAGACTAGCAAGTTTCGGCAAGACCAAAGTGCATCTTTCACCGAGTTGATGGCCCTTCAGCAGCAGATGATGTCTGTCTTTTAAAAAAAGGAGGGAGAGAGAAAACAGGGAATTATAGACCGGTCAGCCTGACATCGGTAGTGGGTAAAATAATGGAAGCAATTATTAAGGATGTCATAGCAGCGTATTTGGAAAGAGGTGACATGATAGGTCCAAGTCAGCATGGATTTGTGAAAGGGAAATCATGCTTGACAAGTCTTCTGCAATTTTTTGAGGATGTTTCCAGTAGAGTGGACAAGGGAGAACCAGTTGATGTGGTGTATTTGGACTTTCAGAAGGCTTTCGATAAGGTCCCACACAAGAGATTAATGTGCAAAGTTAAAGCACACGGGATTGCGGGTAGTGTGCTGACGGGGATTGAGAACTGGTTGGCAGACAGGAAGCAAAGAGTAGGAGTAAATGGGTACTTTTCAGAATGGCAGGCAGTGACTAGTGGGGTACCCCAAGGTTCTGTGCTGGGGCCCCAGCTGTTTACATTATACATTAATGATTTAGACGAGGGGATTAAATGTAGTATCTCCAAATTTGCGGATGACACTAAGTTGGGTGGCAGTGTGAGCTGCGAGGAGGATGCTATGAGGCTGCAGAGTGACTTGAATAGGTTAGGTGAGTGGGCCAATGCATGGCAGATGAAGTATAATGTGGATAAATGTGAGGTTATCCACTTTGGTAGTAAAAACAGAGAGACAGACTATTATCTGAATGGTGACAGATTAGGAAAAGGGGAGGTGCAACGAGACCTGAGTGTCATGGTACATCAGTCATTGAAGGTTGGCATGCAGGTACAGCAGCGGTTAAGAAAGCAAATGGCATGTTGGCCTTCATAGCGAGGGGATTTGAGTACAGGGGCAGGGAGGTGTTACTACAGTTGTACAGGGCCTTGGTGAGGCCACAGCTGGAGTATTGTGTACAGTTTTGGTCTCCTAACTTTGGGAAGGACATTCTTGCTATTGAGGGAGTGCAGCAAAGGTTCACCAGACTGATTCCCGGGATGGTGGGACTGACATATCAAGCAAGACTGGATCAACTGGGCTTGTATTCACTGGAGTTCAGAAGAATGAGAGGGGATCTCATAGAAACGTTTAAAATTCTGATGGGTTTAGACAGGTTAGATGCAGGAAGAATGTTCCCAATGTTGGAGAAGTCCAGAACCAGGGGTCACAGTCTAAGGATAAGGGGTAAGCCATTTAGGACCGAGATGAGGAGAAACTTCTTCACCCAGAGAGTGGTGAACCTGTGGAATTCTCTACCACTGAAAGTTGTTGAGGCCAATTCACTAAATATATTCAAAAAAGAGTTGGATGTAGTCCTAACTACTAGGGGGATCAAGGGGTATGGCGAGAAAGCAGGAATGGGGTCCTGAAGTTGCATGTTCAGCCATGAACTCATTGAATAGCGGTGCAGGCTTGAAGTGCCAAATGGCCTACTCCTGCACCTATTTTCTATGTTTCTATGTCTCGGTGTGTCCCCCTGGGAACAGCCTGTAGAGCACAGAGTTCTGTGTTACGGAACTGCTTGGGATGAACCTCAACAGCAACCACTGCATCTCCATCCAGACTTGCCTTGCAAAAGGGCAATCCCAAAGGAGATGGATGACTGTCTCGTCCACAGCACAGCCAACTCGGGGACAGAGTGTCGTGTCTCTGAAACCCCGGCTGTGCATGAAGGATCTGATGGGTAGGGCCCTCCTCACCGCCAAGCTACGTCTTGGTGCTTGTGTGAAAGCTCTGGCGATGAGACGTTTTGCCAGACGCGTTCGACAGTCTGCTCGGGGAACCACCCGACAGGATCCACCCTCTCCTTTCATAGGGCTTCCAGGAATTTACATGCCGACCACTGCTTTATGGCCTTGTGGTCAAAGGGGTTTTTTCTGAAAATCTTTTCCACAAAGGACAGGTGGACAGGCATGGTGCAACTGGTGGGGGCGTTTCGCGGCAGCGTGGCCAGACCCATCCTTCGCAACACCGGGGACAGGTAGAACCTCAGCACGTAGTGACACTTGCTGTTCTAATGATGCTCAATGGAAGCTCGAGGAACAGCACCTCATTTTTTGATTAGGCAATTTACAGCCTCCAGACTCAGCATTGAGTTCAACATTTTTAGGTCATAATGACTGCTCCCATTTTTTCGGACTGCAGCTGTTGGTAATGCTCCTGCTACAGCTCCTCCAGACGCATCATTTGTTTCTTTACTTGTCCTATTACCAACCCCTTTTCCCTTGCACCATTATCTGTTTTGTTATTTAATCACTCCTGCATTCCACCCTATCATACGCCTTCCCTTTTTTTCCCCCTCCCCCCCTCTCTTTACCTGCCACTGTATTTGCTTAAAACTTGTTGCATCTCTAACTTTTTCCAGTTCTGATGAAAGGTCATCGACCTGAAACGTTAACTTTGTTTCTCCCTCCACAGATGCTCCCTGAGCTGCTGAGTATTTCCAACATTTTCTGTTCTTATTTCAGATTTCCAGCATCTGCAGTTTTTAGCTTTTTTATTTACAAGCATGTTCGTGTAAGGATCTATTTGTCATGGAACCTGCCCATAACATTACATTCTCTTTCAGTAAATGTTTTCATGTTCCAATCCATTGTAGGCCAGTCGTGGTCATACAACCTCTTCTACCCAAAAGGTAAGGTTGTTCTTGACTCTTTGAAGATCATTGTCAATTCGCTGTTGTTGGAGGAGGTATGAGTTAAACTATCAAGATTGGACAATATAGATTTTTCCTCCATCCTGACAGAGATGCGTGTGGCTATTTTCAGACTGTCTGAAAAGTAATGTTGATGTAAAGTTCAAACATGTCTTTTTTTGGTCAGTAGGACTTAGTGAATTGAATTTGGTAATTCGCCAAATAAATGACTCCTCAACAATGCCACAGAAAATTAATAAGTAGAACTTCAGTGCCTCGTGACCCATGCAGGTTGGTTCAGTTTTCTTAAAAAATGTAATCTTGGAAATTAAATAACGATGCATAAATTTGGAGAAATATGCAAACTTCACAATTTAGTTAATTATATGGTTACTGAATAAGGAATAAATTACTTTAGCTCAGTGTTGATTTCTTACATTAGTGAAAACATTCAAAAGTATTCAAATGATTTGGATCTACTGAATCCAAAATTAGAATTTTAGAATTTAAAGACAAGTAGGTTGTTAACAAGAAGTCATTGCTTAAGAGTAACTTTCCTCTGACAAATAGAAATTCATTTTTAAAAAGATCCACTCTGTTATTTATAAGTTAGCAGCATAACAGGGTTGCTGGATTTTCTAGTGTGGGAATTCCATCTCGGCCTGTTTTGGGGCCTGAAATAGGTGGCATGATAGAAGCGGCAGATGCCAAAGGCCCCGGACTAAAGTTGCCGAAACTCGTATTTTGCACTGCAAATGCTTGTGCAACGCCTCCCTTACTGATACATCCCTGGCGCAAACGTAAAGGCCGAAAGTTCGACTAAAAAATGGTAGCGCAATGAAAACGATTTAAGTTTCATGTATCGCTACCATTTTCGCTGAAAAACCACGAAAGCCAAAAATCCGGCCCCTTACCTTTTTGGTGGCGGTCTCCCGCAGTCCCTTTTAGGCAACATGTAGACATGATTGTCCTGAATACAGCAGGCCCAGAACCGGCTGCATTCATGCTGCCCAATTTCAGGAAGGAGGCCTCAAGTGGGTGTTAGGCTTCCTATTTTCATATGCAAAGGGTCAAAAGTTTGTTTCAGGTGGACTTGTTCTAGAGCCTTTACCAATATGGCGGGCAGCAAACTTCTGGCAAGGAATGTGTGCGCAAACTGCCCACCATATTGGACACATAGGCACCTATTTTACACCTCTAAATTGGGTGCATCAGCAGTGATTTTCTAGGTCTGTATCTTCGGGTTGTTAGATTTTGACATATAACCCTAACAGAACCTGTTTTGAGATCACCTCTTTATGGTCAGTCTTATGGTCCCTCGATGTCCCTTCCAGTGCTAATCGGCATTTTATTTTTTCTTTAAAAATCTTAAAAACCTGAAAAAATTGATTGGCAAATTTCTCAAGTAAATCAAATCAATTTTTAAATGCAATGTAGCCATTTTTGTATAAGTGATCAATGATTATGAACTGGAATCTAAAGATGAATTTGAAATGTAAAAGGCACACTTATAGGATAAAATTTCCTGTACATTGGCACAAACGCAGTTAGGCATGTGTACTTGAGTTGCATCAGAGAACACGATTCATATATTTTTTAGACAAGAAGCCATAAAACAAGGCAACATGCATACTGGCTAGATGTAATTTGGCTTACCACCCTGCTAATTAGCTGCTCCTCTTAATACTTGATTTAATTTCTGGCAGCAGAAAAGAAATGTATCCAAGATTTTCCAAAAGGTTGGTGATTATTTCTTGTCAAATATGCGACAACAACAAATCGGTGTCCAAGCAAGAAAGATTTGCGTTTATATAGTGCCTTTCATGACCTCAGGACATCGCAAAGCACTTCACAGCCAATGAAGTACTTTTGAAGTGTAGTCACTGTTGTAATGTCGGAACCACAACCGCCAATTTGCACACAACAAGGTTCCACAAACAACAATGGTGCAATGACCAGATTATAAGTTTTTAGGCGCTGGTTGAAGAATAAATATTGGCCAGGACACTGAGGTGAACTTCCCTGCTCCTCTTCAAAATAGTGCCATGGGATATTTACATCCACCTGAGAGGGCATACGTCTCATGCTCGCGCTCGGTTTAATGTTTCATCCGAAAGATGGCACTTTCAATAGTGCAGTCTAGATTTTTGTGCTCAAGTCTCTGAAGTGGGACATAAACCCACAACCTTCTGACAGAGGCAAGAGTGCTACCCACTGAGCCACAGCTGATGCTTTACATTTACACGTGTGTGTGTTCTGCCTTACCTTAGGCCTCGTCCAGACCAGAAGGATATAATTCTTATTCTCAGATCAAGTAATCCCCTTGAAAAATAGGTAGTTGAATTAAAGTTATTTGAAGAAGCACGGGTGACAGTTAATTTGAAGGTGACTATTTATTGCAGAATTATTTTGCAGGCGAGTTGTTTTCTGATTCCATGTAGTTTAAAAAAAATGTTTTAATTGAAATGTTCCAGTTCAGATGCAGGAATCCATTAAAAGATGTTGGTGTTGGAGGAGGGAAGAGACAAAAGAAAAAGAAAGAAAGACTTGCATTTATATAGCGCCTTTCAAGACCACCAGACGGCTCAAAGTGCTTTACAGCCAATGAAATACTTTGGAGTGTAGCCAATGTTGTAATTTAGGACATACAATTCAGCCTTTTTACACTGCTTTCACTTTTAAGGAGCAGATATTGCCCACCAGGAGCACATGTCACGAACTCATATAGGTGGAACCCGGAAGGTTATCTGTCCACTAATTCACAAAATTCACCCTGTAGTGTTGTCTCAGTCATAACATTACTGTTTATTGGATCCCAACAGAATCAGTAGCAATCCGTTTGGGGACGGTAACGTTTGAGAGGTGGCAAACTTTGCGCCAAGCGCTAAGGTTTCCCCCCTCTCCAAAATTTTGGATAAGTGCTCCCGGAAGGAAGTGGAGCCATAAATCAAGCGCTCCGCTTCCTTCTTGGAGCGCTAATGGGCCAGAAACCTGTGTGCAGCGCTGCTGAGTCCAAAAGGCAACTTCCCTCTTTTAAAGGGAAGGTGCCTGCACTGCAGGATCTGCAAATTAAAAAGGACTTACCTGGACCACCTAGGAGCGAGATGCCACGCGATCAGCCCAGCAGCCAAGCAGAGTGCCAGGCTGAAGAAAACGGAGCAGCACCGCGAAAAGTGGTTTTCTTTCATTTACCTCGGCCACCTCACCTTTAATTATCGCCCCGTTAATGGCAGGCCACCCGGTCCGCGCCTCCTGCAGCTGCCGATGTTTTCGCCTGGTGCTGCTGCTGGGGGCAAAACTCAATTTCGGTGCCGGGTTGGTAACGGGGCAATGCGCATGCGATGATGTCATGATCTCCGGGGGCAGGTGATTGGGGCACAAAGCCGTAGCGCCGCCGCTAAACTCCCACCCAATATGGAGGGAGTCGTTGTCAGCGCTGTGCCCAGTCGGTAATGCATTTGCGCCCCATTCGCACCCTCAGGAGCGCTAACGATGGGGGCAAATGCATTGAATTTTGCCCCGATAGAATCATGGGCTGATAGAGCATGTAAGGAGGCCAATCGGCCCATCTTGCCAGTGCTGGCTCTCTGGTAGAGCTACCCAATTAGTCCCACTCCATTGCTCTCTCACGATAGCTCTGTAATTTTTTCCCTTCAAGCATTTATCCAATTCCCTATTGAAAGTTTCTATTCAATCTGCTGCACCACCTTGTCAGGTAGTGCACTAGGGGAGACTTTAGATTTGAGTGTACTTTTTGGGGGTTCCAGTACCGGGTGGAAGATGATTGGCTGGCAGTGGGCCAGAAGATTTTTGTGGGATTCAGAGGAGCACCCCTGCTCCTCCTGGCCCCACAGAAATCAATTCCAAAATGTTCTTTTTGGGAGAGGCCTCCAGTTAAGCCTCTCAATGCCAGGAGAAAATGGAACTGGCATGCACTGTGCACAGATTCTCCCTTTTCTTCTTTAAAGTTGCAGTTGGGATCCTGCAACAGGTGTATGACCAGTTTGCATATTTAAACTGTGCCTGCCTGTTTTGTGCAGGAGAGTTGGATACCCATTTAAAGGCCTACCTGAGAAGTTGAGTCAGGTGAGCAAATTGGTCTCCATGGTCCCCAACAGATTTTCAACTGTCGATCACCCATATCCCCCAGTGTTGATTAATTAAGGCTTGAATCTCGCTTCAGTTTTAGCAATACCATCCAATTGCTGACTTCATTCAAGCCCTAACAATTTTCTGGTGAGTTCTTATTCCTTATAGTGCAATTTCAGATTGACTGATTATTACTTAGCTTGCAGACAGTTGTTAGTGCTATTCCATGAAGAATCAGCTGTCAGTGAAAGCTGCACTGTGCGAACGTAAATGAGGCAGACACTTTGCAAAACGTAGCATTGACTGACAGTGGGCTTTTGGACAAAGGCACTTTACAAACCGATTACAAGACAAGCAATAATCAGCCTATCTGAGCTGTTGCTACATGGGATGTGACAGACAAATATTAAGGGTGTTTTTCTTACCAAGGCAGCCGTGGAATGATCTTGGCAAGATCAGAATGAGATTTATGTGTTTATCAATGGTAGCCAGCTAAGACTTTGGTGCATGTTTAAGTCACATTGCTATATCTCACAGAACGGTTAATCTCTGGCCATCTTTGGCTCCCTTCCCCTCCCACCCCATTTTATGTTTATTTAATTCTTCTTTTTTTGTTCTCTTTGTCTCTAATGGCAGCTGGTCATTACTACGTCATTCACACCCTATCCAGATGAACCTTTTTCTAACCTCTATCATAACCATTTCAATTCGACCCATCATCCCTTTTGTCTCTCTAATCTCTCCTGCCTTCCACCCAATCACAGACCTTCCCTTTTGTTCTTTCTTCCCCTCCCCCTTTCAGTGCTTAAGAATGGGTTCTTTTCGAACATTCGGCAGTTCTGCCATAGGGTCATCGTCCCGAAACGGTAACTCTGTTTTTCTCTCCACAGATGCTGCCTGACCCGCTGAGATTTCCAGCATTCTCTGTTTTTATTTCAGATTCCAGCATCCGCTGTATTTTGCTTTTGAATTAGTCCTGGCACACACATATACGCCAGAATTTTGACGGCGCTGAGAGGGCGGCTTTCAATGTGAAAAAGATTGACATCGGGCTGACAGCCAACTGTCAACCCACCTCCAAGCTAGTCTCCCAAATGTCTGGTCTGTCAGCGCTTTATAGATCCGACACCAAGCAGCGGGGGAGGCAATTGACATCATTAACAGCTTGTTAAAAGGCATTTTACCATGTACTTATCATTTTCCCATCTTTTTAACGAGGTTCATGGTGCTCGAAGATCACGCCAGGTAAGTAGGTCGGCTGTTCAATGAGTACACATTCTTCTGAATAGTTGACAGCTGCAAAAGTGGTATAAAAGCTACCGTTTCACAGCTGTTCACTTTCCAATCTTAGAAGCTGGAGCCTTCAGGATTTGGAATACACATTTGAGCTTCATGCAGGTTGGATGTGTTTGGAGTAAACTCTCTATCCACTGTCACCTCCTTGGAGCAACCTCTCTCACCATTGACAGATTGCTTCTGTCATCTCAGCTTCAGCTGCCACCTATTCCATCGGTGCCCTTGAAAAAAATCTCACCTTGGTCCCCAGAATCCCACCACGATCAGCCCCAACACCAACATCACCAGGTACACCAGCATCACCAACAACACCAACCTTCTCCGCAATCACCTGATGCTTCACAAGACACAGGGCATCAGCACATGACCACATTGCTACCTGGGAAGCCAGGGATGGCCCTACCATGGCCATATTTACTTCACTTGATGCTGTACACCCTGGCTGCCACATAATGTGCCAGGTTGGCACCACCCAACACCATAAAGCATCCCTGCAATGCCCAAGCCATTCCTTTCAGGCTCATCACCATTTTGCAGGGTACCCTTATGTCTGACTATTCACTACAACTCACTAAGCCACTTCCAAAGGTATACACAAATTGTCCAAGAATGCAAAGCGTTGAAAATAAATATTTCAATGTTTGACAGCACATTCACAGAAACTTTACATGAACATCACATAAAACACCCAAGTGCCTACCCTTGTGTGTTGTTAGTTGGTATGATTGCACTAAGATGAGGGTAAGTGTGAGGGGTGGCTAGTGAGATGAGGATGTAATAATATATATATATATATATATATATATAGAGAGAGAGAGGGGGATGGGTGGAGGTACAAGGAAAGTTGATGTGAGTAAGAATGTGCAGGATTAGGGTAGGGAAGGCAGAGGAATGGAGATGTGATGAGTGGCACAGCAGGATGAGGTTGAATGTGGCTTTGCAGTAAAATTTTATGATCCACTGAGATCATTGAAAGGTTTGCGCCACTGGGGCATCCTGGGGAAGTCTCTTCTGCCCATTGGAAGGGGAGAGAACCTCCCTGCGTGCTGTGACTCCCTCCATAAGCACCTCGGTGCTGTAGAACACTGATAGTACAACTGTCAAAATAATGTGGACATGGTCCCTTTAAGGAAACCGGATGATGACGCATCATTAAACTACGTCATTCGACCCGCTTCCTTTTAATTGATCGGGAACCCCGTAGAGGGGGCTTAACAAGCCCCATCAACATAAAATTATTTTCACAGATTGGGATGGAGCCAATAGTGGGGTTGCAACCCGCCACCGACCCCGGCCATACTGGACCTGCCTCAGTAGACAAAATCGCGGCCATAGAGTTTGAAGCTTGTATTCACACTGGGAACTGTAGCCTGCCACTTGGTAAGTCTCCTAGCTAAGGTGGCACTGGATACTATCACGAACTCCATACTGAGGCTTTTTACATTGACACAAACCTCCAATGGAAAGCATTATTACAACAACAACTTGCATACCGCCTTCAACATAGTAAAACATTCCAAGATGCTTTACAGGAGTGTTATCAAACACACTCGATCAGCTCCGCTGGGGAGGCCACATAGTCCACAGGCCAGGCACGAGACTCCCAAAGCAAGCGCTCTACTCGGAGCTCCTTCATGGCAAATGAGCCAAAGGTGGGCAGCGGAAACGCTACAAGGACACCCTCAAAGCCTCCCTGATAAAGTGCAACATCCCCGCAGCCACCTGGGAGTCCCTGGCCCAAGACCGCCCTAAGTGGAGGAAGTACATCCGAGAGGGCGCTGTGCACCTCGAGTTTCAACACCAAGAGCGTGCAGAAATCAAGCGCAGACAGCGGAAAGAGCGTGCGGCAAACCAATCCCACCCACCCCTTCCCTCAACGACTATCTGTTCCACCTGTGACAGAGTCTGTGGCTCTTGTATTGGACTATAAAGCCACCAAAGAACTCACTTCAGGAGTGGAAGCAAATCTTCCTTGATTCTGAGTGACTGCCTATGATGATCAAACAAAATTTGACTCCGAGCCACATGAGATATTAGAACAGGTGAGGTACATTTTAAGGAGCATCTTAAAGGAGAAAAGAGAGCTATAGAGGCGGATAGGTTTAGGCAGGAAATTCCAGAACTTTGGGCCTCGGCATGTGAAGGCATGGCTGCCAATGGTGGAGTGATTAAAATTAGGGTTGCTCAAGAATCCAGAATTGGAGGAGCGCAGATATGTGGGAGATTACAGAGGTAGGGAGGGGCAAGGCCATGGAAGGATTTGAAAAGCACGATAAAAACAAGTACTTCAAATACAGAAAATGCAATTGTGCCAGTAGTTTTACATTTTTTTTATATATTTTTATTATATTACACACTTTATAATACATTTTATGATTTACCACTACTTGGCTTTACATGTTGTAAACTCATATTGGCAATGCTGGTATGGAGGTCAGGATGCCTGATTCACAGCTGCACCAATCCATCCATTAAAACAAATGGATTGGAAAATGCCCATCCCGTGAATTGGACATGCTCCCTTACATGCCTGAAATTCTGACACATGCTCCTGTCAGACAAAACTCTGCATCACGAGTGCTAAATTTATCCTTGTGTTTCTAAGATTACGCCCTTTGGTTGGCAGAGAATCCAATATGGTATCAAAAACATTTTCAACAATATTTTGAGCAAATTGATTGGCTCCCACGTTGGCTCCTTGCTATTGGAAACTGCCGCTGACTATTGATTACTGATTGGAAGTTTTTTTAAATTGCTGGTTTCATTTCTGGTTTCTACTTGTTGATTGGTAGATTCCATACCAGTTTGATTGTGATTTCTTGCGGTTTATGTTTCAGCTAATCAGTTGTAAGTGTCACATAGAGAATTTACCCAAGGAAGTATGATGTGACAGACAAGAAATGTCATATTGGACTGGAGTATTATACATCGTAATACACAATGTTATATTCTGTTGTGTCCCTTTAAGAAAACAAAGTCTGCATTTGGAACATTAGATTGACAAAATTTGACCATAATTACAAATTACTTTCAGCTCAGCTATTGAAATTAGTTATGGTTCAGTTCCTGGTTAAATTATAGCTTGCACAAACCTCAGTTTCTTTCTGCTGCTATGCTCTATGTGTTTTCTTTCCAATTTAGTGGTGACATTAGGTCATTTTGTGTTAAAGGGTTACAAATTATATTCTTCCAATACAACAAAAGTCACATCATTTTTGTGACATACTTAGGCTGCACTATGGAAAATTGAATAGCATTTATATTAAAATTAAGGAAAGTCTTTCACATTTTAGCTGAGAAATTATTTTTGGCATTATTAACAGATGAATTGTTAATATGTTTAAAGGATATTCTTTTGGCTGCTGCTTTGTTAAAATAAAACCTATGTTAAAATTACAAACAAGGGAATATCAATCAAATACATTGGGGAAGAAATTAGATAGTGCTGCCCTGCCAGCCAAAATGGGCAGAGAGAACGATCTCTGGGCGGAACATGTAGGGCCGAGGCCTTATTGACATTGGGCCTCGGGCCTCATTTGACGTAGACCGGTGAGCTGTGGATGCTTGCTGTGCATTCCCGGGCAACTCGCCGGTGAAGCGGACATTAATTTTAGGCTGCTGTGACTCCAGCAGCAGACCTAATGTAGGTATTCGGGGGCAGGGAGGCAATCAGAAGTGGGCTGAGCAGCGCCAGCTTGTTCTCAATTGGAGGAGTGGATATTGGCAGACGTTGTTTGTCCCTTCAACCAATCAGAGGAGTCACCAATCTTTGAGTGTCTTGACATTTCTGCTCATGCACTGCCTCCAAGGTAAGACCTGTCAGCAGCTGTCAACTCAAGTTTCACAGATTCCTCATCAGCTATACAGTGGGCATGTACTTTCAGCATGGTGAAGGGATGTATGCAGGGCAGCATGCAATGTGCCAGCCACTTTGATATCCTAGACATCCAGCCTTGCTCATTATCAACTTATCAGTCGAGGTTCTTAAGGGAGGGTGTTTGGCAAAATAATGTTCCCAGTAAGCTTGATTCTCTCTGTGGAATGCTGATTCATAGGTTCATGTATATGGGTGCTTTTTCTGCAACTGTTGCATTTTTTTGCCACAAATCTACTTCACAATTTGGTCCTGGATTTCACACATGGCCCAAAGGCACTGCTTCCGTTTCATGCCTAGGACTTCTGAACCACAAAAAGAAATGTTTGGGCATGTCTTATACAGCACAAGCTTAACCTGAGCCAGGACTTTGCTGGCATTGAGGAAAGACCAATTTGCAATTTTCCCTTTCTCAGTGTGATCCTGAAAGACTATTTCCAGGCTACAGTTGATACCCCTCAGGTGCCCAGATACCAGTAGGAACTGAGAAAGAAGCCGATTGTATCTTTGAATCAATATTTGTGCAATCCTCTTTTTGAGGTGTGCAAAAGCTCTTGAAGGCATCTACCAACCTGTCATTGAGTACACTGGAGTGCAAGTTACCCTCATGGTTGTCTCTTTGCCAAAGCTCCTCACATGAACATCTGGAGAACTTGGCAACACACAAATCTAGTACACAGCACTGGACTTTGATATGTAGAATATCAAGATGGCTCATTAACTGATCCATAACCAACCATTAATTGGCAGTATTTAGATTAATTAGCATTTTCACTGAGATGGGCAGTAACTGAAAATGTCACCTTGGTGCAGTAGAGGTGATGGTCACTTAAGGCTGGTATTAAGGTGCGTTGTTGGGGCAATGTAAAATTAGAGCTGTTCTGGGAATGTTTGATGCTTTAATGGAAGTTAAAGAGGTGACAAGGCTTCTTAAACCATACTGACAGCTATCTTCTTGAACATAAATCCCACTATCCTAATAACATGAACATAACTCCATTTAGATATAATTTTTCTCCGAATGCAGATTGACTCATTACCATACATACACCAATTGAAAGGATGGAAAGTACCAGTTCTTGTGTGGAAGCAGGGTATAGGAACAGGAGTAGGCCATTCAATCCCTCAAGCTTCTTCCACCATTCAAGAGATCATGGCTGATCTGCACCCTAATTCCATCTACCCACTTTGGCTCCATATCCCTTCATACCCTGAGCTGGCAAAAATCTGACAATCTCCGAGTTAAAATTATTAATTGAGCTAACATCTACTTCTTTCTGTGGGAGAGTTCCAACTTCTACCACCCTTTGCATGAAGAAAACAAAAAGAAAGATTTGCATTTATATATCACCTTTCTTGACCACCAGACATCCCAAAGCACTTTACAGCCAACAAAGTACTTTTTGAAGTATAGTCACTGTTGTAGTGTAGGAAATGCATCAGCCAATGTGTGCACAACAAGCTCCCACAAACAGGACTGTAATAATGACCAGATAATCTGTTTTAGTGATGTTGATTGAGGGATAAATATTGGCTAGGGCACCGGGATAACTGCTCTGCTCTTCTTCAAAATAGTGCCGTGGGATGTTTTACATCCAACTGAGAGAGCAGATGGGGCTTCAGTTTAACGTCTCGTCCAAAAGACGGCACCTCCAACAGTGCAGCACTCCCTCAGTACTGCCCTGCAGTGTCAGCCTAGATCTATGTGCTCAAGTTCCTGGAGTGGAACTTGAACCCACAACCTTCTGACTTAGAAGTGTTTCCTAACTTCTCTCCTCATGGCCTGTTTTGTGCCCCTGTCCTAGACTCCCACCAGTGGAAAAAGTTTCTCACTATCTACTTTATCAACTCCTTTCAAAATCTAAAATCCTCAATCAAATCACCCCTTAACCTTGTACATTCTAGGGCATGCAAGCCTATTTTATGTCATCTCTCCTCATAATCTAAGCCTTGGAGCCCTGATAACCTTCTAGACTAGACAATCATGTTTTTAATGGTATGTACTCTGATAGGTTGAGCAATTAAAAAGACATTTTACTAAAGGGGTGTCTTTCTAATGCTGTGCTCTCCAGCTTAGCAATAGTAAAAGTCTTGTTTAGCTTCAAACATCTTTGGAGGTTAACCATTCCAGATTTATCCTGTGATCACTGAGGGTGGGATGAATTGTTCTGTGGTAGGAAGTTCCATAAATAAGAAAGGAGCGTGATGAGCTTATAAAGCTGAATGGTTTTTAGATATATTTTAGAACTAGCAATGCAAGTTTTTTAATCAAAGTTTAATAATGATTATAGCAATTTCAGAAAAGTGGTTGGATGCAGCTTAAATAGGATTGGGCATTCATAAACATTGGATGATATCTTGTACATAATCTCACAAAATACCAGCGAGGACATCAGCATTGATTCTAATGTAGTTAGTGAATCACTTTGTAGCTCTTGTTAATTTAATAACCATCTAAACATTGGATTCACATCCCAGTCCTGGTGGAAATTTATCAAACATAAACAAATTTCATTACTTCAGATTTTTATTTCTAAAAATCAATGTGTGTGTTTTGGCGTGAAAAGCAGAACAAGCACTGTACATACTAACGAGCCAATTTATATCTCTATGAAATGGGTAACTATTTACTACATGAATACTTGGCAAACTACGAACAATCATCATTGGGCTAGAAATTCGGTTTTTGGTCATCGTGCTTTTTTTCCGTCAAAAATACCACTATAACTCCGCTATGATTTTGAGGCTTAACATTCGGGACAAAATGGGAAAAAAATGTGCCCAGCGGGAAAAATCGGCATTGCACGAGGATTCTCGAGGCCGATACCGCTGCGAGTTGGGCCTAGGTTGGGGGGAGAACACAATTTTTTTTTCGAAAAAAAACAAAAAATAAAAAATCACAAAACATTCACAAGACCCTTTTCTAGCCAATCGTTGCAAAATAATTTAAAAATAGAGATTGTGGGCCCAAGTTTCGGGCCGCGCCTAAAACGGCGCAGCCCGGACCTGAACGCCCATTTTTCACGCCACAACGTGCGCCTAAAAAAAACTTACCTATTCTCCGGCTCCCTGCAGGCCCTCTGGAGCCGGGCACGGCGCAGCTCGAGCTGTAGGGGGCGGAGCCAGGTCCCTGCGCTGAAAACAGTGCCGGGACCTCTGCACATGCGCGCTACAGTGGGCGCGCATGTGCAGTAGCTCCAGGCGCCCAAAACTGTGGGAGGGGTCCGAAGCACGCAATCCCTAGCCCTGGCCGAATGGCCTCACTGGGGCTGCGTGAATAAGGCTCCTCCCACCTGACCGGACCCGACCCGACCTCTGCTCCCCCCCGCCCACGGCGACCCAACCTCCGCGCCCCCCCCCGCCCCCCGCGACTCCCTCTCTTCTCCCCCCTGCGACTCCCTGCCCGGACCTCCGCGACTCTTCACCCCCCCCTCCCCGGACCTCTGCGACGCTTTCCCCCCCCCCCCCCCCCGAACCTCCGCGACTGTCTCCCACCCCGGACCTCCGCGACTCTTCCCCTCCCCCCCCCTGCGGGACCTTTGCGACCCCCCCCCCCCGAGACCGACGCCACCTGTAAATCCAGCCCGAAGTCTTGGGCCCGACCGTTCAGCCTCCTTCCCTCCCTCCCTCCCTCCATCCTCTCTCCCTTCTCCCCCCCTCCCCTCTCCCCCTCCTCCTCTCTCCCCCCCCTCCTCTCTCCCCCCCTCCTCTCTCCCCCCCTCCTCTCTCCCCCCCCTCCTCTCTCCCCCCCTCCTCTCTCTCCCCCCCTCCTCTCTCTCCCCCCCTCCTCTCTCCCCCCCTCCTCTCTCCCCCCCTCCTCTCTCCCCCCCCTCCTCTCTCCCCCCCTCCTCTCACCCTCCTCCTCCCCCCCAAATTTATAAAACATTTTTTGATTGATTTATTGGTTGATTTATTGATGTATTTATCATTTATTATTGATGATGACTCTTTATTTGTAAAATTGAAGTGTTTAATGTTTGTAAACTTCCCTTTAAACCCCCCCACCCCCACTCCCTATGCCTAATTTGTAACCTACCCCTGATTTTCTAAAGTGTAGACAAGGTTTTTTCGAACGTACAAAAATCTTCACTTACTCCATTCTAAATTAGTTTGGAGTAAGTTTTCACTGCCTAAACTTTGAAAACAGGCGTAAGTGGTCGGACACGCCCCCTTTTGGAAAATAAAATTCTGTTCCAAAGTGAAACTGTTCTAACTGACTAGAACTGGAGCAAACTAAATGCCGATAATTCAAATTTCTAAGATACTCCATTCTAAACCAGTTGCTCCAAAAAATCAGGAGCAACTCAGGCCAAAACTTGGCCCCTATAACTTACCTTTTTTGCAGGTCTTCATAAATATTGCCGTTCCAAGGTTGCAAGACAGGCTTTTCCCCGATGGTAATTTTGGTCCTGTCTATTGAGTCATCGCTGAGCCAAATATCGGGCAAAAGTGCTTTTTCCAGTCTTGCACACTGGCAGTCCGCTCTCCAGCGGTATTTCAAAACCGCCGGTGCAAGACTTCTGGGAATTTCCTGCCAAAATGGCGAAATACCGCTGAAAAACCCGGCGCAAGGTTGATGAATTTCCAGCCCAGTGTACCTAAACTCCCAGTGAGTATTCTGACTGCAAATTCAGAATGAGTTCTGACATTAAAATCTTTGAAAGGGGAACCCAAATCCCATTTATGAACGACTGCATTTTTATGGTCCTGTTACAAACACAATCCGCTGTGATATTTTATGACGTGTCATTGGGTGTTCTGTGGAGAGACGCAGCTTGTAGCTTTGTAATCTTTTCACTTCCAGAAGAACACCATTGCATTTTCTTCCAACAATAAATTATAGACTTCAGCAAAGTTGGCTTGTGCGCTATAGATATTTACTACAGAAACTTGACTCATAAATTAAACAGACGTATAATGGATGAGTCAATAGGCGATTATGGAATTAAAAGACAATGGAGATTTAAACTTACTTTGTGTAATATGCACATGAGAGAGAAATGTTGACACCTTAAGAACCAATATTTCATTCAACTCCGAGACAAATATCCCTTCTTTGGTGTGGGTGGGGGGGATTTAATTTTGGACCAGCCACTCTTGAAAATATGTGTTCCTGATTTACTCCTTGCCGATTAACTACAGCAAAGTGAGCTTCAGCCTACAGGGGGCAGCAGTCTGTGCTGTGCACTTTTTCATGACTGTTGTCAATGCCAACCTGCTCTCAATCAACAATATGGGTAATTATTGTGGTGATGGGAACAGCCAATTTTCTCCATTTTCTTTTTTTTGTTATCTGTGAAGTGGTACCAGGATCTGGGACTGAATTCCTGATTGAGTCTTGATTAAACTCCCAACAGTGGCAGGGGGGGTTGAAATGGCATGTGTGGTTGATACTATTATTTATGAGCAGAGCCTATCCCTATACTTTTCATTTAGAATGCAGTATTAGTATTCACAGAAATAGTCGTGGCTTCTCAGCTTCAACAATTTATTCAATGTGGGCACTGGCCAGGTGGAATTCAGAGTGACGGACACCTTGTGAGTCCAAGCTGTGATTATTTGTTTGCTATGCAGGTACTCTTCTGGCAGTGCTAATAGAGCTGACTCACTAATCTTTAACCCTTTGGATGTAATAAACCTATAAACTGCTTTGAACTAAGTTACTTTAACATGCATTAACCTATACACGGGTAACAAAAGCATTGACAGCAGTAAGTGAGTACATCTTCTCTTCTGTTATAGGCCTCTTTGAAATTTGGAGGCATTCTGTAATTGAATTTTGAAACTGTGCAATGTTATCATCAAATTCCTCTGACTGCTATTTAACAAATGCATTAAGATTGTTAACAAAAGTGGGTTAAGATCTGTATTAAAATTGAGGAAAAGGGAATTCAATGCAAATGGCTTCGGATTCATAGATAATATTACAACCTCAGGTTTTCCAAACACAATATCTTGGAGAAGAATGTTGAATGTCAAAGATGACTGAACATAATTAGGAAATATTGGAATAAATAAATGGAAGGGAACTTTCGTTGTCCATTTTTTCAGCATTGGCTCCTCATATGTAAAGATTTACCACAGATTTCTTAAATGGAGTTTCCTAATGGATATCATTGTTTCTCCACCGTAAACAGCCTATACATGCCTGCACAGGTATAATAAAGCTATGTAAAGCTCACAGCTTTATGAAGATACTCAACGTGTGAAAACTTGAGGATTTTAACTTAATTGAATTTGCAGACTGATCAAGCATAAGAAAATGGCTCCTTCATTTAGGTGTACAGTAGTGTAGTGGTTAAATTACTGGACTAGTAATCCAGAGGCCAGGACTAAATAATCCTGAGAGGTTTATTGCAGCCGGTTTAAAAAAAAACTGGAACTGTGCCCATAAAAGTGACCATGATTGTCATAAAAACACAACTAGTTCACTAATGTCCTTTAGGGAGGGAAAACCAAGCATCTTTACCCGGTCTGGCTTATGTGGTTGACTACTTACTGTCCTCTGAAGTGACCTAGGAAGCTACTCAGTTATATCAAAGGGTTGGGCAATAAATGCCGGCCTTGCCAGTGATGCTTACATCCTGAGAATGATTTAAAAAAAACACCAATGCAACCAAAAAAGTGGGTTTTCTAGAACTGCTATTCAGATTGCAAAATTGGTATCTTTCTAGGGAATATAATACTTTGTGCAAAATGTTGCCTGACTATTCTGAATTTATTTATCCAATGCATCAGTGCTAAAGTATCCTGGCTGCAATACTGACAGCAATAGCTGTAATTCATCTGGTCAGTGAATTGGGTTTGTTTCAATATTTCTCTCATATTAACTTGACATGGATTGTAAATTAACACTTAATACAACATTTTCCAACTGTTGTGTGAAATTATTCATTGATCAATTAATCATCTGTGTCTCACCTGCCATCAGTATCATATTAAGATATACTATTAGGTATATTTACTACGTATTGCTTAATGGCTCATTTTACCCGATTTGACCTGAAACATATTGCATTCTCTACAAAAGCAAAATACTATGGATGCTGGAAATCTGAACTCAAAACAGAAAATGCTGGAAATACTCAGCAGGTCAGGCAGCATCTGTGAAGAAAGAAGTAACCTTCTGACAAAAGGTCATGGACCTGAAATGTTAACTCTGTTTCTCTCGCCACAGATGCTGCCTGACCTGCTGAGTATTTCCAGTATTTTACATACTCTAACAGTTGCTTACAGTTAATTTCTACTGATCATTTTTCAGGACTATAATTTTACTCAATAAGCAAACTTATTTTGTTTTTTGAGTATTATTTTATATTAAAATGTTGAAATGGTAATATTATGTTTTACACTTTTATTAATATTGATCAGTGTTGATCGGTTCCTAAATCTTGTCAGACACAAATAATATTAATGCATTCCAGATAACATCGCAACTGGAACTGCTTATCACTTCCAGATTACTGCCATGCTTAGGTGTGATATTGCACAATACCATATTTACAACTGGCTATGCAGTGTTGCATTTTTTATTTTCCGTTTTGGATCAAATTTGGCAACACATTCCTTTTTGCAGCATTAGTATGGAATTGTGGAGCTATATACTTTAACTTGCTCCCTGACCAATGAAAGCACTATTGTACAGGTTGGGGGAATGGCCTAGAAATTGTAATGGGCCAAAAATTGTATTCGGAGGCTTCTGCCTCCGATGCCTCTGGTACAAAAGTACCTGGTGGTCCCAGACGAATGAACACTTCCGGTCCAAGGCCTAGATACAGAGCCCAGCGCAGAGGCCCAGCATCCCAGGAACGTAAGCACAACCTGGGATCACATGGGCCTGGACCACCAATGAACATGGAGTATTCACATTGATAATAATGGTGAGTTCTGTTTGTACGAGCTCCCATTACTATCAATGAGAATACACACAAAAACACAGAACTACAACACAATAAATTAAAAAAAAACACCTCATATTAAAAATGAATTGAAATTGAATTAAATTAAATGTTTTACGACAAAAACTAAAATAATTTTAAAAAATGTTTGAAAAATATTTTAATATGGCTAAAAATAAACTTACCTTGATGGACAGGGTTTTAAAAATAAAAATTAGTAATAAAATTTAATTTTTCTATCTTTTAAAACTCTTACGCTGGTTAAAGCAGGCATAAGAGTTTTAAGGACTTTCGCTGGGCAAGAGTTGGGTAAATAGCCCAAATCTCCACCCGCGAAGGCCTTTCTCCTGGGGATGTGTTGAAACTGTCAAAAACATGTTTGACAGTTCACAAGTGCCATATTTCGACGTATGCGCTTTGCGTGCCTAAACCTGGAACTTGCGGGGCCTCTTCGGGCGCGTGCGCACATCGTATCCACCTGGAGAGGCCGCAATTTCAGGGCCAATATTTGCCACCATTTTGTAAAGGCAAGAAGCTTTTCAAAATGGTTGCAAATCACTTAAGGGAAAGTCAAGTGGGAGCTCAGAGTAGATAATAGGAGTAAATAGTTACTCTAATATTACTTAAATACATGTATTGCGGAAACAAGTTGTTGCACATGTTGATATTACTGTTTATATTCAGTTCATTTTTAAACTTTAAACATTTTTGTGGTGTATGTAGCACACAAATCACTGACTCCACACGGTCTGGTATAAGTCTAACTGCTGTGACCTTCGTCCTTTATTGTTCAGCTCCAGAGTGCCTCCCAGGTGTGGTGGTCAGCCTTATATAGCCCTTGTTACAGGTACTACCAGGGTTTCCCACCGCAGCGCCCTCTGTGGTGTGGCATAGTACTTACATTACATTTAAGGTACTGGGACGATACACACATCATTACATAACATCACACTTGTCCAACGGAAGGCAGGTGGGCATAGACAGTGCGTTAGTATGGTACATATTATCTGGTACATTAACTGGTTATTGACTGGTAGCGGAACCTTGATTTCCTTGTTAGCCATTATCATTAATTGTACTTCATCCATTATTTTACACAAATACAGTGGCCATTCAGCATAAAAAAAGTAATTCTTATTATAAATTCACTATCTCACATTAACATAGCTCATTTTAGACTCGCTCTGCCAAACAGAAGTCCTTTGTGGGGACCACCTCTTTGTAAGGCCCTTTTAAGACTCCCGGGTGCATTTCATTTTTAAGGCACCATCTTTGATGTAGGAGGATTCCACGAGGCTTCTCCTTCGGCGCCGCCATCTTTGATGCTCTGCAGCTCCGACATGATGCCGCCGCCATCTTCTTCTCCGCTGCTCCGGATGCCCTCCCCTCCTCTGCCACCTGACTTGCCGCCTCTCCTGCGGCCGCCGTGGCCTCTCCAGCGGCCGCACTTGCCGCGTCCCCGCGGCCTCCGTAGCAACCTACCCTGTGGCTGCCATGGCCGCCGACCGACGCTACCAGCTCCTCTGCGGGGCCCACCTAACGGCCTCTTCCTCTGCGGAGTCCTTCCGAACCGCCGGCCCCTGGATCCCTCAGCACCCCACCCGCAGCGCCCCGCCGGCTCACCCCCCCCCCCCCCCCCACTAGGCCCCTCTGTGCAGGGCTGCTTGCCTGTGGGGGCTGGGGCTGCAGGGTCTCTGTGTGAGGTCCGGGCCTGGGACTTGCCTGTGGGGGCTGGGGCTGCAGGGTCTCTGTGTGAGGTCCGGGCCTGGGGCTTGCCTGTGGGTGGATTGAGGCTGCAGCTCCAGCTCGGTCGGCGCTGCTCTCTGGGGACCCGGGGCACGGCAGCACCCCGGGGAGCAGCAGCCTGTGGAGTGAATAAGTCTTCCCAGCTCCCACGGACCGTCCCCATCCACCTCCGGCCGAGGAGCGTCGGCCCATCGCCTGAAATGACCCACAGAGGTAAAGCGTGCGTCTCGTCCCGGTGGGATACCTGCACCATCGCTCTGCCGAGAACAGGTATTAGTTCCCTGGTGTAGGTACGCAGCTTCGCCATGACCGGGACCAGCTTGGGTTGTGCAGCTGGGTTAATCCACAGTTTATCAAAAGTTCTCCGACTCATTAACGACAGACCCGAGCCCGTGTCCACTTCCATACTCACTGGGACTTCGTTGATTTTTACTTCACTTATCACTGGGGGCGAATCGTCGGTACACGTATACAGTCCAAGCACCTCATCTTCTTCTACCTGCTCTTCGCTAAACAGTGGATCATCCCCCATCTCCTCAGCCACATGGTGAGTCTGATTTCTTTTACACATACGCTGAAGATGGCCTTTAACGTGACAGGTATTGCACGTATACTCCGCAAACCTGCACCGGTGAGCCCCATGGCTTCCTCCACAGCGCCAGCATGGTGCTGCTTGATTGGCCCCCCTCGGCGGACTCTGAGTTCCAGGATCCCGAGGTCCGTGCTCTCTGCCCCGGGCAGAGCCACGTTCTGCAGTTTTGTCCGTGGTGGGCACTATCCTGTGGACAGTGCCTGCCGGGTTCAAGACTGTGTGGATCATTTGCTTGGTGCTGCAAGTCGAAGTCATATATGCCCGGCTGATGGTGATGGCCTTTGTCAGGGTTCCGTGGCCAGCAGCTTGTGAAGGAGGCCCTCGTGGCCAATCCCCAAGATGAAAACATCCCGCAAAGCCTCATCAAGGTGTGCGCCAAAATCACACGGCGCCGCGAGTCTCCTGAGGTCCGCAGCATATTTGGTGATATCCTGGCCCTCGGGTCTGCAGTGATGGTAAAATTTGTATCTGGCCGTGAGGATGCTCTCCTTCGGTTTCAACTGGTCATGAATGAGTTCAGTCAGCTCCTCGTATGACTTGTCCCTGGCGCTCCCAGGTGCCAGCAAATCCCTGACGAGACAGTAAACCACATCTCCACAACTGGAGAGCAATATCGCCTTACGCTTCTCTCTCATTGCGTTCGTGTCCTCCGTCAGGTGGTTTGCTGTGAAGTAGTACTCGAGCCTTTCCGTAAAGGCCTCCCAATCATTGCCCACGGTAAAATCCTTTCGCGAGCCCAGAGTAGCCATGGTTGTGTGGAGTTTGTCCGCTTCCTCGTCGCCAATGTGGTGTATGTAGCACACAAATCACTGACTCCACACGGTCTGGTGTAAGTCTAACTGCTGTGACCTTCGTCCTTTATTGTTCAGCTCCAAAGTGCCTCCCAGGTGTGGTGGTCAGCCTTATATAGCCATTGTTACAGGTACTACCAGGGTTTCCCACCGCAGCACCCTCTGTGGTATGGCATAGTACTTACAATACATTTAAGGTACTGGGACGATACACACATCATTACATAACAATTTTGTCATCAGTACAACTCAGTATCCTAGGTAGCTGCCTCCAAATATACCAAATCTGAATTTCTTGTGCATACCTTCTTGGATTCAGTGACATCATTGGCTCCCGTAAGTGGTCTGAATGTCTTACTTTTATCGGCGTTGACTCGTACTGTCCATTTTCATTTGTATGATAGCAGAACCCTGCAGTTAAACTACTACCCCCTTGTGACCTGAACCATATATGTATGTCTTCCATACTAGTACTTCTTCAATCTCTCTTCAATCAATTTTGGGTATTAAGGGAATCAAGAGATATGGGGATAGTGCAAGCAAGTGGAGTTGAGGTCAAAGATCAGCTATGATCTTATTGAATGACGGAGCAGTCTCGAGGGGCCAAATGGCCTACTCCTCCTATTTCTTATGTTCTTATGTTCTTATTGGTGAGATGAGACCTGATGCAAATTAATAACCTTGTTTATTTCATAGTAAGATGAATATACAGAACGACTGTTATAATTTGATCGACTTAATTCAAATCTTGCAGACTGATACAAGATAAAGAATATGCCATGCTTCCTTGCCCTCTCTTATTTGAGTTAAACAAGATAACTTTGAACTGTTCCTTCAACATTTATAACCTCGTAGTCTTGGTGAAAACTTGCTTTTAAAAGTCCGACTACCTGAGCAGCATTCTGTTTCAAAACCCCTCATTTTCTGTGACAGCCTACATCCCAGCCTTTATCTTGTATGTCTTTGTTCATGTTCAAAAAAGGATCACAGTCTTCCGAATACAATTCATGAGATGTGATTTTTGATAACCAAGATAGGCTGGAGAATTATTTATTTACAGTCCATGAGAAAACAACAGCAAAGCTTATTAGCCCTCTTAATTACCTACATTTGTATCACATAATACTCCTGTGATGCGCCTTGGAACGTTTCACCAAATTAAAGGCGCTATATAAATACAAGTTGTTGTTGTAAACAAAAAGCAGAAACTGCTGATGCTGGAAATCTGAAACAGGAGTAGAAAGTGCTCGAAATGCTCAGCAGGTCTGTCAGCATCTGTGGAGAGAACAAATGAGTTTCAGGAACAAAAACAGAAAATGCGGGAAACACTCAGCAGGCCAGGCAGCATCCATGGAGAGAGAAAATGTTAACATTGCAGGTCTGAGACCCTTCGTAAGAACTGAAAAAATTCAAGATATAACAGATTTTAAGCGGGTGCAGAGGCAGGCAAAGGGGGGAGGGGAGGAAAGATCCAAAGGAATGGTCTGTGATAGGGTGGAAGGTAGGAGAGATTAAATGTTGCAAATGGGGATGGCAGAATCATAAACAGCTGCCGGCTGCAAAAATAGAGGCAGGAGTTATGGTCTGAAATGGTTGAACTCGATGTTGAGTCCAGAAGGCTGTAAAGTGCCTAATTGAAAGATGAGGTGCTGTTCCTCGAGCTTGCGTTGAGCTTTGTTGGAACAGCGGAGGAGGCCGAGGATGGAGAGATCAGAGTGGGAGTGGAGCGGAGAATTAAAGTGACAGGCTTCACACCTAGGTCATCTAATCTGCATTTGGTCTCCTCAATGTAGAAGAGACCGCATCGTAAGCAGCGAATACACTATACTAAATTGCAAGAAGCACAAGTAATTCACTGTTTCACTTGGAATGAGTTTTTGGGGCCCTGGACAGTGGGAAAGGAGATGTAAAAGGGCAGATGTTGCATCTCCAGCACTTGCACGGGAAGGTGCCGTGGGAAGGGATAAGACTATTGGGGGTGATTGAGGAGTCGACCAGGGTGCCGCAGAGGGAGCGGACCCTTTGGACTGCCGAAAGGGGAGGAGTGGGATCATGCTGGAAGTGGCAGAAATGGCAGAGAATGATCCATTGAATGGAGGTTGGTGGGTTGAAAGGTGAGGACAAGGGGAACCCGATCATGGTTCTGGGAGGGAGGAGAAGGGGTGAAAGCAGAAGTGCGAGAAATGTTCCTGCTATGAAAAAAACACACTTTCCCACCCAACCCGCCACTGATTATGTCCACTGACCCACCGGAAAATTTCCCCATATATCTCACACGAGCATAACATTCGACATTATGGCATTTTTTGGTTAATAAAAATACTTGCACAAGAACTAGATTCAATCAATGCAGTAAAGGTGATGTAAACATACATGAAAGTGGGACTTGTCCATCAGAGTATACGGTGACTTGAATTGAGCAGAGTGCTCATTTCAACCTAATCATTGAGGAAGATTTTAATGACTCAAGTACAAAAGCAAAATACTGCGGCTGTTGGAAATCTGAAATATAAACAGAAAATGCTGGAAATTCTCAGC
Organism: Pristiophorus japonicus; assembly: GCF_044704955.1. NCBI lineage: Eukaryota > Metazoa > Chordata > Chondrichthyes > Pristiophoridae > Pristiophorus > Pristiophorus japonicus. The sequence continues at coordinate 93,419,422 of NC_091993.1, read as the reverse complement.
AGTTCAGGCAGCATCTGTGGCTTAACGTTTCAGGTCGATGACCTTTCATCCGAACTGGAAAAAGTTAGAAATGTAGCAGGTTTTAAGCAAGTAGAGGTAGGGGGTGGGGGCTGGGAGAACAAAAGGGAAGGTCTGTGATAGGATGGGAGGCAGGAGAGATTAAATGACAAAAGCAATGATGGAGCAAGGCAAAAGGGGGTGGTAATGGGATAAGAAAAGAAGCAAAAGATGGGTCTAGAGGAGCTGAAAATCCCAACAGCAGAATCACTACCAATACCTGCTGTCTGAAAAAATGGGAGCAGTGGTTAGGATCTGAAATTGTTGAACTTGATGTTGAATCTAGAAGGCTTGTTTTCTTTCTTATCGGGTAAATTCCTCTGGGTGCAAAGCTGCAGCATGAATGTCAATGTATTTGTGAAGATTCACTCTGTTCTGTATTTTTGCTGCATGTTCTAGGAGAATGTGTTTATGATATGGCTAGAAATACCAATAAGAGGAAATGCTCACAAATGCATTGATGATGTTGCTACACACAGCAACCAAATGAATTCTTACCCATATATAGAGGCTGCAGAAAAGATTTGCAAGAATGATTCCAGGGATAAGGGACTTCAATTACGTGGATAGACTGGAGAAGCTGGGGTTGTTTGCCTTAGAGCAGAGAAGACTGAGAGGATATTTGATAGAGGTGTTCAAAATCATGAGGAGTCTAGACAGAGCAGATATAGCGAGAAATTGTTCCCATTGGCAGAAGGGTCGAGAACCAGAGGACACAGATTTAAGGTGATTGGCAAAAGAACCAAAGGCGACATGAGAAAAAACGTTTTATGCAGCGAGTGGTTAGGATCTGGAATGCAAGGCCTGAGAGGGTGGTGGAGGCAGACTAAATCATGCCTTTCAAAAGAGAGTTGGATAAGTACCTGAAAGAAAAAAAATTGCAGGGCTCCGGGGAAAGGGCAGGGAAGTGGGACTAGCTGAGGTGCTCTTGCAGAGAGCTGGCACAGGCTTGGTGGGCTGAAAGATCATCTTCTGTGCTGTAACCATTCTATGATTCTATGTTGACTGAACCAGATATCGACATTGGATATCTTCAACTTGTTCATTATTTTTTTCAATTATATTCTACACCTTATTTACAGATATGTTCTGATATGATTACATGCCTGGGGAAGCAGAATCATTGAGCAGTCTCTGCCTGTGTTGGTGAAACAATTCCTCAGCGGTTAGAACGTCAGCTTAGGCCAAGAGAGACTGGGTCAAACTATCTAACAATGTTTCTTCTTCCTCATTGTGGGCCAGGCAACTTTGCAGTGCAGAGTTCTTTAATCATTGACTGTTGCCCTAAACAAGTGAATATCACTTCTCTCATGCAAAACTCTGTCCAACATTTGTCTCTTTGGAGCAGTGATCCCCTTGTCTATCAAAGTAATTCTCAGCCATTCTAGCCCAGTGCAGCCAAGATGGCACAGAAAAGGCTTTAAATTTTGTTTCCACTATAAAGCATACTGGGCTGTAATTTGCAGCCCCTACGGGTGCGTACGAGGTGCACCTGCATCCTCAGGGGTCACGCAAGTTCTGGGTTTTTGCGCGCGAAGCGAATGCATGAAAACTCTGAACTTGCGATCTGTCAAGTATTTTCTTGACAGATTCAAAGGATCCCTGGGAAAAGGATGTCCGCGGGCAGAGAGTTGGACTATTTGCCCAACTTCTGCCCAGCGAATGCTTGTGAAATTATTACACCTGGTAAAAGCGGGCAGTGTAAGAGTTTAAAAAAACATAAAAATAACATTTTATCTATTTAAAAACCCTGTGCAATAAAGTAAGTTTATTTTTAGCCCCTTTAAAACATGTAAATTTATTTTTCAATAAATTGAATTTTTGTTTTAAATATTTAATTAAATACCATTTTGATTCATTTTAAAAATGTAATTGTTTATTTATTTATTTGAAGTGTAGATTTATTATTTTGGGATTCCTCTTCTTTCATTCAAATCAGTGTCAATGATATTTTCAGGATTTCTCTATGCTAGAATAACTATATAAGGGCCACTGCCTCTATATTTTACGTTTAAAGTTAAAAGGGTAAACCTGAAATATATAAATTATGTTCCAGTATCTCGTACATTTTATGGAAGTGTGTAATTTTGGTGATAAATTCAGTTGGAGCTACCATTTTAGATGCTGTGTCAGTAAGACAGTATACAATTTATGTCAAACTTTATTTTTTTCCTTCCCCTCCCCATCCCTGAAAGTGAATACTGATCATCCTTCAATGCCTCATCTGTGACCATTCTCAATATATGACCAAACATAGTGACTATCACACCAGGCTAATGAAGCATGGGGAACCACAGCCAGGTCTCATGCAGTCCTTAGCTGATTTCTACTTCCCAGCAGAGTTTACTGAATAGTTATCAGGAGCGGGAACCATGATGGAATTTGCCTTCCCAAAAGCAGGGGCACTTTTAATTCCATGTCCTTTCTCCCTCAAAGTCCCACAGATCAATTCCCACTTTATCACCAAGCTTTGCTGGCTCCCTGTGTCCAGAAAATTGATTTCAGGATCTTCTTCCTTGTCTTCAAATTCCTCCATGGCCTTAAATACACCCTATTTGGAAAATCTTCTACATTCACACACCCATCTTGTGCCTTCCATTCCTCCAAATCTGGATTACTGTGTGTTTCCTGCTCCCTCCACGCTATCACTGGTGGATGATCTTTCACCCACAGTATCCCTGCCCTCTGAAATTCTCTGCCAAAACTATGTTACCTTACTACTTCACTTCCTACCTTAAAAAGCCTCCCAACAACTTAGCTCTTTCGACTGCACTATTCAATCTATCCCACTCTGTCCCCATTTCCTTCAGTTCCTGCTCAGTGCTACATGGGAAGTACTATTAGGGCTAGATTTTCGGTTTTGCGAAAATGGTAGTTTTACGCCAAAATTGCCGTTTCGTGCGCCATTGTTTTTAGGCCTAAATTTCGGCCTTTACGTCTGTGGTAAAATCGGTGTTGCATGAGCATTTGCGGCACAAACCGCAAGTTTCGGCACCTTTAGTCCGGGGCTGGTAGCGCTGCGAGAAAAGCCTTGGGGTGAGGAGGGGGGGTGCATGGGGGGGGGGGGGTGGGGAATGCAAAAAACAATCACAAAACATTCAAAAAACCCATTTCAAAAATCGCTGAGAAATAATTAAAAAATAAAAACTTTAACTTATCTTTTTGCAGGTCTTCATACTTACCGCTACTGGCAGGGCTGTACTGACAGGTTTGACCCTGTCGGTATTCTGGGCATGGCGTAAGGGTACCGAGAGAGCCAAAAGTACGACGGTAACGCAATCTGCGGCGTTGCACGTCGTTTCGCGTCGGCGCACCTCTCCCCGGTGATACGCGAAAGCGCCACCGCAAGGAGGTCACCGAGGATCCCGCCAACCGGGTTTTCGCCATGGAGGGTGAAATCGTGGCGAAAATCCGGTCGCAAATTCAGCAAAAATCTAAGCCATAAAGTGTAAGATGGTGGCTGTTATAAATCTTCAACTGCCAAAATGTTATATTTAGTGCGATTGCAAAAAAAAAATGGGTATGAGAGAGATACCTGAAGAAATGAGTTGGGAAAACTATTAACTCTACCAGATTCTGAAAGATAATGGCCGAAAAATTCCGGTCAGAGGCTTCCCGTAGACAATTGTCTTCCGACCGGAGATGTTTTACGAATCTACCTGGTGATCCAGGAGGCGCCTTAGATTCCGGTGGGGAGGCCTTCTCTTCCCGCGCTGCAAGCTCGCTCCCGTCCGGAGGGTTCCCACGCAGGAGATGCAGTCACGTGTGACTGCTCAGCCAATCAGGTAGGTAGTTCACGGGCTCCCATTAATAGCACTGAGATTCGCGTATCTATGAGTTCTCTGTGCATGGGAAAAAAAACACACACTAATAAAAAATAAAAAACAGACCTCACATAATTAAAATTAATTGAAATTATAGTTAATAAATGCCTTAGAAAAAAACAATATATTCCCGATTTTTTTTTTTAAAGTTTTGTAATTCGGATTAAAAATAAACTTACCTTAGTGGGCAGAGTTTTTAACAATACAATGCGTTTATTTTATTTAATTTTATTGTGTTTATGTGTGTTTTTAAAGACTTGTGCATATAAAAGTAGGCTATGCGCCTGCTTTTTCAGGCACAAGATTTTTGAGGACATTTGCTGGGCAAGATATGGGTAAATCCCGCAATCTTGCCTGTGCAACTGTCCTCGCTCCCGATCTGTCGATGATCTGTCAAGCTTTGACAGATCGGAAAAGCCGGTTTTCAGCGCATGCGCATTGCGCACTGTAAACCGTCTTTTCCGATACCTTCCCGGATCCATAGAAACTTCGTACAGGCCCAGGACGTCAGAATTTCCAGGCCAGTGAAAATTGCTGAATTTGGCACCATATTTGCCAAAGCATCCTTGCTGATTCTGACATTTTAATACAAGGCCGTAGAACTACTGCTGATGTCTTACTGGAATACTATGAATTATGCAGATATTTGTTGGGAAGCAGAAGCTTAATGTTTCCAACAAAAAATAGGCAAACAGTATCGTGCATCCAACATTTTAATAGTTCTAACACAAAGCTACCACTACTTGAAGAGTTCGACACAGAGCAGTAACTTACTGTGAAACATAATTGAAAATCAGAAAATGATAGAAATATGTGATTATTTTACATCACACATGCCACTAATGTCTTTTATTGTATTCTGCGGAGTCAAACTCGGGAACAGGCATAATGGATTATATAGTGGCACTTCATGAATTATTTGTATCATTTTATTTTTCTTACAGCAGTGGCAACCTGAATTATTGTCAGGTTTTCAGCTTCCTAAACTCCTAATGTGTGCTCAGGTTTGCCACTGGAAAAATTGGGTAAACTCTTTTTCCGAGGTAATTTTCAGAGTGCACGTGCTCACGGCAGAAGGAGCCCCCTCTGCCTGCAGCACATATTGGACCATTACGGGTGTGCCGGGTAACATTAAAAACCCACACAATGTGCCTGCAATTTTCCGATAGGCATTGTCGGTGAGCCAAAGTTTCCCCTGACAACGTGTACTCAGAAACTTGGCCCCTATAAGTGCTCCAATGGGCAAAATGAACTTGCCTTAAGGACACATAGGATTAAATATATCCGACCAACTTCATTCCAAATTAAAACAGAAACTGCTGCAAAATACCCAATCGCACTAAATACAGTGCAATCGCACTAAATATAACTTGCCAGTCAGCATATGTTAAGAGAAAAGTCAAGTCAGCATTTTAGGTGTATACCCTTCCATTAGAACTCATGCATGTGCTATATTCACAGAGCACAAGCACACACAGCTTCCTACATGGCAGGCAGCTCTCTCGGAAGTCTCCGGAAATCTGCCTGGTTCAGTTTAATTATTAACTCTGCAGTATACAATATGTCCACATTCACAGCGTGGAGCTACAAACATTACAAGCTTACAGACATTACACTCCTCCCTCCTTAATGAAGAAGCCATCATACATAACTTTCATGTTTATACATAACACAGGATATATAACTTTTTTTCCCATATTTACAAATTCAACTTTACCACTTGTTTTCAGTTTCGAAGAGGATACCTTCGCTCTTGAACAGAACCTTCCATGTCTGTAGGTAAAATATGATCAACATGAACAAACCTAACCTGTCCATTATCAAACATCTTTACCAAATATGTGCGAGGACCACATATCTTCACCACTCTTCTTGGTAACTACTTTAACCATTTATGGTGATGGTTCTTCACTCTCACCTTCTGGTTTAATTTCACACTTCTCTCTTTTACTCTACCTCTATCATGATTCTCTTTCTGTCTTAATTGTGTCTCTTCTACGGACTGTGCCAAATTTGGTTTTAACAACGAGAATCTGGTTCGTGGCTGTCGTTTGAGAAACAACTCTGCTGGTGTTCTACCAGTAGTTGTATGAGGAGTATTTCGATATGTAATCAAAAAATTAGCCAATTTGTGATCCAATGACAACTGTCATTTCCTTGGAATTGGATCTAACATTTGTTTTATGAGGGCACGTTTTACAATTTGTACAGTGCGCTCTGCTGCATCATTCGAAGCAGGATGGTATGGTGGAACCTTGGTATGTTTCACACCATTTTTGCTCATGAATTGTGCAAATTCTTCTGAACAAAATTGTGGTCCATTATTCGAAACAATTTCTTCAGCGAGGCCAAATGAAGAAAATAATTTTCATAAAATGTCCTATGTTTTACTTGTTGTTATTTTCCACATTGGAAACACCTCAACCCACTTCAAATGACTATCAATCACAATGAATAATTGTTGTCCTTCTAACTCAGCAAAATCAATATGTAGCCTTTGCCACACCTTGGGAGGCCATTTCCATGGCTGTAATGGTACTGGTGGTGGTTGCTTGCTTACCGATTGACATGTCGTACACTGACTCACGATGTACTCTATATCTTTATCAAGACCTGGCCACCATAAATAACTGCGTGCAAAACTCTTGGTCAAGCACATTCCCAGGTACTGGTCATGGGGGTCTCCTAATAATTTGAACCTGAATTTATTTGGTATAACCACTCTTGCACCCCACATGATACAATCTTTATCGACTGATAATTCATTCCTACGAATGAAGAATGAATGAATATCTTTGTCTGTTACCTGGTTTGGCCATCCATTTGCAATATACTCACACACTTTTGACATCACCGGGTCACGTTTGGTTGCTCTACCAATCTCTTCAGCTGTGACTGGCAGTTCATCAATGTATGAAAAATAAAACACTTCTTGATAACCTCATCCGTTGATGAAAATCTCGCTTCCACACAGAAAATCTTACACCAATCCAGCTTCAGTGAGCTTAACCAATTTCTTCCTAATAAGGTAGACTTGTCTCCTTTCACTACTATTAGAGGCAAGTTCTGAAATTGATCTTTATATTTCACCGGTATAGTGATACGACCTACCACAGGAATTTTCTCTCCCGAGTAGCCTCGCAGCTCTATCTTGGATTTCTCCAGTTGGAAATCACGCAAATTGTTGAGGTACAGCAACTCCGGTACTACACTCACAGATGCACCCGTGTCAATTTCCATTGGTATCTTGAATCCCGCAACATCTATGTGGATTTTGATGCTTTCCGAATCGCTGTCCGTTAACCTCGTGCTCCTGATGATGTATAACTCTAACATCTCCTCGTCCTGTTGTTGTTCTTCCATGCTATGTAGCCTCTTCGGATTTCTACTCATAGCTTTGAACTCATAGCTTTAAAAACTGGTTTACCCTTCAGTCGGCATGCCTTCGCAAGATGCCCAGTCTTTCTGCAGAAGAAACACTCTGCCTTCACGTATGGACAACTTTGAGCAATGTGTTGTCCCAGGCACCTATAGCACGACTTCTTCGCTCTGTTAGAATTTCTAGTTTCTGAGACTTTGGGCCCCCACCGTCTTTTACCTTGAACCTTCAGGTGATTTACCTCGGTTGACTGACGACCGTAATCATTATTTAATTCTCGGGAATATTGTTTGGCCATGCCCACCGACCTCGCTGTCTGACAAGAAATCTCAAAAGTCAAATCATCCGTCATCAATAACTTCCTTCTGATCGCATCATTTTTCACCCCACCAACAAAACGATCCCGTAATGCGTGGTTTTGAAAGTTTGCCAAATTACAGTGCATCGATAGCTTTTTTAATACTATGATGTAATCACTGATATATTCATCATCCTTTTGATTCCAAATCCCGAAACGATAGCTTTCAGCAATTTCTAACGGTTTGGGGTTATAGTGCTGCTCTAGCTTCATTAAAATCTATTTAAACATTGTGTCCTTTGGCTCGTCAGTCTCAAGCAGATTTACAAGGGTTTCGTATAATGCCGGACCCGCCTCCGTTAAGAAGATCGCTTTCTTACGTTCCAACGCAGCCCAGTTCTGGACTGCATTGTCTGGAACTTCGATTATGTTATTTGCAGTGAAATACATTTCTAGCCGATCCACATAAGCTTTAAAACGTTCCCGGTCGTGTCTATATTCCCCCAAATGTCAGATTACACCTGTCATTTTAATCTCTGGCTGTTCACACAGTGTGCTGTATTTTACCTCGGATTTTGTAGCTTTTTTTCCAAAGACAGAAACTTCCAAAGTCTCTCTGTCGGCTGGCTGAATCCTTCACCAACAAAATTTAAGCTTTAAATCATCCGTAAAAATCCATCTCGCTGCCAAATGTGATATATTCACAGAGCCCTAGCACACACAGCTTCCTACATGGCAGGCAGCTCTCTCGGAAGCCTCCGGAAATCTGCCTAGTTCTGTTTAATTATTAACTCTGCAATTGCAGTACACAATACGTCCACATCCACAGTGTGGGGCTACAAACATTACAGGCTTACAGACATTACAATGCATATATCTGAAAGATTGGCATTCTTTTCTCGTTATAAATGCTAACTGACTTAACATGCATTTCCAGCATTTTTTGTTTACATTTTTAAGATTTCCAGCAAATGCAGTTTCTCTCTTTTTAAATTGTATAACTTCGGAATGAGGTTCAGAAGTTTCCTTTCAGGACATGTTTTGGCAGAGTTGACAGTTGAACAATTTTTAAGGTAAAGGCATTGAGCTCTTCAATGCCCCAATGACTTTCTCCACGGCCTGGTGGAGACATGGGCCTTATTACATTTTACCTCCCCCTCAGTCTGTGGTGCCCAAAATGGTGTCACCAGCCACAGCAGCATTGTTACCAATTAGCAGGCTATGTCTGAATTCCTTGCAATAATCATCTCATATGTTGATCCAGCGTGCAGGGTATTCATGTTTAGGATTCGCAAACAGGCACCGCACACTACCTGAACATTAAGGCTGTGGAATCCTGATATAAATATTTAACTATTTCTCTGATGTATATAGCTCAATTGAAATTTTCTGAAGCCCTGTATCTTGCTCCAATGAATGTTGGTCACTGCAGGAAGGCTGGAATCTCTTGATTTGACATGGAATTCAATGCTGAGTCTCTTGGCGAAGTACCAGTGTAGTGCAGCTTGTGGAGGAGAGGGAAAATTGTACAGTAACCTCCAAATTTTCGGATTTAACTGCACATGTGCAGATGCTGGAAGTTGCGGTCCGATTTACGCCTTGAGAATGGTGAGCGCTGATAACCTCACTGTTATTCTTAAGGCAAAATCTGAGCCAGAATCTCCAGTGGAAATCCCATCATTTACCATAAAGTTGTGTAACGGAAATTGGTACAGAAGTTTGTTCTTACATGTATGGTACAATAGCACCCACGTACATGAGAGACATGTTGTATTCCCAGTTAGCTTCCATCTGGGTTACACCTAGGAGTGACATGAGCCAGATGGCGAGGCCGTACTCTTTGTCTCCTAACAGCCAGCTCTGCCCTTCTGGCTGCTGCTGAAACATGGCAGATATAGCGCTCCCATGTAGGATGAACGGATCATGGGTACTCCCAGGGTATCTTGCATCAACTGACATGATGCAATGCATGTTGTCACACACGAGCTGCATATTAATGGAGTGGAAGCCATTTTTGTTCCTGTACATCTCGGAATCTTTCAAAGGTGCTCGCAAGGCGTTGTGGGTACAATTAATGCAGCCTTGTATCTTTGGGAAGCCAGCAATCCTGGAGAAGCCCTCAGCCCTTTCATGCTTTGTCTGGGCGGTCAAGGGGAACTTTATGTAGTCATTCCTCTGGGCATATAGTGCAGCAGTCACCTGCCGAATGCAGATATGTGTTGCATGTTGAGAAATGGCGCATACATCCCCAGTTGTGGCCTGGAATGATCCAGGTGCATAGAATGAAAGTGCAGCTGTAACCTTTATTCACCTGACAAAGCAGTTCTCCTGACGCTTCTAGGTTGCAGGTCTGCTTTTACTAACTGACAGATCTTGGTTACAACTTCTTTGCGGAAATGCAGCCTTCTCACACAGTCCGCATCACACAGGTGCAGGTATGAACACCTGTCTCGATGTCGGTAATCATCCTATGTGCTCTGAGGTCCCTTATGTGATGACGTTGAATCAATCATCTCCTCCACAGTACCATCATGCAGAAGGCTTGCATGAGGTATGGCATTGTTGGTATTGCCCCCATGATTAAATTATACATTTGCAAGAAGCTCAAAACAGTAGGACAAGCTTGTTTTCTCTCTCTCCCCAAGGTCGACACCCTGGTATGGACCACACCCAGGTCTGAGCATGCACAATAGGCTTGCTTAGAACAGGAGGCTAGGCATTTAAATGAGGACATTTGGGGCAACGAAGTCTAATGCAATTCTTTAATTTTAGAACTTTTTCAAAGTACCACCCCACCATCGACTGAACGTCTCCTCACGAGGGTTGGCCGGCAGAATCGCTCCCTCGCCCGGACACAGAGACTCGTCAAAATTCCCCCGCCCCCCAGGCTTTTTTTGATGCTGCTGCATAGTGTAAGGGTTCTCATTCCTTCAGTTCAGCTTCCACATCCCCCACCTCCCTCCAGGCTTCTTTTGAAGCCGAGCCCTGAGCCCTTGTGTCCGGGCGAGGGACCGATTCTGCCGGCCGACGCTCCGACCCTCGAGCCCGGTTTGGAGACGTTCGATGGTGGCGTGGCACTTTGAAAACAATCCAAAATTAAAGAATTGCATTAAACTTCCATTTTCTGCGTTTTAAGTTTGAAAAAATTAAGCTTGATGATGCATATTTAATGTGTTCTTGACTCCCTCCAAAACTTTGCCTAAAAACAATGGCGTCTTTCAGCGTCAATTTTTTAATGTGCGCTGGTTTTTCTTACCTGCCCGGAGGTTTTTTGGGAGTGGTCACATACGCCATCCTAGAAATAATATAAGTTGGCCAAACTTGCATAAATGTGAAAAACTGGTGCAAACATCAGGTTTCGCCCCCATGACGCAAAGAAAATTAACCGAAAAAAATTGTGATTAATTGAGTTATGCTGGCACACAATCTTTGGGGAAACTTGGATATTTAATTTAGCCCAAAAAAACGGCGCAGGTCACTGGAGAAAATTGAGCTCACTGAATGTAGTTTTATGCATCAAGAAAAGGAGATGGAATAAAAATATGAAAAGAAGCAGTACAAGGAGGTGATTCCTTGGGAAAACATGTCTTGCAAAAATGCTGGTGGAGAAACTGGGATTGTGGACAATGGAAGAATGGGAATTGGAGGTTCCACATGATATCACAGTCTGCACTTGGCTGAAACTGGAAGTAGAATCAACAACAGCGATGCTTATCCAGTATTATGTTATACTGATGGGAAGCTGGTGCTTTTGGGATCATCAAGCAGACTTGTGTAATTAAAATAACAATTAAAAATATATATTTTGTAAAATTTAGTTAATGAAGTATGGTAAGAATGGCAAAGCAACATTATGCATCTGAGATTTGTTTTAAATTCTGACACAAGCTCCAAGAAGCTGATAAAATGACAATAACTTTTCCCCTACAATTAAAGGGGTAGAAATTGGACATCATTGCACTCACTTTACGGATGTAAAATGGACGCAACAAGGCCTGATTATGGGGACAAACTTCCTCCACCCCAAAGACATCTGAAGATATCCGACCCAAAATTTGATTGGGCTATTTTTTAGGTGTCCATCGCCTTGCAAATACTAATGAGGGACACCTGTTTTAGGACGCCCTTGGGAAAATTGGGATAACCTGAGTGGACAAGGGCCTGCTCCACACAACTTTTCCAAGTGCAGTTGCAGCCTAGCCAGCGGCCACCACCAGAAAGGATTAAAAAAAAATTAATGTGGAACCAGGAGAAGTTCATGGTCGCGATGAGCCCCCTTCCACGCCCAGCATTTAACTGAGTGTCTCTGAGGCAAGTGGCCTGAAATTTGTTTTGGAGGTGGGGCCCACTTTCACACTGGTTGTTGTGGTGCTGCCTGCATGGGCTCAGATGAATTTTTACCCTGTTCAGCTTATTTTAATTATTGAAAGTCAACCAACTATTCTGATTTCACTCAACCAATTCCCTCGAGATTAGATCATTCTTAACAAACAACAGCTTGTATTCTATAGCACTCTTCAAGTGCAGGAAGATGTCTCAATGTGATTAACCGTACAAAAATTAAAGAAATTGTTTGAAGAAATTACAAAGCATAAGGAAATCTAGTTTTACTCTTAAATAATCATTGCCGTGTTGGAAATCATGAGAGTTTTTCTATATCTGTAATGGTCATTGTTGCTCTGAAAAGCATCAATTCTGAACAATAATCACAATGCCCTTTTCTGAGTCAATGCTGGCACTTGCAGAACTCCAGTCAGTTATGCATTTTTACAATAACACTGTAACACAGAAAAATTGATGGACTTTGACAAGTGGGGAATAATGGGATTTTTCACTACGTTAAAAGCGCTATATAAATACAAGTTGTTGCTGTTGTAATCTTCTGTCGCAGGGCAGGGCAGCATGCCTGCCATTAGTTAGATTCACCCTTGCACAGTTAGGTTTTAAAAAACAATTTTGTAGCAATTTGCTGAAAGTGCGAGCTGATAACAGCGCAGTGAGGGAAAGTGGGCATCTGGAACACAAGTGAAAAAGGCAAACAACTGTGTATCTCCTTAACCAATCAGATTGAAGGATTGTGAAATTAACAGTGCAAGGATCGAGAAGGAATTTTAATTAGAGTGGGTGAATTCAATGTCAAATGAGGTACAGGAAGATAAAAAGAGGGAAGGAAGATTGGATTGAGAGAGAAAAATAGACAGAAAATAAAAATTAACATTTAAAAAAATTTTAAATTTGATATTTTTAAAATCTTCAACAACAATTAAAACCTGCAGAACTGATACTTCACGCTTGCAATAGCAAATTTTCAGCACCAGAGAGTTTGATTGGCAGTAATTAACACTTATCATGTTATTAAAAGGATATTGAGACTGAAATGGAATGGACTTAATAGCGTGATTATTTGCACGTTTTTTGTCTCCCTCTGCGCATATGCGCCTGTGCATGCGGCGCCCCCCAACACCATCGGTGGCAGACAGGGTATAAGTAAAAGAGCTGACCACTGCAGGGAGCAACACGAACTGGTCCAGGATTGTGACGGCTTCGAAAAGGGCAAATGAACTGTAGTCATCGGAGTCCAGGATCCTGGTAGAGGAGGAACAGCAAGGCCTAGAGATCGACCCCAGCGGGAGGCAGCGTTTGAGCCCAGCGGGAGGCAGCGTTCGAGCCCAATGGGAGGCAGCGTTCGAGCACAGCGAGGAGCAGCGATTGAGTACAGCGCAGAGCGGAGATCAAGCCCAGCGTGGAGCGGCGATCAGAGGCAGTGAGCAGTGGAGGATCGATGGGATCATGGCCCAGGAGCGGCGAGCGAATAACAACAGCGGGATCGTGGCCCAGGGGCAGCAGGATTGTGGCATAGGAGCGTCGCAGCATATAACAACAGCAGGGACACGGCCCAGGAGTGCCGAGCGTATAACAACAGCAGGGTCATGGCCCAGGAGCGGCGCAACATACAACAACGGCGGGGTCAGATCCCAGGAGATGGTACAGCAGAGCTTGGTCTCCAGTCGTCTTGGTCAACCCTTGCCACTAGACCAAGACCTGGCTCTGTCAAGTCCGCATGGTGGCTGGTGTGCAAATGCCACTCCACGTCAAAAGAATTCACGCTCAGACATCTGCTGTAAACGACTGTCTTGCTCTTTGCGCTTCATTGCTTTTAATGTCGAATTACCCGCACACACTCAGTTGTAGTAAAGGCCGGATCTTTATTTAGACATTCAGACATTCACAAGCCAACAACTCTGCTTGCAAGGGCAGCTCTACCAGAAGTTACACACCTTTTGAGATCCCAGTGTCTTTACAGTCCAAGTGTCTCTACAATCCATGAAAATCTCATCTTTACACTGAAAAAATCTTTGAATTCTTATTTCTTTGCATTTAAACAATCACGGCCAACTGCTTTGTGAATTAACATCCATGCCCATAGTTCGCATGCCAGATACGAGACTCCCTAAGCAAATGCTTTATACGGAGCTCCTTCATGGTAAACGAGCCAAAGGTGGGCAGCGGAAACATTATAAGGACACCCTCAAAGCCTACCTGGTAAACATCACCACTGACACCTGGGAGACCCTGGCCAAAGACCGCCCGAGGTGGAGAAAGTGCATCCGGGAGGGCGTTGAGCTCTTTGAGTCTCAATGCAAAGAGCGTAAAGAGGTCAAGCGCAGGCAGCGGAAGGAGCGCACGGCAATCCAGCCCCACCCACCCCTTCCCTCGACGAATGTCTGTCCGACTTGTAACAGGGTCTGTGGCTCTCGTATTGGACTGTTCAGCCATCAAAGAACTCACTTTGGGAGTGGAAGCAAGTCCTCCTCGATTCTGAGGAACTGCCTATGATGCTGATGTTTAACATACAGACTTAACATTGCTTGTTTAACCTACAGATGTCATTAAATAGTAAAAAAAGGTACAATCAAATATTTAACATACAGACATCATCAAATCGTTTAGTCATGAATTTCCATTATACTTAACATCGTTTAGTTCTAAGGTACTCAAATATTCCATTATTCTCACCGTAACGAGGTGCTCAAATACTTAACATTTCTTGTTTAACCTACAGATGTCATTAAATAGTAACAAAGGTACAGTCAAATATTTAACATACAATGACCAGTTACTCATTTCAATGGCTGAAGGCATCACATTGTCTAACAGTCTCTTTCGATTCAAAACTTCCAATCTTCCTGTTTTTTAATCCAAACTTCAATCTTCCTGTTTTCTTAATCCAAACTTCTATCTTCCTGTTTTCTTAATCCAAACTTCAGACCGCGTGCTGAAGCAGAGTTCAGAAATGCGGGACCGTGCTCCTACAACATCTTCCACCCTTCAAGATGTAGTTCATTGAAACATCTGTGAGCTCATCTTCTTTGTTGTGGAAGCGGGTCATCCTCGACACGAGGGACTGCCCAATACTATAATAATAATACTATTTGCACAGCATTTTCTGACTCTCTTTGCGCATGCGCGATTGTTTGGTACTGTGCATACGCACTCGATCTGGTCGCACATGGACAGTACAATCTATGAGGAAGCCAGGCCACGTTGCCGAGCCTGGAGGCTTTTGGGTTATCTTTCGAAAATCTACTGCCTGGAATATCACTGTTATTATCTACACAAACATTTTTGCAGCCTTCAGAGAGAGAGGGGGAGAGGGAGGGAGCGGGGAGAGAGAGGGAAGGAGGGGGGGGGTAGAGAGAGAGGGAAGGGAAGGAGGGGGGGGTAGAGAGAGAGGGAAGGAGAGAGAGAGAGAGAGAGGGAGGGGATGGGGAGAGAGAGGGAGGGGATGAGGAGAGAGAGAGAGGGGATTGCGGGGGGGGAGGGGAGAGAAGAGAGGGAGGGGAAAGTGGAGAAAGAAGGCGGGGAGAGAGAGAAGATCGCAGGAAGGAGAGAGAAGGAGGGGTGGTGGAGAGGCAGGGGATCGGAGGGGGAGAGAGAGAGAAGGAGGGGAGGGGATTGGAGGGGGGAGAGATAGCGGAAGGGAATGGGGAGAGAGAGAGGGTGGAGGGTGAGAGAGAGGGAATTGGAGGGGGGTGAGAGAGGGGATGGGGAGAGAGAGGGAATCCGAAGGGGAGAGAGAGAGAGAGGAGAGAGAGAGGAAAGGGGAGACAGAAACATAGAAAATAGGAGCAGTAGTAGGCCATTTGGCCCTTCGAGTCTGCACCGCCATTCAGTATGATCATGGCTGATCCTCTATCTCAACAGCATATTCCCACCTTTTCCCCATACACCTTGAAGCCTTTTGTTTCTAGAAAACTATTTATCTCCCTCTTAAATATATTCAGTGACTTGGCCTCCACAACCTTCTGTGGTAGCGAATTCCACAGGTTCACCACCATCTGAGTGAAAACATTTCTCCTCATCTCGGTCCTAAATTTCCTACCCTGTATCCTGAGACTGTGACCCCTTGTTCTAGACTTCCCAGCCAGGGGAAACATCCTCCCCGCATCCAGTCTATCCAACCCAGTCAGAATTTTATACGTTTCAATGAGATCCGCTCTCATTCTTCTAAACTCTAGTGAATACAGGCCTAGTCGACCCAATCTCTCCTCATACGACAGTCCTGACATCCCAGGAATCAGTCTGGTGAACTTTCGCTGCACTCCTTCTATGGCAAGTATATCCTTTCTTAAGTAAGGAGACCAAAACTGCACACAATACACAATCTCACCAAGGCACTGTATAACTGTAGTAAGACATCCTTGCTCCTGTACTCAAATTCTCTTGCAATGAAAACCAACATACCACTTGCCTTCCTAACTGCTTGCTGCACCTGCATGTTTGCTTTCAATGACTGGTGTACAAGGACACCCAGGTCCCTCTGTACATCGACACTTCCTAAGCCGTCACCATTTAAATAATACTTTGTCCTTATGTTTTTCCTACTAAAGTGGATAACTTCACATTTATCCACATTACACTGCATCTGCCATGTGTTTGCCCACTCACTCAACCTATCTAAATTGCCTTGCAGCGTCTTTGCACCTCCTGACAACTCATAATCCCACCTAGTTTTTTGTCGTCAGCAAACTTGGAAATATTACATTTGGTTCCCTCATCCAAATCATTTATATATATATATTGTGAATAGCTGGGGCCCAAGCACTGATCCCTGTGGTACCCCACTAGTCACTGCCCACCATCCCGAAAAAGACCTGTTTATTCCTACTCTCTGTTTCCTGTCAGTTAACTAATTTTCAATCCATGCCAATACATTACCCCCAATCCTATGTGCTTTAATTTTACGCACTAACCTCTTATGTGGGATTTTATCAAAGGCTTCCTTAAAATTCATTCTATTCTATCAGTTACATCCTCAAAAAACTCCAGTAGGTTTGTCAAACATGATTTTCCTTTCATAAATCCATGTTGACTTTGTTTAATCTCGTTGATATTATCTAAGCGTGCCGTTATAATATCCTTTATAATAGACTCCAGCATTTTCCCTACTACTGATGTCAGGCTAACCGTAGTCTGTAGTTCCCCGTTTTCTCTCTCCCTCCTTTTTTAAATAGTGGGGTTACATTTGCCACCCTCCAATCTGCAAGAACTGTTCCATAATCTATAGAATTTTGGAAGATGACAACCAATGCATTTACTATTGCCATGGCTACCTCTTTTAATACTCTGGGATGCAGATCATCAGGCCCTGGGGATTTATCTGCCTTCAGTCCCATTAGTTTCTTCAGCACTATTTTCTTACTAATTATCATTTCCTTTAATTCCTCTTGCTCACTAGACCCTTGGTTCCCTAACATTTTTGCGACATTATTTGTGTCCTCTTCTGTGAAGACAGAACCAAAGTATTTATTTAATTGTTCTGCCATTTACTTATTCCCCATTACAAATTCTCCCGTTTCTGTCTGTAAAGGACCTACATTTGTCTTCACTAATCTTTTTTTTTTATGTACTTGTAGAAACTTTTGCAGTCGTTTTTTATGTTCCTTGCAAGTTTACTCTCATACTCTATTTTCCCCCTCTTAATCAATCTCTTGGTCCTTTTTTGCTGAATTCTAAACTGCTTCGAATCCTCAGGCTTGCTACTTTTTCTGGCAACTTTGTATTACTCCTCTTTGGATCTCATACTATCCTTAGTTTCTTTTGCTAGCCATGTTTGGGCCACTTTTCCTTTTGTGTTTTTACGCCAGAAAGGAATGTATAACTGTTGTAATTCATGCATTCGTTCCTTCAATATTACCCATTGCCTATCCACTGTCATGTCTTTTAATGAATCTTCCCAATCTATCATAGCCAATTCATTCCTCATACCTTTGTAGTTTCCTTTGTTAAATTTAGGACCCTAGTTTCGGATTGGACTACTTCACTTTCCATCTTAATAAGAAATTCAATCATGTTATGGTCACTCTTCCCTAAAGGACCCGGCACAACAAGACTGTTAATTAACCCCTTCTCATTGCACAATACCCAATATAGGATAGCCTGTTCCTTAGTAGGCTCCTCAACATACTGGTCTAAAAAACCATCGCGTACACACTCCAGGAATTCATCTGCCACAGTATTATTACTGATTTGGTTTGGCCAGTCTATATGTAGATTAAAGTCATCTACTTTACTGTACTGTAGTATCCTTGCTACATGCATCTCGAATTTCCTGTTTGATGTCATGCCCTACACTACCACTACTGTTTGGAGGCCTATAGATAACTCCCACCAATATTTTCTGCCCCTTGGTGCTCCTTAGCTCCACCCATACTGATTCTACATTGATTTTCTGAGCCAATATCTTTTTTCACTATTGGTCTAATTTCATCCTTTACTAACAACGCCACACCACCCCTTCTTCCTTTTTGCCTGTCCTTCCTAAATATCGAATATCCTTGGATATTCAGTTCCCAACCCTGGTCACCCTGCAACCATGTCTCCGTAATTGCAACTATATCGTATCTGTTTACATCTATTTGTGCTGTTAATTCATCTAGTTTATTACAGATGCTTCGTGCATTCAAATACAATGCTTTTAAATTTATCTTTTTAAAATTATTAGACATCTTAACATTATTTTGTACTATAGCCCTATTTGTCTTCTTGCTATTTTTTCTTACCTGGACCCTATTTGCTAGTGCACTCTTTTGTTTGTATGCTCTGTCCCTTCCTGACATAATCTGGTTATCCTTACCACAATCATGTTTCTGCGTTGCTTCCTTTCCTTTTCTCTTTAGCATTCTAGATTGCTCTCTACTGCGACCGTCCTCCCCCACCCCCCCACCCCTCCCGCCCTTATTTAGTTTAAAGCCCTATCTACCTCCCTAGTTAGTCAGTTCGCTAGAACTCTGGTCCCAGCATAGTTCAGGTGTAGTCCGTCCCCACAGAACAGCTCTCTCTTTCCCGAGTATTGGTGCCAGTGCCCCACGAATCGAAATCCACTTCTCCCACACCAACCTCTGAGCCACGCAGAGAGAGAGAGACTTGGGCAGCGAGAGAGAGGGGAGAGCAAATCAGAGGGGGAGAGAGGGGATCAGAGAGGGGTAAGAGAGGGGATCGGAAGGGGAAGAGAGATAGATTGGGAGAGAGGGAATCAGGGTGGTGGGGGGAGAGGGGATCAGAGGGGAGAGGGAGAGGGGAATCGGAGGGGAGAGAGTGAGCGGATTGGAGTGGGGAGAGAGAGGAGGGAGGAGAGAGCGAGAGGATGGGAGAGATATAGGGGGAGCGAGCGAGAGGAGGGGAAAGAGAGAGGGTAAGAAGGGGTGAGAGAGGTGGAAAGAGAGGAGTGGGGAGAGAGAGAGTGGAGGGGGAGAGGCATAGAGGGGGAGAGAGAAGCGAGGAAATCGGAGGATGGACTGAGAGGGAATCAGAGGGGGCAGAGAGAGGGAATCGGAGGGAAGAGAGAGGGAATCAGAGGGGGGAGAGAGAGGATGGAATCGGAGGGGAGAGAGAGGATGGTATCAGAGGGGGGAGAGAGGGAGGGGAGGAGAGAGATCAGGAAGTCAGGGGGCGGGGGAGTAAAGAGCACGGAGAGTGTTGTGTATGGAGAAAGAGTCAGACTGAACACTGTGAGCTCAAAGTAAAGGTCAGGTCTCCAGAGTGCCTCTCCAACCTGTGAAGCTTCCTTAAATACCTGTGCTCCCAAGGGATTATGGGATCCCTTGGGACTCCAGGGGAAGATCCCTCTGGTGGCTGTACAGAGTAAATACAAGTCCACATATATAACACCACTTTCCCCCCCCCCCACCTCCCCCCGCCCCCAAAGTCAATAGTGTAACTATTTGTAATGTGAGTCGATCTGGGGCCCTTCTTAGCCTGGTTGATCATCTCAGTGTGAAAGCTGTTGTTGAATCATTTGTTGGGCCCTGCTAGGCTGCTGTGAATGATGGGTTCTGCTTTGTGGTGCCAGTTGCCACTGGTGTGTATGTTGGGGAATCCAAAAAGGTAGGGTCCAAGGTGGGTTGCTCAGGATACTCCATGAATCTGAGTTTGATTTGGTCCAAGTGTTTCCGGTGAATGAGTCCATTTGAAAGTTTGACCCGAAACACAATACTACCCTCTTTGATCATGACAGTGCCGGGAAGACACTTGGGACCTTGTCAATAATTAAATTTAATACAAATACAGGATCATTGATTTCAATATCGCGTGAAACATTTGCGCTGTCATGGTATATACATGTTGAAGACGAATGCTCTCTACCTGGTCATGTGGATCAAGGTGAACTAATGAGAGCCTTGTCTTAAGTGCTCTTTCCATGAGAAGTTCAGCAGGTGGGATCCCAATGAGTGAGTGGGGTCTCGTGTGGTAGTTAAGCAGTACACGGGATATTCGATTCTGCATTGAGCCTTCAGTTACCCTCTTCAAGCCTTGCTTGATGGTTTGCACTGCTCTCTCTGCCTGACCATTGGACGCTGGTTAAAACAGGGCAGATGTGACATGTTTGATCCCATTACTGGTCATTAATTCTTTGTACTCAGCACTGGTAAAACATGGCCCGTTGTCTCTCACCGGGACATTGGGTAAGCCGTGAGTGGCAAACATGGCCCGCAGGCTTTCAGTATTGGCAGCGGACATGCTAGCCGACATTATCTCACATTCAATCCACTTGGAGTACGCGTCTACAACCACAAGGAACATTTTATCCAAGAACGGGCCTGCATAGTCGACGTGTACACTAGACCACGGTTTGGAGGGCCAAGACATAAACTTAGCGGTGCCTCCCTGGGTACATTGTTTAACTGCGAGCTTGTATTACATCTGTGAATGCAGGACTCTAAGTCCGCATTGATACCGGGCCACCACACGTGGGATCTGGCTATCGCTTTCATCATTACGATGTCTGGGCGGGTACTGTGGAGGTCATTAATGAAGGTGTCTCTGCCCTTCTTGGGGATCACTACTCGATTGCCCCACAGAAGGCAGTTTGCCTGTATCGACATTTCATCTTTGCACCGCTGGAACGGCTTTATCTCTTCCTACATTTCCACTGGGACACTGGACCAGCTCCCGTGAAGCACACAGCTTTTGACTAGAAATAAGAAGGGGTCCTGGCTTGTCCAGGTTTTGATCTGCTGGACAGGGACGGGTGATTGCTCACTCTCAGATGCTTCCATAACCATGGCTAAACCTGCGGGTTGCGCTATTTCCACCCCCGTGGTGGGCAATGGCAGCCTACTGAGAGCATCGGCGCAGTTTTCTATGCCTGGCCTGTGGCGGATGGCGTAGTTGTATGTGGACAATGTGAGCACCCATCTCTGGATGTGGGCCAATGCGTTGGTATTTATCCCTTTACTCTCGGAAAACAGGGATATAAGTGGCTTATGGCTATCTGTATCTCGTCGCCAGTTGTTGTGTATGGAGAAAAAGTCAGACTGAACACGGTGAGCTCAAAGTAAAGTGTGACCTTAGTCTTTTATTGCAGGTCTCCAGAGTACCTCTCCAATCTGTGAAGCCTCCTTAAATACCTGTGCTGCCAAGGGATTATGGGATCCCTTGGGACTCCAGGGGAAGAGCCCTCTGGTGGTTGTACAGAGTAAATACAAGTCCACATATCTAACAGAGAGCACAGTAGGGATGGGGCAAGAACGTGATCCCGGTCTAAAGGGGGTGGGGGGTTGGGAGTGAGATGATAAGATGAATTACGTTCTTCCTACCCCACCCCCTTTACACCCACACAACGCTTTCCCTCTCCTCCCCCTATACTTGGCTGATTTCTTGGAAAGCTGTCACTATTTGCTTCACACCCAATAAACTTGATAACAATCCATGACCCACACATAATGCGTGGGGGTGGGGTAGGGTGGGGGGAAGGTCAGGAACTTGTTGCAGGGAGAAGGTAAGGAACCCGGTGGGGGGCAGGGGGGGGGACTTGGACAGGGGGTGAAGGTCAGGAACCCAAAGATGGGGGAGGGGGTGGGGGGGGGAAACTCAAGGACTTGGTGGGGGCAGCAGGTCAGGAACCTGGGGAAAGAAGGAGGTCAGAAACTTGGGCAGGGGGAGGTCAGTAAATTGGTCAGCGAATGAGAGAAGGTCAGGAAATTGGGTGGTAGGGGCAGGTACTTGTTGGGGGTGGGAGAATGTCTTAACTCACAAAGGTGAGCCCTGTTTGTTCCAAATGAGCTCTGTTCTATCTGGAGTTGGCAATTAGAGTGGCTCGAATTACACTTTGAAAATTAACTGATTACCTCGGCAGGGAGGATCTAATTACATGTTCCAGAGAAACTGCTGGGTGTATCTTGTCCACCAATCAGGTCTTGTCATCGAATGGAACCAATCAGAACTTTGGTGTTGTGAACAGACACTCCAAGACATGATTCTCTCTTGAGTTTGCGTACGTAATGTATTTGCTTCATGGGTTCTTTACTTAAGGATTCATAGCAACACATTGCTATTAAGAACTAGTTGGTTTATTAACAAAGGTCTAACAATCACACTGCACATTATTAGTTCATCCACTAGGCTCACAACTGCATACCTCATCGTGGCTGACCTAGAACTGACTGGGTTTTAAT
This sequence comes from Pristiophorus japonicus, assembly GCF_044704955.1. Classification (NCBI taxonomy): domain Eukaryota; kingdom Metazoa; phylum Chordata; class Chondrichthyes; family Pristiophoridae; genus Pristiophorus; species Pristiophorus japonicus. The sequence continues at coordinate 93,396,907 of NC_091993.1, read as the reverse complement.
GAATCTTGTGAACATCACGTGACTGGCTAAGCCACTCACAGTGCATTAAGCTTGACAAACATATGAGCATACTCAGTATGTATCGCGAAAATACAGCAAATTCACACCATTAAATGCATTTCAGTGGTGATCAACTCGGACAGCAACTTTTGGATATTTGCATTTAACCCTGCTTTTTCCCCTCGCCTGAACTTGCTGAACCACTTGTCCACAAATAACAGCGAGCGCCATTCGCTTCACCATTCTTTTGACAGCAAATTCTGGCCCAATGTTGCACACAATTGGGCTATAAATTCCACAAAATCCGCTACTGCCCGATTACCGCCCAAAAAACCATTAAGATTATTAAATTAACGGCGGAGAAAAATTGGTGAAAAAAGGAAAATTTCCGCCCAGTGGGAAAAATGGGTCTTACACGCGGATTCCCATTGGTAGACGTGATCCTTGGCAAATTGGACGGTACTTACTCAAAATTTAGTCCGAGGCTGTGGGTTGGGCCTAGGGAGGGGGGAAAACACAAAAAATATTTTTCCAAAAAAAAAAAAATCGAAAACATTCTCGGGGCTCTTCCACTGAATCGCTGTAAAAGATTTTTTTTAAAACCTTACGCTTACCTTTTTTTGCCGGGCTACATACCTACCGCCCAGCTCCGGCTGGTTTCTCCTCACCTACGGGTCACTGCTGTGACCAAACTTGCACGGTAGCAGTTTTTTCGGCAGTGCACGCCAGCGGTCCACTCCCCACCGTTATCTCGAGACCGCCGGCGGAACTCTTTGAAGAAATTCCCGCCGGCTGGTTTTCCGCCAAAAACAAAGAATACCGCCGAGAAACCTGGTGGAAATGGTGCTGAAATTCCTGCCCAATGTAACAATGTAAAGTTGTCTTGCGATGCTTAATTCGATGGTGCTTTGATTCTATACAGCAAACATGTGAATATTTTATTATATCTAATATTTTGTATTTACTAATACAAAAACAACATTTTCATCACTGAAAACACACAATGAGTCGAGACAGAACTGTTCAGGTATGAAGTCTTAACTATTCAAGTGTTGGCTTCAGTTAAAGCATTTAAGGCCAGAGACTATAGTTTCGGTCACCCTAATCTTTCTTTAAGCTTTCTGCTGTGGTATCGGCCATTGCCAAATTGTTAAATTGTTGGGGATTGAATTTCCTGTGTATTTGTGCCGAGAGGCATGCATCAAGCAAATACCCTGCGTTAAAAAAAAAAATCAAGCAAACCCGAGCAAAGTGTATCTTGCATGAAATTAGCCTACACCCGAAATCCCTCAACCTTTAAATGCCCATCTATCAATCCATACACCGAAACCAGTGCGGCTCCATATAATGGCTCTGCCCCCATTCCTAAAGAGCTGCACACATGAATTTCTGGAAATGATATTAGTTCAAAACAGATGTAAAAGAAAGCCCAGAATTTTAGGTACAGCAGGAAACAGTCATTTTTCTGGCATTTTATTGTGATTTTTTTAAGTGTTTTTTTTTTCATTTTATCCCCACTGAGACCAGCACTGTGCTTTTTGTTTCTTTGAATGCAATTTTGTGGTTACAGTATGAGTCACATTAAAAAGCGAACAGCTTCCATGATTGCATGTTCTTAAACATTTGGGTCGGAGGCACGTGACTGATAGATGACTTGAAATGTTAATTTTTATATTTAAAGAAGGGATATGTGGTATGAGCTTCCAACTTTCCTCGGCCCCGATTCCTTATGCTGATTTCCAAAGAGTTTTATGTTCTTGTGTATGCTAATCAGATTAGTAGTAAATTTAATGGAAAATTCATATCGGCAAAATAGGTGCGCAAATGGGCCTAACTTTCCATTACAGCCCCTGAGGAAATGCCACCTTCTGAAGCCCTCCAATTAGTATTCAAGACTGAGAAGGATCCTGAATAGGTCTCTGTGCAGTTATTCAATGATAGGCGTGCTGTCTATATCAGCTGAGTGCCTAGTTGCCATTTATTTTCAAATCTGAACATTTCTGGTCTTTGTGAGTCTGTGGGGAGGGAATTAAAAAGTGACATTTCTCTGACTAGGTAGGAGAGTTTAAAACTGCTTTTGTTTAGTAGGTAATTGAATGTACTTCCAGTAGTAATCACTTTTAAGCTTACTGTTTTATTAATTTCACAGAAGTGTTGATACAAATGGAAATGCACTTAAATGGAATACAGTAGGGATTATCTTTGCAGCGCACTAATACATCTCATTGTGCAATCATTATAAAATCCTTTTCACATGAAATCCATTTATCTTGCTAATAACTATCCTTCCTACCCCTAGTCCCTAATCTCCATGAGGCTAGACATTTAAATCTTAGTTCAATTTCTTCCTTCTGAGCCGAAGTGGTTTGAGTGCTCTCCATTAAACCCCTGCTAGCACCCTTGTGACTCCTTCAAACTTACACACAGACTGATTTATACCTTCTGCCTAAATATAAGGTATACAACCATTGCACCATTGAGTGTAAAGTATATTCAGCCCACCATTGAGTAAAGAGGCCTTATTCTCCTAGTTCTGAATATTATTTCTTTTAATCCAATGGATCCCCAAGTGACTTCTTGGTATTTCTTTTCATTCGTTCCTTTTCGTCAGAAGATCCAAACATTGCAGGAGACACCTAACACCCCCACCAAGCGAAAATGGCTGAGGTTGTTCTATTAGAGTATTGTTTCTGACATTTTTTTGTGTCTTGACAAACCAGTCAAATACTAGTGCTTTTGCATAAAATAAACAAATCTGTGCATCAAATAGCTGTGCTTAAAACCCACACAAAATCGCAAGTGTATTCAGGAATGGCTGTGAGACTTTTTATGCCAGTAACTTTCATTCTTACTTTCATGTTAAAAAGCTCCCTTCCCAGATGTTTTGGCTAAATGTAAGACTGGTTAGTTCTCTCTGCTTTATTAAGGTCTCGTTCATTCAGATCCTTCTTTTTACACGGTTTTAGCAGTAGGATGTATTAATTTTACAGTTAAGGCTGAAAGAGTGCATTTAGTTTATTTCAAAATCATAGGCCAAATTGCCCCAATTCTGGCACAGGTTTGGATATGTGGTGAAGACTGAATAAAGAGATGTATTGAAAGCCACTGTACATATGTCTAGATAGGCAGAGAAGGAGAATGGGTGAAAACAAAGTATGTAACAAAGACAAGGACTCAGAGAATCTGCAAAGGGAGATAGACAGGCTAAGTGAGCGGGCAAACATTTGGCAGATGGAGTATAATGTGGGAAAGTGTGAGGTTATCCACTTTGGCAAGAAAAATAAAAAAGCAAATTATTATTTAAATGAGAGAGATTACAAAATGCTGCAGCACAGAGGGACCTGAGGGTCCTTGTGCATGAAACACAAAAAGTTAGTATGCAGGTACAGCAAGTTATCAAGAAGGCAAATGGAATGTTGGCCTTTATTGCAACAGGGATGGAGTATAAAAGCAGAGAAGTCCTGCTACAACTGTTTAGGGTATTGGTGAGGCCACACCTAGAGTATTGCGTACAGTTTTGGTCTCCTTATTTAAGGAGTGATACACTCTGAACGCACCCGGGAGCCGCAACGCACTGGCCCCCGCACCGCCGCATTCTCCGGAGCACCCCACTCAGCTGAGCTTTTTGCCCAGGAGCCGTCACACACACACGTTCTCCGGAGCCAACTTCTCACCGCCGCAAGCCCCTCAAACGGCCGCCTCTGCCTGTGGGGCGAGGGTGCCTGCTGGAGCAGCCCGTTGAAGCCCTTCTCTCTTCTCCAGCTCGGTCAGTGCTGCTGCTGGTTCCAGCGCCTCTCTCACTCTCAGACTTTGCAGTGGAGAGTCGACGGCCGCCGCTGCTCTGCCCAACCCCACACACGCTTCCTTCGCTGCCATCCGATCCGAAGGTGGAGGCCTGCTCTGCCTGTGAACACGGGGGACAGCGGTCTGTGGGAGGAATGGAGTCTTCCCAGCTCCCACGGACCTTACCCATCCAACTCCTGCCGAGTAGCGTTGGCCCTTCGCCTGCAATTATCCACAAAGGTAAACCGTGCGTCTCGCCACCGTGAGATACCTGCACATCCGCTCTGCCAAGAACAAGTATCAGTTCCTTGGTGTAGGTACGCAGCTTCGCCGTGACCGGGACCAGCTTGGGTCGTGCAGTTGGATTGATCCACAGTTTATCAAAAGTTTCCTGACTCATCAGCAACTGACCCGACCCCGTGTCCACTTCCATACTCACTGGGACTCCGTTAATCTTGACTTCCATAATCACTGGAGCCGAATCGTCAGTACAAGTATACAGTCCAAACATAAGAACATAAGAATTAGGAACAAGAGTAGGCCATCTAGCCCCTCGAGCCTGCTCCGCCATTCAACAAGATCATGGCTGATCTCCACTTACCCACCTCTCCCCGTAACCCTTAATTCCCTTATTGGTTAAAAATCTATCTATCTGTGACTTGAATACATTCAATGAGCTAGCCTCAACTGCTTCCTTGGGCAGAGAATTCCACAAATTCACAACCCTCTGGGAGAAGAAATTCCTTCTCAACTCGGTTTTAAATTGGCTCCCCCGTATATTGAGGCTGTGCCCCCTAGTTCTAGTCTCCCCGACCAGTGGAAACAACCTCTCTGCCTCGATCTTGTCTATCCCTTTCATTATTTTAAATGTTTCTATAAGATCACCCCTCATCCTTCTGAACTCCAACGAGTAAAGACCCAGTCTACTCAATCTATCATCATAAGGTAACCCCCTCATCTCCGGAATCAGCCCAGTGAATTGTCTCTGTACCCCCTCCAAAGCTAGTATATCCTTCCTTAAGTAAGGTGACCAAACCTGCCGCAGTACTCCAGGTACGGCCTCACCAATACCCTATACAGTTGCAGAAGGACCTCCCTGCTTTTGTACTCCATCCCTCTCGCAATGAAGGCCAACATTCCATTCGCCTTCCTGATTACCTGCTGCACCTACAAACTAACTTTTTGGGATTCATGCACAAGGACCCCCAGGTCCCTCTGCACCGCAGCATGTTGTAATTTATCCCCATTCAAATAATATTCCCTTTTACTGTTTTTTTTCCCAAGGTGGATGACTTCACATTTTCCGACATTGTATTCCATCTGCCAAACCTTAGCCCATTCGCTTAACCTATCTAAATCTCTTTGCAGCCTCTCTGTGTCCTCTACACAACCCGCTTTCCCACTAATCTTTGTGTTATCTGCAAATTTTGTTACACTACACTCTGTCCCCTCTTCCAGGACATGTATGTATATTGTAAACAGTTGTGGTTCCAGCACTGATCCCTGTGGCACACCACTAACCACCAATTTCCAACCCGAAAAGGACCCATTTATTCTGACTCTCTGCTTTCTGTTAGCCAGCCAATTCGCGATCCATGCTAATACATTTCCTCTGACTCCGTGTACCTTTATCTTCTGCAGTAACCTTTTGTGTGGCACCTTATCGAATGCCTTTTGGAAATCTAAATACACCACATCCATCGGTACACCTCTATCCACCAAGCTCATTATATCCTCAAAGAATTCCAGTAAATTAGTTCAACATGATTTCCCCTTCATGAATCCATGTTGTGTCTGCTTGATTGCACTATTCCTATCTAGATGTCCCGCTATTTCTTCCTTAATGATAGCTTCAAGCATTTTCCCCACTACAGATGTTAAACTAACCGGCCTATTGTCTGCCCCCTTTTTTAAACTGAGGCGTTACATTAGCTGCTTTCCAATCCACTGGTACCTCCCCAGAGTCCAGAGAATTTTGGTAGATTATAACGAATGCATTTGCTATAACTTCCGCCATCTCTTTTAATACCCTGGGATGCATTTCATCAGGACCAGGGGACTTGTCTACTTTGAGTCCCATTAGCCTGTCCAGCACTACCCCCTAGTGATAGTGATTATCTCAAGGTCCTCCCTTCCCACATTCCTGTGACCAGCAATCTTTGGCATGGTTTTTGTGTCTTCCACTGTGAAGACTGAAGCAAAATAATTGTTTAAGATCTCAGCAATTTCCACATTTCCCATTATTAAATCCCCCTTCTCATCTTCTAAGTGACCAACATTTACTTTAGTCACTCTTTTCCGTTTTATATATCGGTAAAAGCTTTTACTATCTGTTTTTATGTTTTGCGCAAGTTTACTTTCGTAATCTATCTTTCCTTTCTTTATTGCTTTCTTCGTCATTCTTTGCTGTCGTTTAAAATGTTCCCAATCTTCTAGTTTCTCACTAACCTTGGCCACCTTATAACAGAAAAGATATCAACCCAGAAAAGGAGTGGAATATGTACAAAGCATTTCTACTCTACCCCGCCCCGCCCCACCCCACCCCATAACACTTGCTAAGTGGCTACTACTGCAATGACAGGATCCTGTTTTATGGAGTCCAATCTACAATCCAATTCAGAGAAGCAAACCCAATCCACAGGAACTGCTTGGGGAGTGAGCTGATGTCATGAAGCTATTGAGATAATGAGATTCGTTGAAATTGCACCAAGGATTGCTGTAAATGCTCATGTGGGAACTGAAGTGCCTCAGTACCTTTTCCAACCTTGCACTTGCTGATCCAGCCTGCTTATCAAACAAAGGTGTTGAGTGTCTTACCAAAGAGAGTTTGTGTTGAGGTGGGTGTACAACATGGTGATTAATCTTTCTTGAAAAAGGTATTGCAATTTTATACGACAAATAAAAATTAAAGTCAATGGGGGAGAAATCCGGGTTATTTGAACCTCCCATCAGGGCCATTGGTGGAAGTTTAGCAGCGGTGGTAACATGTAGCGCGCCCCACTCTGTTGCGCCGGCGATGCTGACATCATAACCATGCGCAACGCCCCGTTAGCGCCCCAAACCTTAAATTTGTCATCGTCACCTGAAGCTCTGCCGGGTGATGACAGCGATAGTTTCAGGGGACACGTACTGAGCGGCCGGCAGCTCGCGGGGCATAAGTTAAAGGGGAGGCGGGCTGGTGTTGGTAAACAAAAGGCCGGTTTTCTTGTGCACCCCGTTGCCATGAGTTCCGTGCCACAATCGGGCAGTCCGGCAATCTGCTTGTGCCGGGCTGATCGCGCAGCACCCCAACTTCCTGGTAGTCCAGGTAGGTGCCTTTCATTAATCCAGAGTATGCAGCTTGAGCCCTTCCCTTTAAATCAGGGAACATAAGAACGTAAGAAATAGGAGTAGGCCATTTGGCCCCTCGAGCCTGCTCCGCCATTCAATAAGATCATGGCTGATCTGATCCTGGCCTCAACTCCACTTCCCTGCCCGCTCTCCATAACCCTTGATGCTTTATCATTCAAAAATCTGTCTATCTCCACCTTAAATATATTCAATATCCCAGCCTCCACACCTCCGTGGGGTAGAGAATTCCAAAGATTCACGACCCTCTGAGAGAAGAAATTACTCCTCATTTCTGTCTTAAATGGGCAGCCCTGTATTCTGAAACTATGGCCCCTAGTTCTAGATTCCCTCATGAGGGGAAACATCGTCTCTTCATCTGCCCTGTCAAGACCCCTCAGAATCTTATATGTTTCAATAAGATCACCTCTCATTGTTCTAAACTCCAATGAGTATTGGCTCAACCTGCTCAACCTTTCTTCATATGCCAACCTCTTCATCTCAGGCATTAACCTCGTGAGCCTTCTCTGAACTGCCTCCAATACAAGTATATCCTTCCTCAAATAAGGAGACCAAAACTGTTCGCAGTACTCCAGGTGTGGACTTATTAATACCCTGTACAGTTGGAGCAGGACTTGTCTGATTTTATACTCTATCGCCTTGCAATAAAGACCCATATTCCAGTTGCTTTCCTGATAACTTGCTGTACCTGCATGCTAACTTTTTGTGTTTCATGTACAAGAACCCCCAGATCCCTCGGCATTTTGTAATCTCTCCCCATTTAAATAGTAGTTTGCTGTTTTATTTTTCCGATCAAAGTGGATAACCTCACATTTTCCCACATTATACTCCATCTGACAAATTTTTGCCCACTCACTGAGCCTATCTATATCCCTTTGTAGATTCTTTGTGTCCTCCTCACAACTTGCTTTACTTCCTACGTAGCAGCACCACCCAGCCCAATGCGTAGTGCTGCTGAGCTGTGCGCCCCGCTCCGGAGGCTTCCGACCCACGATCACCCCAGAAAGGAAGTGGAGTGCTTCATTTAGCGCTGCACTTCCTTTCGGTGGTAGTAACCCCAAGGCTCTGTGCCTCAATGCGAGGAGTATTCGGAATAAGGTGGATGAATTAACTGTGCAGATAGCAGTCAACGAATACGATGTGATTGGCATCACAGAGATATGGCTCCAGGGTGACCAAGGCTGGGAACTCAACATCCAAGGGTATTCAGCATTTAGGAAGGATAGACAGAAAGGAAAAGGAGGCGGGGTGGCGTTGCTGGTTAAAGAGGAAATCAATGCAATTGTAAGGAAGGACATTAGCCTGGATGATGTGGAATCGGTATGGGTGGAGCTGCGGAATTCCAAAGGGCAGAAAACGCTAGTGGGAGTTGTGTACAGACCACCAAATAGTAGAAGTGAGATTGGGGACAGCATCAAACAAGAAATAAGGGATGTGTGCAATAAAGATACAGCAGTAATCATAGACGACTTTAAACTACATATTGATTGGGCTAACCTAACTGGTAGCAATGCGGTGGAGGAGGATTTCCTGGAGTGTATTAGGGATGGTTTTCTCGACCAATATGTCGACCAAGGAGCTAGCCAACCTAGACTGGGTGATGTGTAATGAGAAGGGATTAATTAACAATCTTGTTGTGCGAGGCCCTTTGGGGAAAAGTGACCATAATATGGCAGAATTCCTTATTAAGATGGAGAGTGACAAAGTTAATTCGGAAACTAGGGTCCTGAACTTAAGGAAAGGTAACTTTGACGGTATGAGGTGTGAATTGGCTAGAATAGACTGGCAGAGGATACTTAAAGGATTGACGGTGGGTGGCAAACATGGCCGTCAGGCTTTCAATGGTGGTGGTGGCAGTGCTTCCCGACATTATTTCACATTCAATCCATTTTGAAAAAGCATCCACCAACACCAGGAACATTTTACCGAGAAACGTGCCCGCATAGTCAACATGGATCCTTGACCATGGTCTGGAGGGCCAGAACCACAAACTTAGTGGTGTCTCTCTCTGGGCGCGTGCTCAACTGAGCACATACGCTGCATTACCGTACACAGGACTCGAAGGCAGAGTTGATACTGGGCCACCATTCGTGGGATCTGGTTATCGCTTTCATCATTACTATATCTGGGTGTGTGCTGTGGAGATCCATGATGAACGTTTCCCTGCCCTTTTTTGGTAGCACTACACGGTTACCCCACAACAGGCAGTCTGCCTGAATGGACAGCTCGTCCTTTCGCCGCTGGAACGGCTTGATCGGCTCTTGCATTTCAACGGGGATGCTGGCCGAGCTCCCATGCAGTACACAGTTTTTTTTACTCGGGACAGCAGAGGATTGTGGCTGGTCCAAATCCTAATCTAGCAGGCCGTGACAGGTGATTTATCATTTTCAAACGCTTCCATGACCATCAACAAGTCTGCGGGCTGCGCCACCATCAACAAGTTTGCAGGCTGCGCCATTTCCGCCCCCATGGTGGGCAATGGTAGCCGACTGAGAGCATCCGCACAGTTCTCGGTGCCTGGCCTGTGGTGGATGGTATAGTTATACACTGATAGCTCGAGTGCCCACCTTTGTATGTGGGCTGAGGCATTAGTATTTATCCCCTTGTTTTCAGCGAACAGGGATGTGAGAGGCTTGTGATCGGTTTCCAGCTCAAATTTGAGGCCAAACAAGTACTGATGCATTTTCTTTACCCCGAATACACATGCTAATGCCTCTTTCTCAATCATGCTGTAGGCCCTCTCGGCCTCAGACAAGCTCCTGGAAGCATAGGCGACAGGTTGCAACTTCCCCGCAACGTTAGCTTGTTATAATACACACCCGACTCTGTGCGTCACATGCTAGCACAAGTCTTTTACACGGGTTATACAATACAAGCAGCTTGTTGGAGCATAACATTTTTTCTGGCTTTCTCAAAAGCAATTACTTGTTTTTTTTCCCATACCCAGTTCTCACGCTTGCGCAATAACACATGTCGGGGCTCTAAAAGGGTGCTTAACCCCGGTCGGAAGTTACCAAAATAGTTGAGCAGTCCCAGGAACGACCGTAGCTCTGTGATGTTCTGTGACCTGGGCGCGTTCCTGATAGCCTCTGTCTTGGCGTCTATGGGCCAAATGCTGTCCGCCGCGATCTTTCTCCCCAAAAACTCCACTTCTGTTGCCATGAAGATGCATTTCGACCTCTTCAGCAGCAGCCCTATGCGATCCAGTCGCTGTAGGACCTTCTCCAGGTTTTGTAGGTGCTCAGCGGTGTCCTAATCCGTGACCAATATGTCGTCCTGACTTGAGTAGGCTCTCCATGTTTCTCTGGAAGATCGCTGCAGCTGACCGAATTCAAACGGGCATCTGTTGTCGATGAACAGTCCTTTGTGCATGTTGATGCAGGTGAGGCCCTTCGAAGACTCCTCCAGCTCCTGTGTCATGTAGGCCAAAGTCAGGTCGAGCTTGGTGAACGTCTTGCCTCCTGCCAGCGTCGCTAATAGTTCGTCTGCCTTCGGTAGCCGGTATTGGTCCTGTAGCGAGAAACGATTAATAGTTACTTTATAATCGCCGCAAATCCTGATCGTGCCATCACTTTTGAGTACTGGAACAATCGGGCTAGCCCACTCGCTGAATTCCACTGGAGAGATGATGCCCTCGCATTGCAGCCTGTCCAGCTCGATTTCCACTCTCTCCCTCATCATGTGACGTACTGCTCGCGCCTTGTGGTGAATGGGTCGTGTCTCTGGGACCAAGTGGATCCGAACCTTCACCCTGGAAATGTTTCCAATGCCTGGCTCAAAAAGGGAAGGAAATTTGTTAAGAACTTGGGTACACGAGGCCTCATCGACATGTGATAGCGCTCGGATGTCATCCCAGTTCCAGCGGATTTTGCCCAGCCAGCTCCTTCCAAGCAGTGTGGGGCCATCGCCCGGCACAATCCAGAGTGGCAGTTCGTACACCGTGCCCTCGTAGGTGACCTTGACCGTAGCATTGCCCAGGACAGTGATAAGCTCTTTGGTGTACATTCTCAGTTTCGTGTGGATTGGGCTCAGGGCTGATCTGAATGCCTTGTTTTTTTTTTATTTTTTATTCGTTGCCAATCTTTCCAATTCTTTATCAAATCACAAACGCCAGAGGTCACCTTGCACACATCAAGGATCACTCTGCGCCAATGCTCTTAGCCAAAAGGCCAAGAGCCACTGCACCGTTCCTGGAAGTACTGCAATACCAGGTTCGTGCCATGGAGGTGGATGGGTCAGGCCCCCCACACACCTCTGAATGCCTTGTTGCACCACAGTCTCTCAAACATCTTTTTACTCATGATGGATTGGCTAGCACTAGTGACCAGTTCCATGGCTACGGGTTAGCCACTCAATTTTATGGTTAGCATTATAGGTGGACATTTCGTCGAAAATGTGTGCATCCCGTGTACTTCAACATCTGCCTCCTCTCCCAGAGGCTCGAAATTGCTTTTATCCACCATGGACCGATCTTCCTCTGCACGTGGTGGTGAACTGGTTTTGCAGAGCTTGCAGCTCATCTGCAAGCTCGTCGGAGGTGCCCCATTGTTCCACAGCTCTTGCAAACATACCCTTTGAAGCGGCATGAATAGGCTGAATGGAAGCCTCCACAATGCCAACAAGGTGTGAATTGCCTTACATTCATCCTTTGTTAGGGACTCTGAGTCATCTGGGTCACCTGAGGCCTGCTGGCAGTTGCAGACTCGTGGGCTCTGCCCTGTACATTTCTGCTCGCAAACACAGTTCCAGTTAATTTGTGAACATTGCTAGCACTTGTGTGCTGAGAAATTTGTTTGGTGTTATCACTGGTGGACATAAACGCCTGTGCTATCGCAATAGCCTTACTGAGGGTCGGTGTCTCTACAGTCAAAAGTTTTTGTAGGATGGTCTCGTGGCCAATGTCCAGTACAAAAAAGTCTCTGAGCATTTGCTCCAGGTAGCCATCAAACTCACATTGTCCTGCAAGTCGCCTTAGCTCGGCGACGTAGCTCGCCACTTCCTGACCTTCAGATCGCTGGCACGTGTCGAACCGATACCTCGCCATCAGCACGCTCTCCCTCGGGTTCAGATGCTCCCGAACCAGTGTACGCAGCTCCTCATACGACTTATCTGTGAGTTTCACCGGAGCCAGAAGATTCTTCATGATGCTGTTGATCAGTGCCCCGCAGACTGTGAGGAGGACCGCTCTCCTTTTTGCAGCACTTCCTTCTCCGTCCAGCTCGTTGGCTACAAAGTACTGGTCTAGCCGTTCGACATAGGTTTCCCAGTCCTCACCCTCCGAGAACTTCTCCAGGATGCCCACAGTTTGCTGCATCTTTGCGTTGGATTCGTATTCTCGTCGCCAGTTATTGTGTTCCTAACACAGATGAGGCTGCACACAGGGAGGTTAAAGTAACAGTGACCTCAGTCTTTAATGAGACACTCCAGAGTGAGGAACAGGCCTTCAGGGCCGCCTTATATACAGTGCTCCCAAGGGATGCTGGGATCCCTTGGGACTTCAGGGGATGAGCTCCCTGGTGGAGGAACATGGGTGTGCATGCTTTACAGATACACAACAGTTCCCTTGTTCTTTGAGACCATGCTGCCATCCTTAGAATACCTGTGAATACTAAATGAATGCATAGAAATTGATCACATGCCAAATGTCCTCTCCCACAGTCTTGCTCTACCACGATTGTTTGGATGGCCTAGCCTTTAACAAGTTGGCTTCTTAAGGAGGTATCTTAGTGGTTGGAAATGTTGCATTTTATCAGCCGCATTTTCAGTGGGAGGGAGGAAAGAAGTGCAAACAGGAGAGTGTCAACTCACACTCCATTTCAGCTGCTCTCCTTGGCTGGCCATAGAGTGTCACAGCAATATTTGCCTTCAGACTTCCAGTCTATTCAGAACAAATTTACGATTTTGCTACAAGTAATAAGCAGAGAAAATTTCCCTCTGCATATTAAGTGTGGTCTGGAAAGATTCCCCCCTCACCCCCAATAAAGAGTTAATTGAATATTATATCATTAATTACAAATAACTTTTGCAAATGTCGGCGTTCATTACAAATGTTCATTACAAATTATACTGCAAATGTTCATTACAGTATAACATCATCATCATCAAAAGCAGTCCCTCGGAATCGAGGAAGACTTGCTTCCACTCTTAGAATGAGTCTTTAGGTAGCTGAACAGTCCAATACGAGAGCCACGGTCCCTGCCACAGATTGGACAGACAGTCGGGGCAAGTTTGCCGCGCGTTCCTTCCGCTGCCTGCGCTTGTTTTCTGCATGCACTCGACGTGAGATTCGAGGCGTTCAGCGACCTCCAGGATGCATTTCCTCCACTCAGGGCGGTCTTTGGCCAGGGACTCCCCGGTGTTGTTAGGGATGCCGCACTTTATCAGGGAGGCTTTGAGGGTGTCCTTGTAATGTTTTCTCTGTCCACCCTTGGCTCGTTTGCCATGAAGGAGTTATGAGTAGAGCGTTTGCTTTGGGAGTCTCGTGTCTGGCATGCGAACAACGTGGCCTGCCCAGCGGAGCTGATCAAGTGTGGTCAGTGCTTCAATGCTGGGGATGTTGGCTTGGTCGAGGACGCTAATGTTGGTGCATCTGTCCTCCCAGGGAATTTATAGGATCTTGCGGAGGCATCGTTGGTGGTATTTCTCCATCGACTTGAGGTGTCTACTGTACATAGTCCATGCCTCTGAGCCATACAGGAGGGCGGGTATTACTACAGCCCTGTAGACCATGAGCTTGGTGGTAGATTTGAGGGCCTGGTCTTCGAACACTCTTTTCCTCAGGCGGCCGAAGGCTGCACTGGCGCACTGGAGGTGGTGTTGAATCTCATCAATGTCTGCTGTTGTTGATAAGAGGCTCCCAATGTATGGGAAATGGACCACGTTGTCCAGGGCCGCGCCGTGGATCATTATGACTGGGGGGGCAGTGCTGTGTGGCGAGGACAGGCTGGTGGAGGACCTTTGTCTTACGGATGTTTAGCGTAATTCCCATGCTTTCGCATGCCTCAGTAAATACATCGACTATATCCTGGAGTTCAGCCTCTGTATGTGTGCAGACACAGGCGTCGTCCGCGTACTGTAGCTCAACGACAGAGGTTGGGGTGATCTTGGACCTGGCCTGGAGGCAGCGAAGGTTAAACTGCTTTCCATTGGTTCTGTAGTTTAGTTCCACTTGTTGATTGTGAGGTGGAGCATGGCAGCGAGGAAGATTGAGAAGAGGGTTGGAGTGATGACACAGCCCTGTTTGACCCCGGTCCAGACATGGATTGGGTCTGTAATGGATCTGTTGGTAAGGATCACAGCCTGCATGTCGTCGTGGAGCAGGCGAAGGATGTTGACGAAATTTTGGGGGCATCCGAAAGGGAGGAGGACTCTCCATAGACCCTCGTGTTTGACAGTGTCAAAAGCCTTTGTAAGGCCGAAGAGGCCATGTATAAGAGCTGGCGCTGCTCCCTGCATTTTTTCTGCAGCTGTCGATCTGCAATGATCATATCTGTTGTGCCCCGTAGGAGACGAAATCCGCACTGTGACTCTGGGAGGAGCTACTCGTCCACAGGGAGAAGATGGTGAAAGAGGATTCTAGCGCTAATTTTCCCAGTGGCTGATAGCTGGGAGATTCCTCTGTAGTTGCCGCAGTCAGACTTGTCCCCTTTTTTAAAGATGGTCACGATCACTGCATGTTTGAGATCTCCCGGCATGCTCTCCTCCCTCCAGATGAGAGGGATGAGGTCATGTATCCACGCTAACAGCGCCTCTCCACCATACTTTAGTGCCTCAGCAAGGATTCCATCCGCTCCCGGAGCCTTGTTGTTTTTGAGCTGTCTTATGGCTTTTCCTACCTCATGCAACGTTGGGGTTTCACTGAGGTGGTGGCGGGTCGCATTCTGTGGGATGGAGTCGAGAACACTCGAGTCAAAGGCAGAGTCTCGATTGAGGAGATCTTCCAAGTGCTCTTTCCAGCGGGCCCGGACTACCACGGTGTCCTTGATGAGTGTTTCCCTGTTCTTGGCCAGCAGTGGGATGGGACCTTGAGAATTTGAACTGTAGGTGGCCTTGACTGTGATGAAGAATCCTCGCACATCATGGCTGTCGGCCAGTTGTTGTATCTCCTGTGCTTTCTCCATCCACCAACTGTTCTTTAGGTCTCAGCCTTGAGCCACCTGTAATGTTGCTTTGCTGCTCCAGAGTTGGGTTGTTGCTTGAGGCTCAGAAATACTCTGCGCTTGCGATCTATTAGTTCTTGGCTCTCCTTTGGAGCGATGTTAATGTCGATGATGGATCGGATTAGGCGGTGAACCGACCAGCAGTCATCGGCTCCTGTCATGGCGCGGGTGATGCGCACATCCTCACGATCCCTGGCTCGGATGATGACATAGTTGAGCAGGTGCCAGTGTTTGGAGTGAGGGTGTTGCCATGATGCCTTGTATTTGTCCCTCTGGCGGAATAGGGTGTTGGTGATAAGAAGTTCATGTTCTAGACATTTTGTCAGGAGTAGGGTACCGTTGGTGTTGGCTTTCCCTACCCCCTCTCTGCCAATCACACCTCCCCAGAGGATTGTGTCCTTGCCGACCCTGGCATTGAAGTCACCGAGGAGGATCAGTTTGTCGCCCGCGAGGACGCGGGACTGGGATGTTTCGAGATTGGAATAAAAACCCTCTTTGGTCTCATCCGTTGCATCGAGTGTTGGGGTGTACGCACTGATGACTGTGGTATAATGGTTCCGGGATAGGGTGAGTTGAAGAGTCATGAGGCGTTTGTTAACCCCGCAGGGGGAGTCTTTGAGGCGGTCGACCAGCTCATTTTTGATGGCGAAGCTGACTCCGTGAAGGCGACATTCTTCCTCTGATTTCCCTTGCAGAAAAAGGTGTAACCTCCACCTTGTTCCTTGAGCTGGCCTTCCCCTGCTCTCTGGGTCTCGCTTAGGGCAGCGATGTCAATGTAAAAGCATCTAATTTCCTGGGCAACTATGGCGGTACGGCATTCCGGTCTGTCGCTTTTGGAGTTGTCCATGAGGGTCCTGACGTTGCAGGCCCCAAACTTCATGTTAACGGAGAGGAAGATGCCTGTGCATGAGTTCTTTTACCGTTGCACACCGGTCACCACACAGGCTTAGCTGAGCAAGGTCTTGGTCCAGTGGCAAGTAGGTCCAAGACGACTGGAGACCAGGCACTGCTGTATGGGCCTAGTTGCCTATGGCGAGATGTTGGCCGCAGGCTCGGCGCCGAGTAGCGCCCTTGATGGTAGATGGCCCGAGGCTTGGTTGGGGGCTGGCATTAAGAAGGTCAGTTGTCCGCTGGAGTTCTGAGTGGGAGGTCAGCAAGGGGGGTGGAAGTGTCATAGCCGTGATGCTCACCAATAGAAGAAGCCAGGTTACCAGTGGGGAAGGAGAGGTCCAGCTGTTGATGAGGAGAGGCCGGATTGCCGCTGGAGGGATGTAGGCCTGTCACAGGAGGTGGGGCTGATGTCCCGGTCACCTGGTCGGAGGCTCACCTGCTCGCCGGGCGTCATTGCAGTATAACACATCACTTGGAACTAACCATTGAAGAGTTTATTTATGTCTATGGGGCGGTCAATTGCATAAGGCTCAAGGTAAATATTTTAAAGCACCTAGGAACAGCAAATGTACTTAGATCAAAGAAAAGTGCACAAACAGTACCCACGATCTGATAAAGACAAATAACTTCAAGGGCTGTCCGTGCACACGCTAAGAATTATGCAGGTTCCTCTTCAGGTTATTTTGGTCTGCTCTGCAAACTGATCCATTGTGCCTTCATTTATTACTCCTGTCTGTACCTTAGCCTGCTTTATGCTCCACTTTCTCAACAATCCCACCATCTTGTATCAATACTCCTGTGGTTTGAAATCATGCTGTGTATCATCACCATAGGCGGTCTCTCGAACGAGAATGACTTGCTTCCACATGAGTTCACAGATGTTTCAATGAAGGACCCGATGTGATGTTCCAGTCCTGAACTCCAATTGAGGGGGCGGATTTTTTTAATGTGTGGTGACTGTTGCACATCAGCCACCACACGGGCTTGACAAAGCAAGGCCTTTATCCAGTGGCAATGATTAACCAGGATGACTGGAGACCTGCTCTGCTGCACGGACCTAGTGCGCACACATATCGCAGTGTGGGCAGTTCCGTGCTGCCCTGGGCCCCTGGCTCTTCTGGGCCCCGTATCCTCCTTCACCGCACTTCCGCCATGATCTCTTGCCGTTCCTCCGTCACAAACATTTGCCGCACCTCCGCCACGATCCCTCACTGCTCCTCTGCCATAAAAACACTCGCTGCACCTCTGCCACGATCTCCTGCCGCACCTCCGCACCAAATTTTCGCCGAGCCTCCGTCACGATCACCCACCAAATCTCAGCCATGATCCCTCATCACTCCTCCGCCCTGATCACTCATCGCAAGTCCGCCACGACCTTACCGCTCCTCTGCTGTACCAGGACCCCGCTGATGCTCCTGCCCACGCTCCTAACGGCAACCTGGGTCCTGATGATGTCACCCAGTCTCCCACCTCGAAGCCGTCGCATATTTGTGTCGGCTTGCGCTGAAGCTGCAGTGGCTCGCTCCAGCTGGAGCATGCTGTGTAATAACACCATTAACAGGTTTGTGTGAAATTTCCAAAACATTGTTTGGAAAGAAATTACAATGGCATTGTCCATGATGAGCTCATTCAAACAGCAGTATTTTTATAACCAGACATCTGACAAAATGGTTCGTAAATTTCTGCAGAGGCTCGCTAAAATATAACCCTTTGCCTGTGTAAAAAAATGAACTTTTAAAATGTTATTATTCATGCTTGATAGACCTGCTTTCACTATTTTCTAATTAACCTGATTTGTATATTTAATGAAGTGTAATTAGGGTAAGTCATTAATGTAAGGTCGCTAACAAAAATTTTCTGCTGAAATTACTATGAAAAATTACTGAATGTTTTTGTGTGGTTCCTTCTCAATGAGCATCCATCAGAGTTAATCATATCCTGTGAATGATCTGCATGTCTGTTGGTGTTAAATGGCACTGTTTAGCTTCAGGGACAATCACAGGCATTAAGACTGTAACAGAAGCATTCAAACTCATGCAAATTTTTGAATGTTCAATCAGGAAAGTTTATGAATATCCATGAAATTCTTGTATTATTTATGTAAAACGGGCGAACCTTTCTCAAAGTCCATGATTTATTAGTGCATTTTGTGGCTAATCTCAATGACCGCCATCATCGTTCATCTAGTTGTGTATGTAAATTCACCAACTGCTCGACTGTAAAGCTCCATTCGCAACTCTGACTAAAAACATTTTTTTTAAACAAATAACCATTTATGAATATTCATTAAAAATACCCAGCAATCTTTCTTCAACGTCAATTCATTGCTTGTAATCAGAAATGAATAAAAAGAGTACAATTCCACAAAGTAGCATACCTCAAATGATGAAAATCAAACCAAATATTTCATTAAAGAAAGACTTGCATTTCTATAGCGCCTTTCATGACCATCAGACACCCCAAAGCGCTTTAGAGCCAATAAAGTACTTTTTGAAATGTTGTCACTGTTGTAATGTTTGAGTTAGTGCAAAAAAACTATCTGAAAAAAAAACTATGGTTGAAACCAGCATAATGTAGAGGGGATAGTAAAAAGTGAGAAATAAATTGAGTGGGTTACCTATGTAACGCTTTTATTAATCCTTGAACTTTAGGAGTGATTACATCTTTTTATAATGCACCCCAAAAAATAATTATTATTATTGCTAGTAGATTTTCCTTGGCTTTGCTTTTTGTGAGTTGGTGGGTATTAGTTAGCCATGTTTTATAACATGGGCCTATTAAGCTCTGACAGCAACCATTCCATCCCACTCCTAGCGGAGTCAAAGATGTTCTCCACACTCCCCTCCTGCAACAAGTTTTCAATCTTTTCCCTACCCCAATGCAGAGTGACCCTCCCCTCCTTCAACTGGGTTTATTGGGCTTGGTTGTTTGACCAATAAACAGATTTAGACAATGCATATGGTAACTCACCCTTGATAAAAAGTACTTGTCTCATTTGGATGGGATATGGAATTTATGCCAGCAAAATAATACGGAGCAGCAACACATAAGTTTCATAAAGAGCATGTGAATTGGAAATTGTTGAATGTGGGGCTCAATTTTCAGCACTCTGGTTGGCAGTTAGAAATGAGTGGGTTAGTTACCCGCTCACAACTGGTCCCTTTCCTGCAGCCTGCAATCTTAACCTGCGGAGTTCGGCAGGCAAACGAGCTATCCACCTAAAGCAGGTAGGGGCCTCATGAATTTACATAAATTGGGGTCCTATTATTTTAATAAAACCCCAATTGCATTCTAACTTGGGCCGGAACGGAGAAACCGTCATGGTTTTCCTGCCAGGTGAAAGACGGTTGGCAGTTGTCCAGATGGATGAAGAGGCCCAAAAGGTAAGTGGAAGTCTTTCCTTTGTGGGGTAAGGAGGAGCAGTGGTGCCCCCGCCACTTACACGAAGGCCGGCAGGCGTCCAAGGGCTGCCTGATCTTCGGTAGCCAGCAGCCGTTCGGTGCTCTCTTCCCAGCTATTACGGGCAGGAACTGGACCAGTGGCATTTAAATTATGTCCAACAGTTAAATTTACAGAAGGCGTCCTGCTGCCACTGTTGGGCGGGAAACTAGCTCGCTGGAGCTGTTTTCTGCTGGAGTTAAAATTCCCCCCCACACCCCACCATCAATGGGTCTTGAATTTCCTGCGTGGTCGCATCCCAGAAGTTAGACCTGAAAATGTGACTATTCCTGTACCCATTCTCCTAATCTCAAGTTATATTGGTATTCCCTGCCAATCTCATTAGAATACACTAGTAAGTAAAAATGGATGTAAATCAGCGTCAACAATTGGGGCCTAAGGAAAGAGCCTAAGCCATGCCAGTATATTTCCTCTTTAAGTATGATAACTAACGTTTCCACACATTTAACCATCACTTATGCACGGCATGTAAGGAACCTAAAATTGTGGAAGCATTTAAATTTTTTACGTGATTTATATTTATACCAGAAAAATGAATTGTAAGAGACAGAAATTACAGAGCAGGGCTCAGTGAGGATAAATTTCAATTAATTGAAATGCAACACTAGAAAAATGACTGTTTTCTGTAAGAGCCTGAAAATCTGGTCGTAATTTGAAGAGAGCATCTACGCAAGCACAATTGAAGGAAACTCGTGTATAAGACTCTGTAATTTAGGGGCAGGACCAGTATAATGGGCAGAGAGGCATTAGGGCGGTGGGGTTGATAGATGATCGTAAAAGTTTGAGGAGATTTGTACGTATTGTACTTGTGTGTAACTCACTTACGCCCAAAATTTAGCCATTATTTAAGGCACGTAATTATGCGTGTCTCTGGTGCAAATAGGGAGAAATTCAAGACCATGGTGTTTATTCCACTTGTCAAGAGTATATGATTCACGTAGAATAAGCATTATGTTCAATGAGTTCTGTTTGTTAACTACCGACAACAAAATTGTACTGCCCTCTTGGGCATCCCTGATTTTCTTTGCTCAACCATTGGCGGCCGTGACTTCAGCTGCCTAGGCCTTAAGCTCTGAAATACCCTTCCAAACCTCTCTGCCTCTCTACCTGTCTCCTTCTTTAAGACACTCCTGAAAACCTACCTCTTTGACCAAGTTTTTAGCCACCTGGCCTAATATCTCGCTATGTGGCTTGGTGTCAAATTTTGTTTGATAACATGCCTGAGAAGTGCCTGGGAATGTTTTACTATATTTAAAGGGCTATATAAATGCAAGTTGTTATTGCTGTACCAACATTGTTCAACAGTGTAACACATATGCAAATAATTTGGTTTCCTCTTTTTCGATAGGCAAGATGTTGCAAGTTTTTTTTGGAATGTTCTTCGAGAAAGAATGAGAACAGTTTTAAGGTGGCACTGGATGCATCATTTGAATGATTTGGCAACTGTGCCTTAGTTCTGCACCTTGCCGATACTCCCACCACCGAGATGCCACGAGCAGCTGTGCCACTCTGCCATTTCCAAACAATATCAAATGAAAAGCAATTTTAGACGAACAGATCGTGGGTACTTTTATTGAAACATTCTACCATCATCCCTGAATTATTCATCAGTTCCGTACTTTAATATGGCCTTAATTTCTGCATTACGGAGCTAATGCAGGCTAGTTGTGTATATATTTATATTAAGCACAGAGAAACGGCAGTATTGCAGCTCAAGCTGTTCGAGTGACTGACTCTGAGGCAGAAGGTTATGAATATGAGTGAGGCTGTGTGGTTCTTGGGCTCAGTTGCCTCATTTAGGAGAATAATGTCCTTTCTTAAATGGGCTGCTAGCTATTAATCAGTTTTTCTATCTCAGTGGAAGAGCAAAACTGTTCTTTTCCACTTTGCCCTGCTTCATGCATCTTCCCAGCCAGTCACCAAATCAATAAATATCAATCAATATTCATCAAAGGGGGAAAAAAATTAAATGATAATTCCTATTTAACAATGAATTTCTACCACTGTGGGGTGAATCATACAAATTTGCATTAAACTCCGGTGAAGGATACAAGATATGAGAAAGGAAAAAAAACATATCTTGCCCATTAAACAGGTTTCTTGAACAGACCATATGCAGGCTTCTAACCTGTATTCTACTGAGGGAGCTGATTTACTGCAGGTAAAATTTAAAAGACGTTGAAGGTCTGTGAAATTTATCCCTGTCACTTCTAGTTCTTCTTTCCTAGGACAATGCGGCAAAATACTGGGGTGGGAGTGGCTGGCTGGGGTGGGGAGGGAGGGAGAGAAGGGGGTGAGCTGCTTATGTAATGGATTTAGAGATGAATTAAAAAAGAACATGTTCATGACGTCTCTAAGCATAGTGACAAGAGCAATTCTTTCTCGAGGACATTAAGGACGAAGCTAAAGAAGATCTTACCTCTGAAAATTCATGTACTCACCGCCACTCTGTAGTACCATGAAATGACGATAAAATGGCAGCCACTGCTCTTTCGCCAGCTGGTGGCGCGTCCTGCTTGTCCCCTTTTGATTCGCTGCTGACTGCAAATTCCAGGCTAATGTCTTTAGGAGTGGAATGGCAGGGAGAAAAATAATGCTAAAAAGAAACAGGTTAATGCTCTACAAAGCAGCAGAGGGTTTAATAAAAAAAGATTAGTTATTTTAATAGCCTATTTTATCTATGAGAAAGATTTTAGAACTTAGTTCTGGAATCAAATACCGGATTAGGCTAGTGCCCTTTGACCTCTGGCACATGGATTCAAGTCTTGGTAAAGTTCAAGCTCTCGAAGAGCTAGGGAAAACCCGAGTAAATGATTGGTGTGGCAGGGAAATATAATCTGTGCAAAGTGGAAATGCAACCTGAAAAGGAAGGTAAAATAAATAATCAACAGGGAGATGCAAAATCTTCTGGAGATGGTTTTTCTAAAGCAGCAATGTTCTTCTAGTGGGGAGTTTTCAGGCAGGCTAATGCTTGGAATAGCTTGAACCAGAAACTCAGTTTGACACAGGTACATTGCTGTGGGAAAAAGTCGAACAGGTTTAGCATCTTGATTTTAGTTAAATTTGATATATGCAAAAATAGAACAGGTTTTATGGATAATCACATCAACAAATGCTTGGTACATTTTTCAGTTTACAATTTAATAAAATGGTCCTTTAAGCTTTAATTAGCATCTGTTTTGTACAGCACAGCAGGATTTGTTTTACATCAGTTTTTACACTGCTCCAATTTAGAACTGGAGAAATTTTGATTTGTTGAAAGTTATTAGAATTGACCAATTGGAAAGGAGTTCGGCTTTGCAGTTAGTTTCAGAGCTCATCTTGGAGAAACAGTAGAGAAAGATTTTCTGATTCCCGCAGCAATTACAGTAACACAGTCCCCAAAGAATATAGGGAATGATTAGCATGATACCAGTTTGTGTGTGTCGCTGTTAGTGAACATTCTTTACATGCATGGCATTGTCTTAATTTCCCATTCGGGATGGAAATTGCTAGTGCAGCTCCATCTTCCAGCAGTCACAGCAGGGTAGAATGCCGAATATAGAAGCATAAAACAGGTCCTGCGGTCCTCGTGGCCAACAAAACTATTGGAGATGAATACACAGTGTGAGGTTTTGAAACAATAGATTTTAATGAAACATAAATAAAGCACACAGGGAAATTTGATACACCCACTTTTTCAAAGATCAGCATTATTGCACTTATAATGTGTTTAAAATAAGTTAAACCTTTCTAAAAAAGCAGCCTGAAACAGATAAGCAGATTATAATAATGCTTATGCTGTTCATTTTGTACTAGAATATGTATAGCAATCCATCCAATTACTCCTCCATTTTATTTTACTGAAGAAATGGGTCTGTGCAAGCGTGAGGCTTTCTTCTCTGTCAGTATAACTTGCATCCCTTAAATGTTGCAAAATGTCCCAAGGTGCTTCACAGAGGCATAATGAGACCTGAAACGTTAACTCTATTAATATCTCCACAGATGCTGCCTGACCTGTTGAGTATTTCCAGCATTTTCTGCTTTTATTTCAGATTTCCAGCATCCACAGTATTTTGCTCTTGCATTGTTGGAGTTGCCCTGGCTATGGTTGAAACCAAGAAAGCGCAGTCCCACTGAGCTGGACAACAAATGATATTAGCGTGGCAACGTGGCTTCTGTACACAGTACTCCGTAACCAGTAAAGTCTTGAACATGGCTCAAACACCCACTGCCACCCTTAACCTGGTGTTTACTGGGTGGGTGAAGGGTCAAACGCTTAAATGCTTGTTACAGAGCATTGACAGACAAGAGTTAAGAACAAAAGGCATGAAGAAGTATGGAAAAAGAAAATGTTCTTCAGTCCATTAAGTCTTGTCTTTAGAATGGTCTATATATAAATGAAAATATCATGGTTTGTCCCTAATTTATTTTAATTTTCTGCAAATAACCTGAGCTATGACTTCTAAGAAACCTTTAAATTTTCTCTGATGCCAAATGTAATCAAATAAAAATTGGATGCCCAGTTCCTCTCCCAGGAGTTAATTGACGTAGCATTGATTAACTATGGAGGGGCTAAATGTCACACATTAGTTAGTCATTGAAGGGAGAAAAGTTTTCCAATTTCCAGTTTTCCAGAAAGAAAAGAAAGACTTGGAATTATATAGCGCCTTTCACGACCACCGGATGTCTCAAAGCGCTTTACAGCCAATGAAGTACTTTTGGAGTGCAGTCACTGATGTAATGTGGGAAACGGGACAGCCAATTTGCGCACAGCAAACTCCACAAACAGCAATGTGATAATGACCAGATAATGTGTTATTTTTTGTTATGTTGATTGAGGTAGATAGAGAGAAACGATTTCCTCTGGTGGAGGGGTGGGGGGCGTCCAGAGCAAGGAGGGAAATCCTTAAAATTGTGGGGTGGGGGTGGGGGGGAGTGGAGACCAAAACTATGGGCCATCAATATAAGATAGTCACTAATAAATCCAATCGGAATTCAGGAGAAACTTCTTTACCCAGAGAGTGGTGAGAATGTGGAACTCGCTACCACATGGAGTGGTTGAGGTGAATAGCATGGATGCAGTTAAGGGGAAGCTGGATAAACACATGAGGGAAAAAGGAATAGAAGGATATGGGGTGGGAGGAGGCTTGTGTGGAGCATAAACACCGGCAGGGACCTATTGGGCCGAATGGTCTGTCTCTGTGCTGTACATTCTGTGTAACGAATCAATAGATTGATTGCTATGATGAGTCAACAACTTTATTATCGTTGGATCATGCGACGACCGGGGTGGTAGAAAGTGCACGAGATGGACCTTGGACTATTTTGGTTTTGCTATTCCCGTGTACCTTAGTCCGACCCTCTTGAGTTCAGATGGTGAAGTAAATTTGGAAAAGCTTCCCATTTGAACACAAGCGAGTAAGAGGAGCCTCTCTGTGCGGCAGAGCTGATACTTAATTAAAATTATACTGCCCTGGGCTGTAACGTCTGAACAGCAAAGCAAGGCTCCATTAACCACTGGCAAAAGCTTGCAAGGGTTAACAGCCTTCACTATGAAACAAGTGTTTTGCAATAGTGTTTTGCAAAACCATTGCGTGAGTGAGTGAGGGTGTGTATAGAATGAGCTCTCATTACTTGCGGAATCAAACAGTGCGAAAAGCTGAAATACAAACAGAAAACTCTGGAAATGCTCGGCCGGCCTTAAGTTACACCTTAGTAGTTAGTGTGGGTACCAATGTAAACACTGCCAAACTGGATTGGCACCAACTGTTAGCCTTGGTAACCAGAGGCGCTGTTGGTATCAGTAATAATATGGCACTGTTCTTGCATTTCCGGCACCTAGATCGGAATCCAGTCCAAATAGAAGGAATAGGATTCTTCTCTCACTGCCAGCTATATAACATGAGTTCATGTGGCCCCAATGCAGGTCCTGATGAGTGGAGATCTGTAGCATAAAATTGCTTAATTAGGATTAAATTTGGCGATTGCTCCCCCTGGTTATAAAATGGCAGATTAACTATTAGGAACTTAAGTACAGGGATGCAGGATGGACTTAAGAAGAGACCGATATTGATGTTTAGTGTGTCTTGTTCTCAAAAGAAAATGTAAACATGCAAACCACAATCTTAATTTTTGAGGTCAATTATAATATTGAGGTAAAGAGAGACCCATCCCCAACTAAGTGGAACAAATTGTGTTATGACACCACACTAGATATTGCTGAATACAAACAGTAGGCCTCAATTTTTGTTTTGCTTCCTGTCCTTCTGATTTTCTCCTGTTCCCTCCTGAAACTGTGAATGGCGGTCTGGTTCCACAGGCACTCAGCACTCACTGGTACTTCTCCCAAGTGAACAGTCTACATGTGTGGGATAGTCAATGAGTGTCAACAATATAGACACAGTCCGGCTCAGTTTATGTCCACACATGCACATTTTCCAAAAGGAATTATTGGCTGATTTCTGTCTTTGCTAACCCATTACCTATTAAAGCAAATATTATAAAATAGATTGCAGAATCTCTCCATATCTATAATGCCATTGAACATATTATGAATTTACGTTGAATAATACTTTAGCCAGGAGAGTGGAGTTTGTGTCCTGAGTACACTTTCCTGGAGCACACACTATAGCAGAACACAGAGTAAAGGCGTAGGAACAACACTCGTAAATCACTGGTATGCATGCACTCTATTGTGGCCGAACAACTGAGAAGCAAGTGATAAAATAAACAATTTTAAAAAAGTGAAATTGCCTTTTGGCAGCTTGAACTTTTCTAGAGGAGTGAAATGGGCATTATCAACTACACCCAGGAGAAGAGAAATGACATTCTAAATCTTCCACTCACTGTGTTTCAGAACTTTTCATTTTCATTACATTGTCATTTTTCTGGATAACCTTTCTCTTTGGTCTATAGACAAGTGAGTGGTGAACTTCAACCTTGTTGTAGACAGAAATCTGTTAAAGGTTAAGAGCTCAGGATTACAACTGCAATTAAGGACCGGAGTGGTTTGATGTGGGAGTTCATTAAAAGTGAAAGGAGCTGTATTGCATTTACACATCCTCTACTTTATTGGAATTAAATATTTTTATAATATCTAGAGGAATATAAAATGCAAAGGCCTGGATTTACGGGGACTATGACAGCGTACGCACAGCGTTCGCACAGCGTACACTGTCCTATGTGCTATGAATGGCCCTGCAAGTTCCAGGTTTCTGCATGCGATGCGCATGAGCAAAAACTGGGAACTTGCGATCTGTCAAGCTTCTCCTTGACAGATCATCCGCATCTGTTGTAAATTCACTTTCGCTGGCATAGAGTTTGGCTATTTACCCAACTACTGCCCTGCGAATACCCACTTACACCCAGGTGTAAGGCCTTCTTTTATCAGAGTAAAGATTAAAATAAATGTTAAAATGCATTTTTGAAAGTGATTTATTCACTTACATTTAAAATTATTTTAGGTTATTTTTGTCCTGATTAAAAGTTTATTTTTCAAAAAAATTACATTTTATTTTAAATGTTTATTTTAAATGTTTAATTAAAGGGTATTTTAGTTAATTTTGAACCTGTGATGATTTATTTTATTTCAGTGTTGTGAAATTTTATTTATTAGGTGATTTCCATTATGCTTATAGGGATTCCGTACGTAAATGGAACCCCCATAAGCATAAGAGGAATCCCCCTTTGTCATTGATCGGCCTGACCCACATGATCCCAGGGATGCTTGCGAACCGCCTGCGCTCCTGAGATCCGTGGGCCTTTACCCAGGCGAACACCTACAGTCCCAGGATCGGAACAGGACAAAGCTCCGGAGACGTAAGGCAAATATGGAGTTTTCTTAACAGTTCAGAAACGTATGTAGACCGCAATTTCTAGGCCAATAATTTGTCAACTAATGTTAAAAGAAAAACAATATTTAGACAAAGTTGGCTTTATCAAATTTTGACTGTGTTAGGGATACCAGGTTGCTTTTGTCAAACTATCCCATAGGACATTCTAATAGCTTTTTTGTACAAAGGTATGTTAAGTGATTTATTATTCACTGTTTATTTCTAATGAGGCTCACTATTTGAAACAATCACGCATCTGTAGTAAATTCATGCTGCCTCCTCTTTATTTCAAGCTGTTCTGTAAGAATAATTGGGTCTATTGGCTATGATTCAACAATGTCTCAGTGACAATTAAAAATATATTTCAGGCTAGAAATTACTGTTTGCGATAATAGGCAACACTTAACGCATTTGCACAACCTTCCTCTGTCCATCATTTGAATTCAGACATGAGCCCATTTATTTAAAATGGGTTAACTCTTCTTTTAAAATGCTGGACAGTGGAATTTCATGTGAATATGTTAAGCATTTGTCTGCTTTTTTTTTTGTTTCATTCTTGTCAGATCAACTCCAGCGCCAAAGATCACTTTGCGCTACTACACTTGATCTTAGCCAAAAGGCGAGAGGGGAAGCTGCACCGTTCCTGGAAACACTGCAATACCAGGTCGATGCGTGGAGTGGACGGAGCAAGCCCCTGTTCCATCTTCCTGTTCCAAAAAACAATTTAATATTTGGTCCCCAGATAGGGGATATTAAACTGATAAGAACAGATACTACACTTGATCTTAGCCAAAAGGCCTTAAGCATTTGTCTGCTATTATCACCAACAGTAATGTATTGCCTGATATTTTCAGAATTATAGGCCCTAAACTCTTGGAGCTGGAGAGGGTGTAAGATGCCTTTACATCGGGGAGGGCAGCCTGACTCCCACGTCAAAGCTGCAGAGTTATGAACAACACAAAACTATTTGACACTTAGAGAAGTGCGGAAAGGTTAGAGAAGGACTTTGATTTGTGCATTTTATTTTAAAATTGTGTATTTTTGTTCATGCAAATTTAATTTCAAATTATGTTGGAAGCTTGCTGTGCACAAATTGGCTGCTGCGTTTCCTACATGACAACAGTGACTACACGCCAAAAGTACTTCATTGGCTGTAAAGTGCTTTGAGACGTCCGGTGGTCATGAAAGGCGCTACATAAATGCAAATTCTTTCATTCTTTCTATATTCAGGTATTAGGTGTGAGCAAAGTAATTGTAAATTACTATTTTTGTTCCCATATTTGATCAATACCTGAAGACATTGCATTCCAAAAGTTGGGTTACCACTAACCCATGTGCACAAGTATATTGACTGCATGACATTGTTTGAGCAACATACTCTTCACAAGACTGAAGCCTCATTTATATACGAGACACCAGCATGGATCATATTTATGACAAGGTATCATGTAAGATTATTTTTAAGCACTGTGCTTAATGCAACTAATGTTATATGATATATTGAGTGCGTGTAAATACATACTGGTACGTAACCGGCCAAAGAGGGAAATATATCTGAATTCATAAGATTGCCTTTCCTCTCTTCAGGGCCTTGGAGTCAGACTCCTTTTTGGCTTCCCTGATCGTATACCTGTTAATAGTCTACAGGCCGTGCACCACATCCACAGGTACTCGTCTCAAACCAATAGATGATTTACATCTGTAACCTTGGATTGCTTTTCCAGAATACTTGTAGCGTGTGATGTGTTTGAACAGTATGCAGTTTCTCTGTATTCTTCCAGTTACAGTAGATGGATGGTGCAGTGGAGTTTACTGTATTGCGAGTGCTGTGTCACATATGTTCTGTTTTTTTGTTCTAATTGTATCTGCTTCTCTGTGGCACAGATATATTGAGACATGCTTCCATTCAACTGTTTGTTCCAGTTGACTAACCCAAGAACCTTGGACTTAAAGCATGATGTTTTCCTCGAGATTCAGAAATACATTAAAGTTGATATTAGCTTTACTTGTGGTTCTTGATACAAAAAAGGGATGTCATTCCCTAACTGGCCAGTCTATCTTCTTTAAGAAATGACACACAGACAAGTGGCTAAAGAAATCATGTTTGTGAAGACAATAATCAGTTTGGAGTGAATAAAATTGCTTTATTAAGTTGTTCTGGGCAGGTTGGCTTGGCATTGGATGCCCTTGTCCTCCTACATTTGGAAATCGACATTGATACGGACTAGCACTAAGTCTAGCTGATCGTTGTTTCTGCACTGTCAGTGACACCATTAAAGTGTTCGCTGCTTTGGTTAGTGTCCACGTGCCAAAGGGTACAGGGGTAGTGTAATTTACATATGGCAGTAATGCATGGGAATTGGAGCCCTGGTTTAACTGGCAGTTGCTATCCCTTTGTCTATATGGTCCTGTGTTGGCAAACATCTATTCTGCCGAGATGGGACCATCTATACCAGGCTTTCTCCCTGCTCAGAGGAAAGCTTTAGATCTTTGATTTGAATTTAAAAAAAATTAATTACAGAAAAGTTCTAACATAAGAAAAATACTTGTTGGAGTGTTAATGGAGAGGGTGGTCCAATATTATAAATTGCTGTATATGCTTTGAAAAATGCTGTTAATTGTCACATACAATTGGAGGCTGTTATATGTTAGGGTAATGTTAGCTCACAAAAATATTTTGAATTTGTGTGAGGTTAATGGAACGATATGCAGGGAAAGTTTTATAGCACATATACGTAAGAGTTTTCTCTTATCGTTAATGATTTGTATAATAATGTTGGCAGCATTTCTTAATTGCCCAAAGCAAGATGCCAAGGAGCTGGGTTTTGGAAATGTATATTTTGCACCTTACTGTTGGAGTTCACATGTTATATCAATATTGGTATTGGATTGTAACATCAGTGGTTCAAACACCAACTGACTGTCAATTTGCACAGATGATAGGGAAGTAGAATAAAGGATATTGATCTATGTGCTGAATATTTAGTCAAATTTGAAACCATTGTGTAATGAACATGAACCTTTAATTGAATCAATCAAATGCCAATCAAGTGATGAGTTCACTTAGACACTAGGGAAATAGTTTTGAGTTAAAGGCCTCGATATTAAGCCCCTTCACAATGGGCAGAGGGTTAAACATTTTGGGCTCAATTTTCCCCAACGCATTTTTTTGGCGTACTTGAAGAGTTACGCCCGATTTTTTGGGGCCCAAGTACGCCAAAAAAAAAGTGTTGTAAGTTTCCCTGTTGGATGTCTTCATTTTGGTGTGGCCTAACCCCACCTTTAGTTTTGGGGGTGCACCAAAAAGATCAGGCTGCCATGGTAACCAGGGACATAATGCGAGCTGAGTCTCTCTCTCTCTCTCTGTGAACCGGGGACCGAGAATGGGACCGGACAGCCTTCGGGTGGGGTTGGAGGTAAGTTGCTGCTATGTGCTTTTCAATTCTTTCAGTGTGTCCAGGCATCTGCTACGCCGCTTTCCTTACCTGCGCCAATTTCCTTAACTCTAGGGAAGGATTTTCAGGACAGGCCACATACACTGGCCTAATCAGAACTGGAGTAACTCTCAGCTGGCCAAACTTCCTTAAATTGCCAGAAGTGGCGTAGGTGGTTGGTTCCACCCCCTCTGGCTGAAAAAAAAACTGACTTAAAAAATTCGTAACTAACTGAGTTACGCTGGTGCAAATTGATTGGAGAAACTGGGGATTTTTAAGTTAGGCCAGAAAAAGCAGCCTGCTCAAAAAAAACAGCGCAAATACTGGGGAAAATTGAGCCCTTTAAATGAGGAACGCGTCCCCAACCCGCTGTGTACACGCCCGTTGCTATTTTAATGGCAGCAGGTTTTGTGTTGCATGAGTCGCGGGACACTTCATTAACATATTTAAATCAGGCTCCCACAGTGCAATGGGGAGCCTGATTTAATTTTCTTAGTTGCCACCTGGCTTTCCCAGGGCTCGAGAAACCCGGCAGCGAAAGGGCGGCAGGAGCAGCCGGCTCAAGAAGTCAAGTGTCTTTTACAGAATTCCTTGTGGAGCAGGGGTGCTCCCCCCCCCCCCCCCCCCAGCCCTCCAAATGAGCGTTTCCCACCCAGCAGCCAGCTAGCCTGTCGATTTGGCCAGCTGTCAGGCGGGAAATGGAAGACATTAAATTCGGCAGGACCTCTGCATCCCCGGCCTTGCTGGGCCTTCCCCGTTCTCCCCTGCACTCTCACTGCCCTCCCCGTAAATATCGAGGCCAAAGACTCTACATCATCATGCCAGTCATTTTGGAAGGGTGCAATGTCTGGAATATTTCGAAGTAATGTAGGCTTTGCCTATTAGTATTAAAACATCCAACTTTCTGTATAAGTGCATCGCTTAATGTGCACTGATCCATCACATCTGAATTGCTGCTGAGCAGCAACAGCATTAAACCAGACAGCTTACTGTCATTTTTTATTTCTGACTTGCAAGTTTTATTTGTTTTTAAGTACAGGCAAGGCCTGTGTTTTCCTTTCTAATGGAACCAATTTGAAATTTGAATTTGACACCCTCAGTAATGGTCTGTGTTTGCAGTGCTCATTTTTTTTCCTGCTGGGCATTATATCAATGACCGTATTTTAAATGCATTTTTTATGTTGATATATTTCCAATAAAAAAGATGAAATACAAATTTAATAGTCATGTGATCATTCTTAACTGCAGTATCATTTTTCACATACCCATTTTGGTAAACTGTTCTCTTATTTGTCGAAGCTATAATAGATAGTCTGACCTGTGAAATATTCTATTTCAGTGCACCATCATCATCATCATCATCATAGGCAGTCCTTCAGAATCGAGGAAGAGTTGCTTCCACTCTTAAAATGAGTCCTTAGGTGACTGAACAGTCCAATACGAGAACCACAGTCCCTGTCACAGGTGGGACAGATGGTCGTTGAGGGAAAGGGTGGGTGGACTGGTTTGCCGCACGCTCTTTCCGCTGCCTGCGCTTGTTTTCTGCATGTTTTCGGTGATGAAACTCGAGGTGCTCAGCGCCCTCCCGGATGCACTTCCTCCACTTAGGGCGGTCTTTGGCCAGGGACTCCTAGGTGTCAGTGGGGATGTTGCACTTTATCAGGGAGGCTTTGAGGATGTCCTTGTAACGTTTCCTCTGCCCACCTTTGGCTCGTTTGCCATGAAGGAGTTTCGAGTAGGACGCACCATAGAATCACAAAGTGTTGTAGAGTGATCTCTCAACCTCTCTCAATTGTGCAATTTTAGAAAATTTCCCCTAAATTTGATCTATTCACATCAATGTAAATATCTGGCCTCTCCCAGGTCAATGTAGTGGCAGATGTTGTCACAGATAATACTTGAAGCTTGCTGCAAAATTGTAAAACTAAGAAATTCAAAGTACCGAACCTGGAATCTGAAAATCTGAATCAAAATCTGACCTCCAGATTGAATTCTCCAAACATATTCAATTTATTGGAGGAATTTCCTTAGCTATCATTTGGTAAGACAAACTTTGATAAGACAGCACATACACTTAAAGTTTTCCCAGGAGTTGCTCCTTTTTATTTTAGAGCAACTTGATTTTTCTGGACTATCTTTTTAGTTGCAATTCTGGCCATTTAATATGCGCCAGTGTAAGTGAGTTAGTTGGGTTTTTTTTAAGTTCAGTTTTTTTTTTCAAATGGGGGCGTTCCCAGCCACTCACCCCTGTTTTAGGTGTTTGGCCAGCAAATAGTTGCTCCAAACTAACTTAGGCCAGTGTATGTTGCCACTTCTGTCTGCACAGAAAAACCTTATCCATTCGGCCAGGGCTAGGGACGGCGTGCTTCGGGCCCCTCCCACACAGCTTGCAGCGCGCGCTTGCAGAAACGGCCTGCCTCAGACTCTAGCGTGCGTGTGCAGAGGTCCCGGCACTGTTTTCAGCGCTGGGACCTGGCTCCGCCCCCAATCATTGGGCCACGCTGTGCCACGACCGATGAGAGACTGGGATGCGGCCAGAATACGGACGTCTTTTTTCAGCGTGCTTGGAGGCGGACAAAAACAGCACACCTCAGGTGAAGGCACCAGAAAAACAGGTTAGCGAAACTCTAGCCCAAAAATTCCTGGAGCTGTACAAACTGCAACTTGTCACTTGTGTTATCAAAATAAACCAGAAAAGCCAAATTTGGAAACATCTCAATCCACCCTAATTAAAGAAACTGGAGAAATGAATTTTAAGTTTGTCCCTACTATTGTCAACATTGCATAATGTGCAAATGGTAACAGTTTAAGATGTTACTTTGTACTGTACACTCAGGGTGCTAAACAAAGAAGCAACATGATGCATTGCAGAAATGGTATTTGATGAACATATTGGCCTGGATTTTGTGGGGCCTATGGCAGCGTTCGCAAAGCGTATGCCATCGTAAGACCTCAGAATGGCGCTGCAATTTCCAGGTTTCCGCGTGCACTACAAGATTCGCCTTGACAGATGGTCCATATACACCCCAAAAACACTTTTGATGGCGCAGAGTTGAGCTATTTGCCCCCATGAAACCCTTATGCTTAGTAAGATCAGGCATAGGGCCTGCTTTTACCAGCATAAGGGTTAAAATAAATGTTAAATTCAAATTTAAAAATTATTAAAATGTTCAAAAACATTTAAAATCAGTTCATGTAAATTTTGGCCTGAATTAAAATGTTTTAAAAAAAAAATGCAAAAAATTAAAATGTTATTTAAAATGCTTAATTAAAGGGACTTTTAATTAATTTTGAACATGGGAATTTTTTTTGAAGAGTTGTGTTAATTATTTATTTATTTTCAGGATTTCTCACATGTTTATGGGAATACTGTTCTTGGAATCCCCATAACCTTATGAGGAATCCCCCTTTCTAATTGGTTGACCTGGCCCACATGATCCCAGGGATGTTTCTGGACTGTCTGTGTCCCTGGGATCCATGGGCCTTTACACAGGCGTACGCCTGCAGGCCAGGACCCGAAGACTGCGAAGTCCAGGAGCAAGCAGGTACTTTCATATATTTTTTCGGGTTGGAGACGTACTCCAGTGGTATGCCTCCGACCACAAATTTCAGCCCATTCACCTTGTGGAGTATTGATGGTATACTCTGAATGCAGAAGACTGCCGAAGCTGCATTTGTAAAATATAATGTTTTTGAATCAAGCTTAATAATAATATAATCCAAAGCATTAACCCTTGCAGTTGATGTTCTAAATGTGGTTGGAATCCACCTACAGTTTCAGAACTATTTAATTCTTAGAGATTTAAAAATATTCTGATCATAAATCTTCTGTTTCCTTTCAAGCAGAATAAAACTGCTTAATTTCTGCTTTAATAGAAAAGATTTGAAACTAGTGTTGGTTGCTTCAGTGTATGCACTTCATGCCATTGGCTGATTACATCTGCTCAGTGCCTTAGCTTTGTGCTAATTGTAATGACTGCAGAGCAAATTATGGCCAGAGTCAGCTTGTTTCTAATGGTGTCATTCACTTAAGTCCGGCATGTGGCAAGTGGTCTCATTATTTTCAACAAAATGGCAGAGAATATTCAAGCTTTCAACACAACCTCTGCTCCCATCACTAAATAGAACACCGAATGCTTTTCCCATGTTGCTCTCGAGCAACTAATAACCTGACATTTAATGCCTACCTTTCATTACCCCTGTCAGTTTTTAAGTTGTAGTGTTGTAATTTACAAAATAATTCTGGCTGAACAAGCACGTTTAATTTTGTCGACTTTGTCGTGAGCATTTAATGGTTTGCACTAAAAGCACAGACCCTTCACTGACCCATTGCTTTTTCTCAAATGCTCTTACACTAGAGCCCCTTTGCTCTCGTCAATAAAAAAAAGGTGGTGTAGTGCAGATAAAAAATGCTAATGGATTATTTGTCTGTGTTTACCAATTCTCTGAGGATTCATGTCACTCCAAAATGGCTTCTCACGCATTTGCAAATTGTTGGGAAACAATTGAACTTGTTAAAGGGCCACTCATGAGAACTTGTCCAGAGGTATTCGGTAGTCGAGGGTAAATGAACAATGAATATTTTATTCCAGGTCAGAACTGGCATGTGTGACAAGATTTCAAAGTACCACCACAACAGTAATAGAAGTAAATAGTACTGGGGAGTTTTCCATGCCAAAGGATAGATGCAATGTCCACTGCCAGATATCTCAAAGGGGGTCATTTTAACTCAACCCGCCCGGCAGGAAATTGACGGGATTGGATTGGCTGCCCGTTTTACACTTGCTCGATTTTACTTTCCATTGAAGTCACTCACTTTGATAAATCCAATAGGGAATTCAGGAGAAACTTATTTACCCAATGAGTGGTAAGAAGATGACTGCTCTGACTGTGGGTGCTATGGTGAGTGGGACATTTTAGGTGTGCCTTGCAAACCATTGGCTTCTCCTTGTTCTATGAAGAGAGTAAATGGGACATTATGACTACATAACCACTCTTATCAATCTGTGGACTCTATTGTCCTTTAACCACTGTTGAATGCTTATTCACAATCAATATTTATGTGCACATTGATGGAATGTATTGTGAATAACATATGTGATTAATATGGTACTAGGGTGATCAAGATCCCATGGCAGTATTCAAAGAGGAGTTTGGAATTCTCCTGGTGTCCTGGCAACATTCTTGTCCCAACTAATGTTACCAAACACAGATTAACTGGCTGCTCACTTATTTGCTGTTCGTAGGACTGTGCTGTGTGCAAATTTTGGGTTATCCCAAGAAAATGGCAAGGTGCTGTATAAGTGCAAGTTTGTTCTTTCACATAGCTGTTCCCTGAATATTCATGGACTTCTCCTGAAATTCTGAAGAAAAGACAATTTGTAACCACTGATTGGATTTCTCAGGGGGTAGGGTTCCATTAATCTCCCACTGGAGCATTCTGACAGAAATTCCAGGTGCTGTTGTTTTCCACGCCCCTGCATTCTCCCCAGGTACAACACCTTCCAGAGTTTCTCAACTGAATAAATCTATTATTCTCTCCTTACAGTATAGAGATTACAGTTAATGTTTTCACGGTATTCTTCTACCCACTGTTTTAATCCAGGCATTACCTTGTTTATCTTAACTGGGTTAACATCTCTGCTAAAATAACAGATAGGGAAATGTCATATGAACGCATTAAGCTTTCATCTGCTGATATTGTCAACAATCATTAATATGCTTAAGTGTTTGTGTCAATAGCGTCTGCCACATGGGCCCCGTCTGTGCCAAATATTTCTTTTGAACATAAGGGCAGTGAATTAATACAACGTTATGTTGTTCGTTGAAATTTCTTCCTAGAGTACATTTTATTTGTAACCATGGCATGTTTAATGTCATTTCCATACCTCTACAATTTTCACTTTTGCTACCTTGCTTGGCTCCGTAGGTAGCTCTTGTACTTCTTTCGTACTTCGCAGAAGGATTATAGATACAAATTCCACTGCAGCATTTGCGTACATAATCTCTGCTGACATTTCCCCTGGTCTGACTGGGGAAAAGCAAATCCCCATATGATTCCACAAAAAGATTGCAGCACTTGAGGAATAATAACAACATGAATTATATAGTAGGCCGCAACAAATTTAGTTTTTTTACTCTCTTCAGAAGCTTGGATTGAAAAAGTTGTTTTCACCAAGTTCAAACAGAGGAAAATTGAATGATTTAATTCCACACAAATGAAGAAAAAAGCCTTTCATTTCTATAGCGCCTTTGATGACCTCAGGACATCCCTAAACACTTTACAGATATTTAAATACTTTTGGTAGTCACCGTTGTAATGTAGGAAACATAACAGGCAATTTGCGCACAGCAAATTCCCACGAACATCAATGAGGTTATGACCAGATAATCTGTTTTAGTTATGTTGGTTGAGGAATAAATATTGGCCAGGACACTGGGGAGAATCCCCTAATCTTCAAAGAGTGCCATGGAATCTTTTACATACAACTGAGGGAGCAGACAGGGCCTCGGTGTAATGTCTCATTTGAAAGACGGTACCTCTGACAGTGCAGCACTTCTTCAGTACTACACTGAAGTGTCAACCTGGATTATGTGCTCAGATCCCTGGAGTTGGACTTGAATCCACAACCTTCTGATTAGAGGCGAGACAACTACCACTGAACCATGGCTGAAACTCAAATGAATGCCAATACTGTATGTGGCATGGTAAAATACCCAGTAACTCAAAAGAATTCAATCATTTGTTTGAGTGGACAGATTCCAAAGCAGCCAACAATATCAAAGTCAAATCACTGAGAGAATGTTCAGTTCCTGTTTGCCAGGATAATTGATTTATTATGTCAGAAATGCTTGGTGTTATAATGCTATAGGGACTTTTTTTTTCTTTTTAAATTTCAAAACTTGAACATGAATTTATTCAGCTGTTGACTTGCCACTTGCTTTACATCCTGACTGGCACTAATCCTTAAGGTGCTTTTCCTTGAGGAGGGGAGGAAAGAAGAAGTGGTAGTTCCCTCCAGAAACCCACCTCCTTGCGGATGAAGGTGGAGCAGTAGCCGTTGAGAAATCTATGGCTCAGAATTCCCATGATGCCGGAGAAGGGAGCGTTCCTGTAGGAAATAGTAATCGGAAGCTAAAATGAGAAAAAAGAAAATTAAAATAGTGGCTGTGCATGTAAAGTAAATTGCATGTTTAATAGTCATCTTATGTAGATTCTAACAGATAACTAAAAGCAAATATTTAGAAGCCAAAATCTCTATTTTAGAATTACAGGGGAGGGTGGCCATATTTGCTTGCATACACAGATTATGTTGATGTCATCAGAGGATCAACATATAATCATATCTGTCTGTTGTTTGCAAAGTGAATGTAAGAACCCTATTTTGAAATGGTTCTATACAATACGGAAGTTACAATTTTAATTCTACGATGACTAGGTATGGTAAATTCATGCCAAGATCAATCAATATAGGGTAAAACGTACACTTATTATGGATACCTGAACAAATGACATAGTAGTTTACTAATGGAGTTGGACACTGTACACTTAATTGAATGGCACCTTTTAACTGGGTGGGATGTTGGTGTAAGCGGCAGCTGGCCTCCGTAAAAATGGTAAATGTGAGGAAGGGAGTTCCGGGATTCTTGTGGTAGAGAAGGGGCACTGTTGAATCTGGTTGATATCACAACAACAACAATTTGCATTTATGTAGCACCTTTAATGTAGTAAAGCATCCCAAGGCGCTTCACAGGAGCGTTATCAGAAAAAATTTGACACCGAGCCACATGAGATATTAGGACAGTTGAGGCGAAGAAAATTGGGGATGCGCAAGAGGTCAGAATTGGAGGAACGCAGAGATCTTGGAGTAGTTGGAGGGCTGGAAGAGGTTAGAGATGGAGAGGGGCAAGGCCATGGAGGGATTTGAATACAATGATGCAAATTTTTAATTTGAGGCATTGCTAGACTGTGAACCAATGTAGGTCAGCGAGCACAGGAGTGATGGGGGAACGGGACTTGGTGTGAGATAGGATATGGGCAGCAGAGTTTTGATTGAGCTCAAGGTTACGGAGGGTGGAAGATGGGGGATCGGCCAGGAGAGCATTGGAATAGTCATGTCTGGAGGTAACAAAAGTACGGATGAGGATTTCAGCAGCAGGTGAGCCGAGGAAGGGATGGAGCGGGGCAATATTAGAGAGCTCAGTCCTAAGTATAATATATGAATTAGGACCCCACTGAATTTGGATGGGTGGCTTAGTTTCCTCTCCAGAAGTGCTAGTTAAAATCAGAAATGGCAAGCTCCAGGCAGCTTCCTGGCACGTAAGTAGCTCGGAGCATTTTAACTGCCCACCTGCCCAGTTTGTGCCGGGTGCGTAGAGTTAAAATCCACACCCAGCCCCCTCCTCTCCCCTCCCCCTGCACATAACAGTTTATATTCAGCCCATCATGCCTGAAAAAGCTAACTACTTTGTCCCATTTCTTCCCCTTTTTCCATACCATTTAAAAGTTTTCGTTTTCAAATATTTATTCACTTTCTTTTTAAAAGCTATAATGGATTCTGCTTTCACCACTGTGTTGTCAGAGTGATCCGCACTGCGTGAATAAAGGTTTGAAACCTAGGAGTCAGTTTAACTTAACATAAATGTTACTGGACAGCAAACAAGCAAGCTATACGTCTACACACTCACTTGTAGGAGGCCCATCGGGGGACAGGAGCTCCCTAGTCAAGGTTGTTCTAACTCGGAGCTCCCTCAACCAAGGGTTTCACATCTGTTTCTCACCTTTTCCTGAAACACATCGACTTGTACAATTTCTTTGTCTGTACATATCAATAGCAGCAATACTAATACAAAACAAACAGAAAACCAGTTATTATGAAACCTGAGTGCTTTCTTTCATTCTGTCAGTCAGTAGTTATATCAGATCATTTATATCCAAAAGTAAAGTGTAAGAGGAGCTAACGTTATATTACATTGAACTCAGATTGATATAGTTGGCTGCTCTATAGTGGAATTTGTTTTCTATTTAAACATGTATGCATTCAGCAAGCAGCTAATTATAGCTTAAAGGCAAACTTGGTAGTAAGAAAGCATCTAGGGTTGTCCTGAAGTTAACTTTACAGCAAGGTAGCTATTCTTAGATATCAATAGATCACAGCATGTCCCTGCCTTCTTTAGGGATTATCTGATACATTAATAATCATACTTCAAGGCCCTCTGTAATGGAAATCAATAGACGCTGGGGCACATATTTGCTGTTCCCATACGAATATAGATGTAGCTCATACTTTTGTGTTTTCATTGAAAGAATTCATATTATGATTCATTACGAGGTAAAATTCAAATTCAGCAAGGGCTCAAAACAGGCAGTCGTGGATTGGCCGCCCACTATCCACCCCGGCTGTATTTGCATTGAAGCCGAGAGAAAGGAAACTCTGGCAGGGTGTAAAACTCATCTGTGCCTTGCCACAGCCTATCTCCCAGAGAAATCATCAGCCATGCCATTGTTACTTTAAATGCTTTCCTAACCAGTCTCCATCCTCCACTCTTCATAAACTGCAGTTCATCTGAAACTTTTGTTCCTGTATTGTAGCCTACACCAAGTCCAGCCTGCTCATCACACCTGTCCTCACATTGGCTACTGGTCCTTTCAACACCTCAAATTTCAAATTCAAATTTTTGTATTTTAATCCCTTCATGGCCTTTTTATTTCTGTTCCTCTCCTTGGAATTCTCCGTTGCTCTGATTTTGTCCTCTGATGCATCCCTCCTCTATTCTTCCCCACCTACAGCGGCTCTCCCTTTAATTCTTTGGAATTTCATCACAAAACCCTTCCACTCACCTCAGCCCCACTAATATCTCCTTCTGTCTTTTGGTGTACATTTTTCCTTATGCCCCTGGGACGTGCTTTGGGATGTTTTTCTGTGTTTAAGGCGCTGTATAAATGCAAGTTGTTCTAGTTTCTATTGCTCCTGCTACTGTAAGTAAACTGAATAAAACTCCAGAATACCCATTTAACCTTGCATTGTTCACCATTGACTAATTTCCTTCCTTAACCTGATGCTCTTGTGGTTTTTAGAGGCTCAGATAACTTCATGTACCATAGAACATCTGTTTTGGATCGATAATAACAGACCCAGGTTCGGGATCTGGATGAATGTTAAATAAGAGACAAGACAAATGAAGTAAAGAATAAAACACAGTTTACTGAGAGAAAAGAAACATTAATAATACAGTTTATGAAGAAAAGAGAAGTATGATAAGATGCAACAACGCCCACAGCCTTCAGCCCGTCGGGAACTCCACAACGACGGCTGGTCTGGAGCACCGCTCGCGAATCACGGTCCAAGGTGAAGTTCAAAGGGCTACTGGACAGTGCCGCTCCTTTATACTATTGAACAAAACATGGGTGCATGTGGCTTATGGCCAACTCCTAATCTGTAAGGCCCCAGGTGCTCGTCCACAAAGCATGAGATCTCAAGGCGCCGACCGTCTCATAACAAGCTGCTGTGCGTCCCAAGGTCGCTTCCCTCTCTCTCTCTATAGCAACAACATTCCACGAGGCATGAAGCAGAGACACACTGTAAATGACTAAATATCATAATTAACCCTATGTGATTAACCCTATACAATACAACATCGGATTATCTTTATCTGTACTTCTTGTTGTCACTCTCAATCTTGTTCCAAATGAAAGCTTCATCCAGATCATTTGTAAGTGTGCTAATCAACAGCTTCAATTGCTTTGTCTACACATCTATTTCACATACTCAAAAGAAAAAAAATCAAATAATGAATTTGTACAACTTGTCTTGCCAGTAACTCCCTGAGGTAACTATAATCCCACGTATGTGGGACACAGGATTTATTCTATGTATATGATGGCAACAAAGTTGGAACAATTTTCCTCTCAGCTTTGGCAATTCAACATAATTCAAACAACACCACACTCTGTCCTAATGAGTGCCAGCTGTAACCTTAGCTCTCCTGCCAAATAACCATCCTGCATTTTTTATTCGTTCATGGGTTGTGGGTGTCACTGACAAGGCCGGCATTTATTGCCCATCTCTAATTGCCCTTGAGAAGGTGATGATGAGCTGCTTTCTTGAACCTCTTCAAAGTACTCTGTTGTACGCAAGAAAAAAAAACATATTAAAAAAATGTAATACAACATGAAGCTGGAATACCTACCCTCAGTAAATAGAAAGTTATTAATATCCTCACCCGGGTTGTGAAAGAGATTACTGCAGTTCGCACACAGTGTCCTTACTCATAGAATAAACATTGCATTTAATAAGTTCCTAGTCAGTATTATCTAGATCTTTTGCTTATGAACTCAAATCTTGTGCGTGTGCAGTGATGGCTTTCAGAAAAAAATTGTCTGTTTTTAAACATCAAAAATGTACATTTCATTGTCACAGCAATGTGAGAACACTTGCATATCAAGGTAAAGAAATATATGGTAAATCTGTTCAAGCAATTTATTGCAGCATAAGGCTTGTTCTATCCCACTTGATTCTCCCAAGGATCTATCCTTGGTCCCTTCTATACATCAACTACAAGCTGCCTCTTGGCGATATCATCCAAAGGCATGAGGTCAGCTTTCACATGTACACTGATGACACCATGCCATTACCTCTCTTGAGCCTCTGTATTGTCAGACTTGGATGAGCCACAATTTCCTCCAGTTAAACATTGGGAAGACCACAGCCATCATCCCATCAGCCCTCGCTGATCTACATTGGCTTCCCGACACCTTGGCTGCGATTTCACCTACTGGGTCAGGAGCGAGCGGGCGACGTCTGTAGCAGGGTCTCGGCCTGCTGCGGGTTCCATCCCGCTCTCTGGAAGTGATATTACCTTGATGGGGCTTGTTAAGACCGCCCAGCAAGGTTCTCGGCCAATTAAAAGGAAGCAGGTCTGATGATGTCATTTGATAATGCGTCATTAGCCGGTTTCCTTAAAGGGACCATGTCCACATTGATTTTGACAGTTGTTCTGCAGCATTGAGGTGCTGAAAACATGGATAAGCACTGCACAAAGGTGCATGACTGCATGTTTATGGAGGGAGTCACAGCATGCAGGGAGGTCCTCTTCCCTTCCAATGAGCAGAAGAGACCTCCCCAGCAGACCAATGCAGCAGGGATGTCGTCAGGAGGACCAGGCTGCAGTGACACAAACCTTTCAATGCTCACCCTGCGAGCAGCCTAGAGCCCGGTACGTGCCCCCTGAAGCTCTCGCTGACACCACCTGGCGCAGCTTCAGGGGGCGGTCCCATATTTTTGCTATCAGGGCGAAAACGGGTCACTGCGCACGGTGATGACATCGTCATCGCCGAGGAGCAGAGCAGGGCACTACAGGTTACTGCTGCTGCTAAACTCCTGTGGAATTTCGCAGGAGTCGATAAAGGTGCCACCCCCAGTCGAAAAGTCGTTTGCCCTCCATTAGCCTTCCTGGGAGAAGCAAATGCCCCGAATTTCTCCCCCTTTGCCTTCTTGGACAGGTTTGTGTGCACCATAGGAAGTGGCTTAGTGAGTTGTAGTGAATAGTGAGACATAACAATTACCGCTGCAATGGTAATGAGTGTGAAAGAAATTACTTGGACATTGCAAGGATACTTTATGGTACCGGTATGGCGGTGTCAATCTGGCCATGGTAAGTCCACCTCTGGCCTCCCGGACAGCAATGTGGTCGGGTGCTGATGCCCTGTGTCCTGTTCAGCATCAGGTGATTGCGTAGAAGGTTGGTGTCGTTGTTGGTGATGCTGCTCGTGGTGGGATTCTGAGGACCAAGTTGAGCTTTTTTCAAGGGCGCCGATGCTGATGGAATAGATAGCAGCTGGGGTTGAGATGACAGAAGCGATCTGTCAATGGTGAGAGATGTTG
This sequence comes from Pristiophorus japonicus, assembly GCF_044704955.1. Taxonomy (NCBI): domain Eukaryota; kingdom Metazoa; phylum Chordata; class Chondrichthyes; family Pristiophoridae; genus Pristiophorus; species Pristiophorus japonicus. The sequence continues at coordinate 93,353,135 of NC_091993.1, read as the reverse complement.
CTCCAAAGAGGTGACAGTGAATAGAGAGTTCACTGTAAACACTTCCAAACTGCATGAAACTCAAAAGTGTCTTCCAAATGCTGATGGCTCCAACTTCTAAGATTGGAAAGTGAACAGCTGTGGAATGGTAGCTTTTATACCACTTTTGCAACTGTCAACTATTCAGAAGAATGTATACATTGAAAACCCGACCTACTTACCTAACGTGATCCTCGAGCGGCGTGAAAATCAGTCAAAAAGCTGGAAAAATTTTAAGTACGTGGTAAAATGCTGTTTAAGTGTCTTTTAACAAGCTGTTAATTAAGTCAATTGCCTCGCCTGCCGCTCGGTGTCAGGTCTGTAAAGCGCTGACAGACTTGACACTTGGGAGACGAGCGTGGAGGTGGTTTGACAGTGGGCTCCTGACCCGCTGCCAATCCTTTCTATTTTGACAGCTGACCCCCTCTCAGCAATGGCAAAATTCCGGCTCTCCAAGCTTATATTTAAAATTTTCAATACGTATGTTTAAATCCTCTCATGATCTCACCTCTCCTTTCTTGGACATATTCTCCCATCTTACAACCTCCCTTGATCTCTCTGTTCCTCAAATTCTTGCCTTTGTACATCTCCCTTCCACTCTTGAGGTCCCTGCTACAAGATTGGTTTGCCCTAGGCGATCACTGGCTGCACTCGGGGAAACTAACCCTGCAGAACATCTTGAATAAAGAGCAACCCCCCGCCCCCCCCCCCCGAGGCCCATGATTCCCCTCACCCCACCGACCGTGATCCTGCCCCACCCCACCCCAAAGACCATGATCCTCCTCCCACCCCACTCCTGAAGGCCATGAATTCCCTCTGTCCAAGGCCACTTGTGGGCTGATGCGACACCAGCTATGACACCAGCGGCACCCCTAACTTCCAACACTCACATTCTCAGCCTCCTCCCGCAGCACCATTCCTAGGTCCAGGCCCAATAACTGTACCATTTGCGTGCGAGGTAAGTATCGAGTTTCTAGACCAATGTATAGTGTAAAGTGGCAGTAGACCAGAGACTATCACTCACTGATATTATGAAGCAAGGTCACAGTCCTTCAAGATGTTAGTCATTTTTAAAATAAATAATATATAATAAAGCTGCATTTTTCAAAGTGTGTAATTACCCATTGAATTACAGAAAGCAGCTAAAATGTTTTAAGTTTTGCTTTTATAGACACCCATTGCGACAGGCTGAAATAATGTCACTGGAAATGTTAATGACTTATCCACTCATTCAGGATATTTTAATGTCACAGGTGGGGATATCCTTACATTATTCTGGCACTATGATCATTATAAGAAATATGTATTGAAGGAGATCATTAATCATGCCAAAATCCTCTGGGAGATGAAGATTATAATAAATGGAGAGTTAGATATAATTTAACAATGCATATGGTACAAAATCTCATTCTTTAAAATATCTCACTTATTCAAGGTTTGAATGTCACCGAATAGTGCTTGCAGACTAATTGACTTTGTCCAGATCAAAGTCTGTTCCGGTCTTCTGAGTTCCTTTTATACAAGTATATGTCTGCCATAATAGGTGGCACAGAAGGATTTAGTATATTCTTGTTTTGTAATCCTCAGTATCGTTACATGTCAGCCATGGCTCAGTGGGTAGCACTCTCACCTCGGAGACAGAAGATTGTGGGTTCAAGTCCCACTCCAGAAACTTGAGCACCAAAATCTAGGCTGACACCCAGTGCAGTGCTGAGGGAGCGCTGCACTGTCAGAGGTGCCATCTCTCAGATGAGACATTAAACTGCGGCCCTGTCTGGCCTCTCAGGTGGATGTAAAAGATCCCATGGTACTATGAAGATCCTACGAAGAAGAGCAGCGGAGTTATCCCCGATTTCCTATATTTATCCTGCAATCAACATCACTAAAACAGGTGATTTGGTCATTATCACATTGCTGTTTATGAGAACTTGCTGTGCATAAATTGGCTGCCATGTTTCCTACATTACAACAGCGACTACGTTTCAAAAATACTTAATTGGCTGTAAAGCGCTTTGGGGTGTCCTGAGGCTGTGAAAGGTGTTTTATAAATACAATCCTTTCTTCCACTGAACAATACCATCCAAAGTGAGGGCAAAACTGCCACTCCCCTGAACATCATTTAGATACACCGGAACAAAATGGCATTGGGTGATTAAAATGTAAATAAAAAAGAAAATTAAGGGAGTTCACAAGTCAGTTCACCACTTTAGGTTTGAGATGCAGTGAGGCAGATTGATTCCCATGTCTATGGAACAATGATAAATGATTAATAGTTGTCTGTATGAAGAAAAGGATGATTGGTTTGTTGTCTGCATTGACAGTGATATTTACTTTATGTAGAGCCTTTGTCTGCCAATTGACACTCCCTATGTCTGTTACTTGTGACTTGCAGTATATTATTATTGCTGCAATTTATACAATTGTGGAGGTTACCAAAAGTCTTGCAGTGAAAGAATTCTTCACGATAATTCCCAATTTGAGCTGGACTGTCTGCAGAGTCGAGCTGATCACAGGTGACTTACAAGAAGGAAGAGACAATTACTGCAAGAATCTCCCTCATTAGAGCATGTTTACTGATTCAGACATGCAATCTGGAAAACTAGCAAAGGTCCATGCAGAATCAGAAAGCTGACACCTCAATAATCAGTCGTTGATACAGCTCTCTGATATTTTAGTTACACAGCGTTTCCTAAACTACAAAGGTGACTACACTTCAAAAGCACTTCATTCGCTGTGAAGCAATTTCCTGGCCAATATTTATCCCTCAACCAACATCACTAAAACAGATTATCTGATCATTATCATATTGCTGTTTGTGGGAGTTTGCTGTGCGCAAATTGACTGCCATGTTTCCTACATTACAACAGCCACTACGTTTCAAAAATACTTAATTGGCTGTAAAGTGCTTTGGGATGTTTGGTGGTCGTGAAAAGTGCTATATAAGTGCATGTCTTTTTTTTAAGGTTATGAAAGGTGGTATATGTTATATATGTAAACCTGTAAATACCATGTTTAACCACCAGAGAGCTCATCCCCTGGAATCCCAAGGGATCCCACAATCCCTTGGGAGCACTTGTACATAAGGAGGCCTCACAGACTGGAGAAGCACTCTGAGACCTGCAATAAAGGACTACAGTCACACCTTACTTTGAGCTTGCAGTATCTAGTCTGACTCTTTATTCAAGACATAACAGCATATAAATGCAAGTTCTTTCTCTTTCTCTCTCTTTCACTAAAAATGCGATGTCATAGCTAAAGAATCTCAGGTACTCCGATAGGCTCAAGCATCTTGGTCTATTTACTTTAGAGCAGCGTAGATGTGGAAGCGATCTGATAAACGTCTATAAAATAATTGAAGGGCTGGATGACGTCCCTATTTATAGATTATTCCAGTTTAACAGCTTAGCGAGGACATGGGGACATGGATGTAAGAATCAGAATGGATTGGATGCTAGCCAGTTCTTCATTTCACAGAGGGCAGTGAGTCTATGGACTGCATTGCCAGTTGATGTGGTGGGTGCTGGTTATCTGCCTTCAAGAGGGAATTGGACCGATTCCTGATTGGGGCAGAGATCGCACCATATATAAAGTATATGCATCCCAGAGTACTTAAGGAAGTGGCCCTAGAAATAGTGGATGCATTGGTGATCATTTTCCAACAGACAATCAACTCTGGATCAGTTCCTTTGGACTGGAGGGTAGCTAATGTAACACCACTTTTTAAAAAGGGAGGGAGAGAGAAAGCGGGTAATTATAGACCGGTTAACCTGACATCAGTAGTGGGGAAAATGTTGGAATCAATTAAAGGATGAAATAGCAGTGCATTTGGAAAGCAGTGACAGGATTGGTCCAAGTCAGCATGGATTTATGAAGGGGAAATCATGCTTGACAAATCTTCTAGAATTTTTTGAGGATGTAACTAGTAGAGTGGACAAGGGAGAACCAGTGGATGTGGTGTATTTGGACTTTCAAAAGGCTTTTGACAAGGTCCCACACAAGAGATTGGTGTGCAAGATCAAAGCACATGGTATTGGGGGTAATATACTGACGTGGATAGAGAATTGGTTGGCAGACAGGAAGCAGAGAGTTGGGATAAACGGCTCCTTTTCAGAATGGCAGGCAGTTACTAGTGGAGTGCCGCAGGGCTCAGTGCTGGGACCCCAGCTCTTTACAATATACATCAATGATTTGGATGAAGGAATTGAGTGTAATATCTCCAAGTTTGCAGATGACACTAAACTGGGTGGCGGTGAGCTGTGAGGGGGACACTAGGGAGGCTGCAGGGTGACTTGGACAGGTTAGGTGAGTGGGCAAATGCATGGCAGTTGCAGTATAATGTGGATAAATGTGAGGTTATCCACTTTGGGGGCAAAAACTTGGAGATAGAATATTATCTGAATGGCGGCAGATTAGGAAAAGGGGAGGTGCAACGAGTCCTGGGTGTCATGGTCCATCACTCATTGAAAGTTGGCATACAGGTACAGCAGGCGGTGAAGCAGGCAAATGGTATATTGGCCTTCATAGCTAGGGGATTTGAGTATAGGAGCAGGGAGGTCTTACTGCAGTTGTTCAGGGCCTTCGTGAGGCCTCACCTGAAATATTATGTTCAGTTTTGGTCTCCTAATCTGAGGAAGGACATTCTTGCTATTGAGGGAGTGCAGCGAAGGTTCACCAGACTGATTCCCTGGATTGCAGGACTGACCTATGAGGAGAGACTGGATCGACTAGGCCTTTATACATTGGAGTTTAGAAAGATGAGAGGGGATCTCATAGAAATATATAAGATTCTGACGGGACTGGACAGGTTAGATGCAGGTAGAATGTTCCAGATGTTGGGGAAGTCCAGAACCAGGGGCTAAGGAGTAGGCCATTTAGGACTGAGATGAGGAGGTTAAAAAGTGTCTTGAGAATGCTTTATAACTTTTTATTTTTTGTTTAAGTGAAAAAATATTTTTTGAGTTTTCCCCCTCCCTCGGCCCAACCACAGTCTCAGACTAAATTTGAAATACTTCCCGTCCATTCTGGTAAGAACCGTCCGTTTTACCTCGTTTCGCCTTTACCGCCGAGAATCTTGGTGCAAGATCCATTTTCTCACCGGGCAGTATTTCTTACCTCATTAATGGAAATTTTTACTGGCGTTAATTGCAGAAGGTTAGCGGTCTTTTCTGGGCGGCAATCGGGCGGTGAGGGCTTTGGGGAAAGTCTAGCCCATTGAGTTCTAACAGTGACATTGATTCAAGTTGTCACTTTTCCTCCTTCCTCCCTGCTTCCAGTACACGCTGGCATTCTCCTTCCGCATGTAGGGAGATTGCTTTGGGCTGCAGCCTGGGGTACACTGTCTCCATACGCTCTCAAATGCAGAAGTGTGCTCGCTGTCAGGAGAGGTCTAAAAGAGGTAGAACTTCAAAAACTTCCAAAGAATAAGAGAAGTTACTTTGGAAATATTGCTGAAAAATATCTCAGTTGGAGATTTTAACTCCCAGGCCTCATGTACATGCCCCAACATTGCAGTCAGAAGGCTTAAAACGCAGATGTCTAACATGCAACTGTAGGCCAAAGAAGCCTGCAGCGGTGTTCAAATCACTTCTGCCTCCTAATGCTGCTAGCCCCTGCCAGATGCCCCACGGCCAATTTCTTTGGCTCAGGACAGGAAATAACAGTGCTCATGAGGCTGTAATTTGGGTGTATTGCTCTTGTCCAGCAATGGGATAGAGGAGGCCTGGAAAATCTGCCACTGTTAGTCCCGACAATGCTCTGGTTAGATTACACTTAGAGTGTTCTATTCCGTTTCCGTGGCCATGACGCACAAAAGGGTACAGAGAAGAAGAGTAAGCCCTACAACCCTCCAATTCTGGCCTCTAGCGCTGCCATTCGCAGCCATGCTTTCTACTGCCTAGGCCCTATTCTCTGGAATTCCCTTCCTAAACCTCCCACCTCCTGCTCCTCTTTAAGAAGTACCTTAAAACCTGCCGCCTTGACCAAGCTTTTACTCTCCAGCCCTAATACCTCCTTGCGCGGCTGTGTCAAATATTGTTTGGAAACCGTCTTGTGAAGCGCCTTGGGACTTCTTGCTGTCTTAAAAGTGCTATATAAATCTAAGTTATTGCTGTTGTAAGGCTGATCGTGAGAGTAAAGAGATTGAGCCAAGAAGAAAGACTAAAACCTATATTTTCCAGATTAGAATCAAAGTGGCGAAGAAGCAAGGGCTTCAGGTTAAGCATATAAACTATTACATTTTGCAGATAGATAAATCCAAATTATTACTTCAAAGTAAGCCAGGGAAGTAAAGTCAGTGCACATAAGTGGAAATGAGTGAGAAGTGCAATTAAACCAGGGAAAGACTTCACTGAAAGAATGTTATTTGCTTGATATAATTTACCAAGTCGATGAGCAGAGACCAGAACATTGGATTATTGAAAATACAGTTGATGGTTCAATGTCAAGTAATAGGGGATACAGTGTTATGGACCAAAGGACCTGTTCATATTTTTGATTTTTATTATGTTCCCAAAATCTCAAATTTAACATGAAAGGTCTAAAACGTGTTTCCGTAATTCACTTCCATTTATGAATATTGATGTTTTTTACATTTTTGAAAGTGATTCTAGTGTGTACCGTTAAACACTTTTGAAACTTGGCTATATACATTTGTTTTTCAACATTCATTCAATGCATATAAATAAATTTGTGCAGTAATAAATAGTTGATATGTTTTAATGAATTAAAGATGCCATAAATTAGATTACATATTAATGCACTGTCATGTAGATGAGATTATTAATATATAAATCAGAATCCTATTATATCTAATATAAGAGCAAGACATCTGTACCATTACTTGGTATGCCTGGAGCACAATAAGGACCTTGTAACAATTAGTGTAGAAATGTATTAAATAATGGATAAGCAGGAGGTAATTAACCAAATCCCATTTAGTTCTGGAACAAATATGAGTAAGTTGATATTTATTTGGTATTATTTTATGCCATTTTAGCAATATTCCAGGATATAATTTGCTGTCATTAAGAAGCAAAATGCATTCTATAATATTGTTTGCAGGCCAAACAGCTTGCAGGTAGGATTTAGGGACAGGCAGATGTGGGCTCCATCCAGTGTCATATCATAACATATTTCAATCTTGTTCATGTGAAATTGAAGCTAGGCCTATATACTGGGTGTTAAAATGGAGCTCTACTGGCTGCGTCTGAAGTGGATTTTCTTCATCTTTGCCTTGGGGCCTTGGTTTACGCAAACATGTGGTCACTGCTTCAAGTCATAAACCTTCCTTTGCGACCTCTGCAAATATGGTCATCAACATATGAATTGTTTGACCACCGAAGCAAGCGCTCTACTCGGAACTCCTTCATGGCAAGCGAACCAAAGGTGGGCAGAGGAAACATTACAAGGATACCCTCAAAGCCTCCCTGGTAAAGTGCAACATCCCCACCGAGTCCCTGGCCAAGGACTGCCCTAAGTGGAGGAAGTGCATCCGAGAGGGCACTGAGCATCTCGAGTCTCAATGCTGAGAGCATGCAGAAATCAAGCGCAGGCAGCGGAAAGCGTGCGGCAAATCAGTCCCACCCACCCCTTCCCTCAACGACTATCTGTCCCACCTATGACAGGGATTGTGGTTCTTGTATTGGACTGTTCATCCACCTAAGGACTCATTTTTAGAGTGGAAGCAAGTCTTCCTCGATTCCGAGGGACTGCCTATGATGATGATGTTTGACCAATAACCTCACACTTTTAAAATATATGCAAGCGAATTAACTGAAGGGAGAAAACAAATCAATTATGTGTTAAGTGTCAGTGTCAGCTGTGGCTTAGTGGGTAGCACACTCACTTCTGAGTCAGAAGGTTGTGAGTTCAAGTCCCACTCCAGGAACTTGAATACATTAAAAAAATATATCTAGGCTGACACTCCAGTCCAGTACTGAGGGAGTGCTGCACTGTCGGAGGTACCGCCTTTCAGATGAGACATTAAACCGAGGCCTCGTCTGCTCTCTCAGGTGGATGCAAAAGATCCCATGGCTCTATTTCGAGGAAGAGCAGGGGAGTTATCCCTGGTGTCCTGGCCAATATTTATCCCTCAATCAACAAAATCAAATAGATTATCTGGTCATTATCACATTGCTGCTTGTGGGAGCTTGCTGTGCGCAAGTTGGCTGCCACGTTTCTCACATTACAATAGCGATTACACTTCAAAAGTCACATTGGCTGTAAAGTATTTTGAGACATCTGGTGGTCGTGAAAGGCGTTATAAAAATGCAAGTCTTTCTTCTTTTTTCGTGACCATCTTTAAAAAGGGGACAAGTCCGATTGCGGAAACTACAGAGGAATCTCCCGGCTATCAGTTACTAGGAAAGTCGTCGCTGGAGTCCTCCTCAACCGTCTTCTCTTTGTGGCCGAGGAGCTCCTCCCGGAGTCGCAGTGCGGATTTTGTCCCCTACGGGGCACAACGGGCATGATTTTTGCAGCGCGACAGCCCTTATACATGGCCTTCTTCGATCTCACAGAGGCCTTTGACACTGCCAACCGCAAGGGACTATGGAGCGTCCTCCTCCGCTTTGGATGCTCCCAAAAGTTCGTCACCATCCTTCGACGACATGCAGGCCGTGATCCTTACCAATGGGTCCATTACAGACCCAATCAACGTCTGGACCGGTGTCAAACAGGGCTGCATCATCGCCCTAACCCTCTTCTCAATCTTCCTCGCTGCCATGCTCCACCTCACAGTCGACAAGCTTCCCGCTGGAGTGGAACTAAACTACAGAACCAGTGGGAACCTGTTCAACTGTTGCCATCTCCAGGCCAGGTCCAAGACCACCCCAACCTCTGTCGTCGAGCTACAGTATGCCGGATGATGCAGACATACAGAGGCTGAACTCCAGGGCATAGTCGACATATTTACTGAGGTGTACGAAAGCATGGGCCTTACGCTAAACATTTGTAAGACAAAGGACCTCCAGTAGCTTGTCCTCGCCGCACAGTACCGCTCCCCAGTCATCAAGATCCACGGGCCAACGTGGGCCATTTCCCACACCTCGGGAGCCTCTTATCAACAAGAGCAGGCATTGACGACGAGATTCAACACCGCCTCCAGTGTGCCAGTGCAGCCTTCGGCCGCCTGAGGAAAAGAGCGTTTGAAAAACAGACCCTCAAAACTGCCACCAAGCTCATTGTCTACAGGGTTTTGGTAATACTTGCCCTCCTGTGTGGCTCAGAGACATGGACCATGTACAGCAGACACCTCAAGTCACTGGAGAGATATCACCAACGATGTCTCCGCAAGTTCCTGCAAATCCCCTGGGAGGACAGATGCACCGACATCAGCGTCCTCGGCCAGGCCAACATCCCCAGCATTGAAGCACTGACCACACTTAATCAGCTCCACTGGGCAGGTCACATTGTTCGCATACCAGACACAAGACTCCCAAAACAAGCGCACTACTCGGAACTCCTTCACGGCAAACGAGCCAAAGATGGGCAAAGGAAACATTACAAAGACACCCCCAAAGCCTCCCTGATAAAGTGCAACATCCCCACTGACACCTGGGAGACCCTGGCCAAAGACCGCCCTAAGTGCAGGAAGTGCATCTGGGAGGGCGCTGAGCACCTTGAGTCTCATCGCCGAGAGTATGCAGAAATCAAGCGCAGGCAGTGGAAAGAGCGTGCAGCAAACCAGTCCCACCCACCCCTTCCCTCAACGACTATCTACCCCACCTGTGACAGAGACTGTGGTTCTCGTATTGGACTGTTCAGCCACCTAAGAACTCATGTTAAGAGTGGAAGCAAGTCCTCCTCGGTTCTGAGGGACTGCCTATGATGATGATGATGATGATATAAATGCAAATCTTTCTTCTTTCTAAGGCTAGATTATTAATCCTAAAGTTTGCTTTCCCAGTTCCTTCACACATAACATTAAGATTTGTTTCATATGAGGTGTGGGAAGCTTTAGGTGATAGTGTAACCCAACTACATTACAAAGCCCAAATCCATGAAAGTTGAATGTTCCATATAACTGAGCTGTAAAATATCAAGGGGCTGATATTTCATGATTGGTGCATTGACAATGCTAGCAAATTAATGTGGGTGTATTTTGGCAGCACATTAAGGGGACTTCCTCAGCTTTTCCACAGTCCCCTCACTGCTAGTGTGCTCCCAATGCAATCTGCATCCTAGACTGGCAGCACAGAGGCCAGAACACCTACACTTCCTGTTGGTAGTCGGGTTTGAAATTGGACATTTCCTGCTATGTATTGTGCTGAGGTGAAGCAGGACTCTGCTAATGTCCAGGGTATAGGGAGGATAACCTTTGCCATGCAAAGTATCTTGAACAGTCGTGGTGCAGCAGTAAATTCAAACTGAACAAAGGGGGAAAAAATGGATCTAATCCAAACAAGCAATAGTGCAATGCAAAAAAAAAAATAACCGAAACAGCCTAAAAATAAGGACTCAGCTCCCTGACTGTTTAGGACAAGAGTTTTAAAACTACTTCCAGTGGCTGCAGGAGTGATCTCTTCACAAGCTTTTAAAGGAACTGCCTACAATGAGGCAACAGATTGAAATTCCCAGGCTGCATGACATACCCCAACACAGCCACACAAGGCCAATTATTACATTTCTAAAATCTTTTGTCGAACTTGTCGGCAGCAATTGCAGGAAAATCGAGGATATAGAATGGTTTAAATCTGCAGAACCTCAATGCTTAATTTGTAATCTTAAATTACACCCAATTAGGAAGCCTCTTTGCAGGTAAATGGTGACCCTTCACTTTGAATGGCAACAACACTTTGTTCATCCTATTCTGCCAAACGATATTAACTTGAAATAATTAAAATAGATTTCCTCTGTGTAATATGTATGGTGAAATCAAAAATCCATTTATCAAGAACTTGTTTACGATTTCACGACACATGGTTCACAGAGGAAACCTTCTCCCCAGGAACCTTACTGAAAACAAAAGTTTTGACCTAGCTGAAGTGAGATTATGGAACAGTTAGATGTTAAAATCTTTGACATCTACACCTTTGTAAAGAATTTTAAAATAATTATTGTCAAGTTACCTCGATGGGGTAAATTGACTGTCATATTTTTAATAAATAGGAAAAATTCAAACGGAAATAAAGCACCATTAAACATCAGGGTAGTCTCAACAGCACTTTTGTTTAGATTAGTTTATTTTCAATAGTGGGTTGTAGGGGGTTGATTTTCTGTACAATCACAAGTCACTGATAGTTCAGTTACAGAGGTGAAACAATAAATCCACTTAAATTTATTTCAACATATGGCAAATCCTAAAACTCTACGTAGCAGGAGACAGTTCTGCCAAAAACCAATGACTGAGTCATTAAGGGGGCACAGAACAATATATATCTGCCAAAGAATTAAATTACCAGAAAGTCAGAAACTTTTTAAAGACTTGTATTGACCTGCTAATGTATATCTCCATTTATGAAAATAACCTAATGCTTTAATGTTGAAGTAGAATTCAATGCAGAGCAGGAGAACATTTCCTAACTTGACAAATTCAGCCTCAGAGACACCAGAGTGTATCCAACTGTGTGTAGCGAGGGACTGGGATATGACTCAACTCAAACTCACAATATAATCTAAGGATGGTGAAAATAACTTTGAGTGTATGTTCATTTATTGAAGGAGCGTGCACATAATGGACCCAAGTTTCCACATGATTCGCGCCTGATTTTTAGGAGCAACTGGTGGAGAACGGACTATTTTAGAAATCGCAATTCTCCACATTTTTTTTTCTGCAGTTCTAGTCAGGTAGAACAGTTCTAGTTTAGAACAGAATTTTTTCTTCAAAAGGGGGCGTGTCCGGCCACTGACGCCTGATTTGAAAGTTTCCACAGTGAAAATGTACTCCAAACTAAAGTAGAATGGCGCCAGTGAAGATTTTTGTAGAACTGAAAAAACCTGTTCTACACATTAAAAAATCAGGCACAGGTTACAAATTAGGCGTCCAGAACGAGGTGGGGGGGAGGGGGGGAAAGGAACTCATTAAATTCGACAATAAATCCTTATTTATACTTCTACAAATAAATCCAACCTGAATAAACATTTATAAGCCAAGAAAAGATTAAATAAACCATCTTCCTACCTGTGTGAAAGTGCTTCAGCCAGGGAGAATTCTGTAGCCGTTCGTGCCGCTGAGCGGGAGGGGGAGAGAGAGAGAGAGAGAGGGAGGAGGGGAGGGAGGGAGGGAGGGAGAGAGAGGGGGAGGGAGGGAGTGAGAGGGAGGGGGGGCCTCGGGTCGGGGAACAGGAGCGCGGGTCGGGTCAGTCGGGGGGGGAGCGGGGGTCGGGTCGGGGCGGGGGGGGGAGCGGGTGTCGGGTCGGGGTGGGCGGGGGGAGCGGGTATCGGGTCGGGGCGGGGGGGGAGCGGGTGTCGGGTCGGGTCTGGTCGGCGGTGGGGGGGGGGGGGGAGCGAGTGTCGGGTCTGGTCAGGCGGGGAGCAGGGGCTGGCCGTGGGAGGAGCCCCAGTGAGGCCATTGGGCCAGGGCTAGGGGCTGCGTGCTTCGGGCCCCTCCCAGACAGTTCGGCGCCTGGAACTACTGCACTTGCGTGCCGACTGTAGCGCGCATGTGCAGAGGTCCCGGCACTGTTTTCAGCGCCGGGACCTGGCTCCGCCCCCCCACAGCTCGTGCTGGCTGCGCCTAGGGCCAGAGGACCTGTAAGTAGGTGCAGAATACCAAGGATTTTTTTAGGCGCCGTTTTAGGCTCGAAAAACGGGCGCCCAGCTCGGAGGGGCGCCCGTTTTTTTTTCTTGTGGAAACTTGGGCCCAATGTGTGCACAATATTCACAGTACTAAGCTCATGATCATGTCTAATTCAATGGATTTTGTCATGAAAGGCTTTGTGTCTTAATGCAAGGAGTATCCGCAATAAGGTGGATGAATTAACTGTGCAAATAGATGTTAACAAATATGATGTGACTGGGATTACGGAGACGTGGCTCCAGGATGATCAGGGCTGGGAACTCAACATCCAGGGGTATTCAACATTCAGGAAGGATAGAATAAAAGGAAAAGGAGGTGGGGTAGCATTGCTGGTTAAAGAGGAGATTAAGGCAATAGTTCGGAAGGACATTAGCTTGGATGATGTGGAATCTATATGGGTAGAGCTGCAGAATACCAAAGGACAAAAAACGTTAGTGGGAGTTGTGTACAGACCTCCAAACAGTAGTAGTGATGTTGGGGAGGGCATCAAACAGGAAATTAGGAGTGCATGCAATAAAGGTGCAGCAGTTATAATGGGTGACTTTAATATGCACATAGATTGGGCCAGCCAAACTGGAAGCAATACGATGGAGGAGGATTTCCTGGAGTGCATAAGGGATGGTTTTCTAGACCAATATGTCGAGGAACCAACTAGGGGGGAGGCCATCTTAGACTGGGTGTTGTGTAATGAGAGAGGATTAATTAGCAATCTCATTGTGCGAGGCCCCTTGGGGAAGAGTGACCATAATATGGTGGAATTCTGCATTAGGATGGAGAATGAAACAGTTAATTCAGAGACCATGGTCCAGAACTTAAAGAAGGGTAACTTTGAAGGTATGAGGCATGAATTGGCTAAGATAGATTGGCTAATGATACTTAAGGGGTTGACTGTGGATGGGCAATGGCAGACATTTAGAGACCGCATGGATGAATTACAACAATTGTACATTCCTGTCTGGCGTAAAAATAAAAAAGGGAAGGTGGCTCAACCGTGGCTATCTAGGGAAATCAGGGATAGTATTAAAGCCAAGGAAATGGCATACAAATTGGCCAGAAATAGCAGCGAACCTGGGGACTGGGAGAAATTTAGAACTCAGCAGAGGAGGACAAAGGGTTTGATTAGGGCAGGGAAAATGGAGTACGAGAAGAAGCTTGCAGGGAACATTAAGGCGGATTGCAAAAGTTTCTATAGGTATGTAAAGAGAAAAAGGTTAGTAAAGACAAACGTAGGTCCCCTGCAGTCAGAATCAGGGGAAGTCATAACGGGGAACAAAGAAATGGCAGACCAATTGAACAAGTACTTTGGTTCAGTATTCACTAAGGAGGACACAAACAACCTTCCGGATATAAAAGTGGTCAGAGGGTCTAGTAAGGAGGAGGAACTGAGGGAAATCTTTATTAGTCGGGAAATTGTGTTGGGGAAATTGATGGGATTGAAGGCCGATAAATCCCCAGGGCCTGATGGACTGCATCCCAGAGTACTTAAAGAGGTGGCCTTGGAAATAGCGGATGCATTTTCCAACATTCCATTGACTCTGGATCAGTTCCTATCGAGTGGAGGGTAGCCAATGTAACTCCACTTTTTAAAAAAGGAGGGAGAGAGAAAGCAGGGAATTATAGACCGGTCAGCCTGACCTCAGTAGTGGGTAAAATGATGGACTCAATTATTAAGGATGTCATAGCAGCGCATTTGGAAAATGGTGACATGATAGGTCCAAGTCAGCATGGATTTGTGAAAGGGAGATCATGCTTGACAAATCTTCTGGAATTTTTTGAGGATGTTTCCAATAAAGTGGACAAAGGAGTACCAGTTGATGTGGTATATTTGGACTTTCAGAAGGCTTTCGACAAGGTCCCACACAGGAGATTAATGTGCAAAGTTAAAGCACATGGGATTGGGGGTAGTGTGCTGACGTGGATTGAGAACTGGTTGTCCGACAGGAAGCAAAGAGTAGGAGTAAATGGGTACTTTTCGGAATGGCAGGCAGTGACTAGTGGGCTACCGCAGGGTTCTGTGCTGGGGCCCCAGTTGTTTACATTGTACATTAATGATTTAGACGAGGGGATTAAATGTAGTATCTCCAAATTTGCGGATGACACGAAGTTGGGTGGCAGTGTGAGCTGCGAGGAGGATGCTATGAGGCTGCAGAGTGACTTGGATAGGTTAGGTGAGTGGGCAAATGCGTGGCAGATGAAGTATAATGTGGATAAATGTGAGGTTATCCACTTTGGTGGTAAAAACAGAGAGACAGACTATTATCTGAATGGTGACAGATTAGGAAAAGGGAAGGTGCAACGAGACCTGGGTGTCATGGTACATCAGTCATTGAAGGTTGGCATGCAGGTACAGCAGGCGGTTAAGAAAGCAAATGGCATGTTGGCCTTCATAGCGAGGGGATTTGAGTACAGGGGCAGGGAGGTGTTGCTACAGTTGTACAGGGCCTTGGTGAGGCCACACCTGGAGTATTGTGTACAGTTTTGGTCTCCTAACTTGAGGAAGGACATTCTTGCTATTGAGGGAGTGCAGCGAAGATTCACCAGACTGATTCCCGGGATGGTGGGACTGACCTATCAAGAAAGACTGGATCAACTGGGCTTGTATTCACTGGAGTTCAGAAGAGTGAGAGGGGACCTCATAGAAACGTTTAAAATTCTGACGGGTTTGGACAGGTTGGATGCAGGAAGAATGTTCCCAATGTTGGGGAAGTCCAGAACCAGAGGTCACAGTCTAAGGATAAGGGGTAAGCCATTTAGGACCGAGATAATGAGAAACTTCTTCACCCAGAGAGTGGTGAACCTGTGGAATTCTCTACCACAGAAAGTAGTTGAGGCCAATTCACTAAATATATTCAAAAGGGAGTTAGATGAAGTCCTTACTACTCGGGGGATCAAGGGGTATGGCGTGAAAGTAGGAAGGGGGTACTGAAGTTGCATGTTCAGCCATGAACTCATTGAATGGCGGTGCAGGCTAGAAGGGCTGAATGGCCTGCTCCTGCACCTATTTTCTATGTTTCTATGAAATTGGTGAATATTCAGGCAGACTAGGTGTGATCGACAGGGAAATCATATAAAGACTTGACTTTGGACAATAGTGTAAAATGCACAATATCAGCTTGGCCACCTGTTAAAATCCTCTCCTGGTTTTCATTTCCAGAAGTCATTGTACAGTAAAGTGAACTTTCTTTTTGTTAAAAAAAATATGGAAATGTGTGTGCCGCGCAATCTTAGCAGAGGTGCTGTGTAATGTATCGCCATTAAACTTTCCAACACCCCAACAATCAATACACGTGGGGCACAGCAGACACAAAATCACCCCGAATATTTTAATAACTATGTGGGAATTTGATTTTAATTGATTATTTCAGCAGGAAGTCTAGCGACAATATACATATGCTATGATGATCCAGACTCCACCAACCTGGCCATAGATATTCAAATAAGGTCCCATGTGTGTGATCGGCCATGTCACTAAAATAATGGGTTATTCATTTGGGGACCTCTGTCACTTATGTTTTGGACACCGAACCTCAGGATAGATATATTGGCCTTGGAGGAATCCAGAACATGAGGCATAATCTTAAAATTAGAGATAGGCCATTTCGAAGTGAAATGAGGACACACTTCGTCTCACACAGGGAATAAAAACCTGGAACTCACTTCCTCCAAAAGGCTGCGGATGCTGGGTCAATTGAAATTTTCACAATTAAGATTGATAAATTTTTGTTAGGTAAGGGTATCGAGGGATATAGAACAAAGGCGGGTATATAGAGTTGAGGTGCAGATCAGTCATGATATAATTAAGTGACGGAACAGGCTCTCGGGACTGAATGGCCTCGTCCTGTTCCTATACTTTAAAATTTGCAGGTTGTGTCAGGTTTTAATCAGAGTCCAAAATGTAGAAGTAAGAAACTTGCAGTTTGTCTCAAATAACATTACGTAGCCTTCAATGTGCTTTGTCTTTATGCATGAGAAGATGAGTGCTTTTGAAAATCTTTTCATTTTGTTCCTTGTTCAAATTTGTATGATATCTTTCTTTCAATCACACTTTGGGCTAGAATTTCCTCTCAAGTCGCCCATTTACTGCCCATTTACCACCCAGTTATGACCCAGAAATACAAGTCTCATTGGAAAAAAAACACATTTACTGCCCAGATCCCACCCAGTGGTAAATTCCAGTCATTACCGCCGGGCGATATTCGATACTGTCCGCCCATATATTACCGCCCAAAATAGTAGTTTCATCATTAAGATCTGTTTACCACCGGACCTTAATACCGTCCTGAAAAAGCAGGTTTTACTGGATCTTAAGTGGATCTTAAATGGGCGATATGGACACAGATCTGACAGGTTTGTTTGATATTACACAGGTCTTTATAGTTCTCCACAGTTTGATGTATTTTTAAATGGATTGTAGAATTTTTTAGTGTTAGGCAATAATAGAAATGGTCTCATAAAGCCTTATTTTCGCCTTTAGTCTCTCTCACTCACTAGTCTCACTCACATTAGTCTCACCCCCCCCCCCCAAGTCTCTCCTCCCCACCCCTCACCCCCCCCCAGTCTCTTTTCTCCCCCCCAGTCTCTTTCCCCCCCCACCACCCCAGGCTCTCTTCCCCCCCCCACCCCAGGCTCTCTTTCTACCCCCCCCAGGCTCCCCACCCCAGGCTCTCTTTCTCCCCCCCCCCCCCCCCCCAGGCTCTCTTTCTCCCCCCCCAGGCTCTCTTTCTCCCCCCCCAGGCTCTCTTTCTCCCCCTCCCCCCACAGCGATCTCACTCTCTTCCCCCCTGACACAGCGATCTCTCCTTCACCCTCCCCCCCCTGACCTTAGGCCGGCAGACTCTGGCCTCTCGGGGGCGGAGCGAAACAGCCGCATGCACGGGTGCACAACTTGTGAGCCGAAGATTCCTGAGTCGATAGGTTTCCTATGCCTCACATTGCCCGCTGCACTGAGCTCCCGCACCGCTTCGCCGCCGCCGTGGAGCACCTGAAAACCGTGGAAGCGCGCACCAGCGGCATTCCAGCGGTAGAAAAAGACGCAAGAGCCGGAACACCGCTAAGGATCAGGCGGGGGCGATTTAAAAGGAAAATCCAGCCCTTTGAGATTAAGAGGTACCTCAGGGTTCTAACCCGGAAAGGAATCTCTGCCCGTTAGTTCTTCTTACACCATTAATGGAACAGTGAAAAGATGAAGGCTCCAGAATGTAGTCCTAACCTCATATATCGGGGCAGATTTTCATCTGGGTCTGTTTTCATGGTGCTGCAAAGGCAGAATGCACCTGAACCAAAAGGCCTGAGTATCGCCAGGAATTGGTTCTCAGGCCACATCTACATATACCGGGTGAGCTTCTGGCACCTGGCGTACATCCATAGGCAGCTCGCATAACGGGAAAGATCAATTCCATGAGGAAGTACCATGAGGGGGTCGGGTGGGGCGAGGGCAAATGCTCACGTGTAGCACTTCTGCTCTTCCTGCTTCCACAGGCAGGTACTTTTTAAAGATTTAGAAAAAAACGATCTCTTTTTGGTTGATGCAGGGGCCGCCGAAGGATTCTTAGCGGGGCAGGTCCGAACCGTGCTCCACTCTCCCTAAATTACTGCCAGTAAGGGGTCCTTCAACAGGCATTATGCTCTTTTATATATGCAAGGTGCCGGACATCATAAAAATGGGCCGACGAATTGAGCAGTGGGCCAAATGCTTGCGCAGATTAGACATAGGCCATCCCACTGTTAAATTGGCGTATAATTTGCCCATTTTATACCCGAGAAATCGGTGCAATGCATAACCAACTTTTACCCTATGAAGTTTTGTAGATGCTGATCTAGTTTTAGGGTTCTCAAGAAAGTTAATAAAATCTTGTGCTTTTTATTATTTTGCAAACTGACGTGGTTAAAGTTTATAATCTCGTTGAATTTGCTAGCTTAATTTTCATTTTTGATAAAAATGATTCATAGATTATATCCTAAGCCACTCAGTCTGATATTCTTCTGTTATCTGAAGATTCGGAAAATGCACAAGATCTTATGTCATTTCCAGGGAGCAAATTACAGTGTTCTGTGTGACCTTGGGCATTGCTGTATTACCATATAGTATGCATATAAGATCATATTTTGGTCATTTAGAAATGAGGGCTCAGTTAGAGAAATGTACTTTGCATTGAGCATAATTGAGCTATCTGACCAAGTCCTTGGGATAGACAGAGACAACCTAGCTTTGGAACAACTTGTAAAACACAAAGCCAGGAGACGTGGCAAATGAATTTCACCACCAGTGTGTGGGAAGGATTGCAGCGGAAAGGAATGAACACAAGTCATTTTCAGGAAGTACTGTGCACCGGAATTATACCAAGAGATTACAAACTGCTCCGTAATGGAGTTCCTGCGTAGGTAGGTTTTTGGAGCGTGGAGCGTGGGCAGGTACAGCAGGAGCGGCGAGGTCGGGGCGAAGGAGCGGCGTGAGATTGCAGAGCGACATGATCGGGGCCCAGGAGGGTGTGAGTTCGGGGCCAACGAGAGGCGAGGGCCCAGGGACAGCATGTGCCAGCTCACACTGCTATATGTGTGCACACTAGGTCCGTGCAGCAGAGCTGGTCTCCAGTCGTCTTGGTTAATCCTTGCCACTGGACCAAGACCTAGCTCTGTCAAGCCCGTGTGGTGGCTGGTGTGCAACGGCCACCAAATGTTTAAAAAATCCACGTATAGGCATCTTCCACCCTTCGGGACCTGGAATATTAGGTCCTTCATTGAAACACCTGTGAACTCCTCCCTTTTTGACCTGGAAGCAAGTCATCCTCGATACGAGGGACCGCCTAAGATGGTTTTACTTACACAACTTCTGAGAGAAGTGCCATTCTGGGTACAAGTGCTATTTCACAGTGAGCCAGCCTTTATTGTTATATACAGAGTAGCTACTTAAATGGATTTCACAATTTGTTGCAATTTCTATATTTTCTCCTTTTTGTGTTATTCTTCGTTGTTAATCTCTCAAGGGGTAAAATTCAACTTTGGTGAGAATGCAGTGTTAGTGGATTAGCAAACCAGTCAATTTAGCTTCCCATCAGTGGAGAGAAATATATCCTAGGTTGTCTTATAAAATTATTATGTTGAATTCTTGACTAAATGATCCAAGCATAAATTTCATTCCTGATTGACTTTCACACTCGAGCTCCTCCTGTAAGACAATCTTCGGCCTTTCTCCCAGTCACTTGGCAAGGAGCAGGGATTCAAATCCGAGGATGGAAGCTAAATTATGGATCTTTACTGTACCTTACTGTTATTTTTTTTTAAATCCCTGGAATTATGCTTTCAAAAAATTAGTTAGTCTACTAAAGACATTAACCCATTTATTTTAAACAGGTTAATGTCTCTGCTAAAGTAGGAGAGAGAGGATTTTCAGACGAACACGTTAAAAGTTCGTATGCTTGTATTGCATGGCATAATTTCAGGGCCAACCTGTTTTATTGAGACCGGAATAGTTAAAGGCATATATTCAGTGATTAAGTAGGACAAAGATAATATGCAGTTATTAGAAATAACCTTTTTATACACAGCTTACCTTGGGGCTGGATCTTGCTGGAAAAAAAATAGCTGTTCATGACGCATGCCGTTATTAATGTGCAAATCAGTCAGCAAATTTAGGGGATTAAGAGATACATTGTGAGTTGCAAATCTCCAGAAGTTGTTCGCTTATTTATGCCGCTCCACCGTTCCTTCACACAAACAATATCTCGCTCTTAGCCTCCCGTTACTTTTATGAACTTGCTGTATTTGCACATTAATTACCCATTAAACTCGCCACTGAAAATCCACTAAATCTGGTAATTAAGAATGCAATTACCTTTCTAATGACATGATAATTGTTAATGCAATACAAATGAATCTCTCTGGCCCAGAATAAAAATGGTTTAAATTGTTCAATTTCATTCCTGCAGGTAGTCGATAGCTGTTAGAGATTTTAAAAATGTCAAATATTCTTAGTTTTCCTTTCTGTCTCTTTTTTCCCCCTTGGGCTTGATCCAGTCTTTATTTCCCTTTATGTACCTGATTTGACCCGAATTCCCCTAATCTAATTAACCCGCCTTCTCTGTCATTCCTGTTTCTTTCTCAATCCTTAAATCTGATTGGTTAAGATGTTGGACCCATCGGAAACTAAGGTCCCAGATGTCCATTGCCTCGCCAGGCTGTTAGCAGCTCATATTTCCAGCGATTTATGTCGCAAAAAATTTTGAGCTGAAGGATACTGAAAAAAGTCTAACTAACGGGGCACATCGTGAGATGCCCAACTCCAGCTAGATCCGGCCCATGTTATGCATGCAAGAAAAACCTTGGTCAAGATATATGTCTTGGAAAAATAGGAATGCGTTCAACATAATTAGTTGGAATCATGTGACTTGGAAGATCATGGTCATTTTATGCGTTGTACACCTAGCATGAAGGCCGAAAGATGGAGTATCATCTCAAAGCCAGTGGTGATAAAGCAAATATCATATTTTCGGTTGTCTAATGCCTCAGTTGGTGGCCAGAAGGGGTGTTAATGGGAGCAGTTAGCACCCCGACTGAAAACTGATTAGAGGCTCAAAGGGAGTGCAAACCAGTAGCACCCGGCTGTTGACGATCACTCCGATCATGACGTATTCCTGGTGCAATGCCCACGCTTGCGCCTCGGTTGGAAAATTAAGTGCAGCCACCAAGAACGTCTGGAAAAACAGTCGGTACAGGCTTGCAGAGTTGTTAACATAGAAACTTACACCGCAGGAGGCCATTTTGGCCCATCATATCCGCGCCGGCCGACAAAGAGCCGCATGGCCCTTGGTCAGCAGCCCTAAAGGTTACATATAAACCTATAAGCAATGACGGAAAGGCAAAGAGCACCCAGCCCAACCAGTTCGCCTCACACAACTGCGACACCCCTCATACTGAAACATTCTACACTCCAGCCCAACCAGAGCCATGTGATCTCCCGAGAGAGACAAAAAACAGATAAAAACCCAGGCCAATTTGGGGAGAAAAAATCTGGGAAAATTCCTCTCCGACTTATCCAGGTGATTGAAACTAGTCCAGGAGATCACTCTGGCAGTATTCTATTCCCTGCAGTACTTACCATTCTATCTGCGCCGTCCAACGAAAGGTCATCCAGTCTAATCCCAATTACCAGCTCTAGGTCCGTAACCCGGCAAGTTACAGCACTTTAAGTGTCCATCCAATCAACTCTTAAAACTGGTGAGGGTTTTAGCATCCACCACTCTTCCAGGCAGCGAGTTCCAGATCCCCACAACCCTCTGCATAAAGAAAACCCCCTTCAAATCCCCTCTCACCCTTCCACCAACTACCTTAAAACTATGTCCCCTCATAATAGACCCCTCCACCAATGGAACTGGACCCTAACTATCCACTATGTCCAGGCAACTCAATATTTTGTACACCTCAATGAGGTCTACTCTCAACCTCCTCTGTTCCAATGAGAACAAACCCAGCCTATCCAATCTGTCCTCATAACTAAGATTCTCCATTCCAGGCAGTATCCTAGTAAATCTCCTCTGCACCCTCTGTCCTTCCTATAATAAGGCGACCAGAACTGCACGCAGTACTCCAGCTGTGGCCTAACCAAAGTATTATACAATTTAAGCATAACCTCCCTGCTCTTATATTCTATGCCTTCGCCAATAAAGGCAAGCATTCTGTATGTCTGCTCAACCACCTTATCCTCCTGGCCTGTTACTTTCAGGGATCTGTGAACAACACTGTCCCTTTGTTCATCTACACTATTAAGTGGCCTACCACTTAATGTGTATACCTTTTCCTTATTAGCCCTCCCAAAGTGCATCACCTCACACTTCTCTGAATTAAATTCCATTTGCCTCTGCTCTGCCCACGTGACCAGGAGATTGATATCCTCTTGCAGCCCATGATTTTCCTCTTCATTATCAACCACACAGACAATTTTAGTGTCGTCTGCAAACTTCTTAATCATACTCCCTGTATTCAAATCTAAATCGTTGATATATACCATAAAAAGCAAGGGACCCAGTATTGAGCCCTGCGGATCCCCACTGGAAGCACTAGCAAAACTCCCTGTTAACTGGTGGCTACTTAAATGGATGAGGAAGCGATGCCCTCGGAGTTCACAGTCAGTGTAATGTTTACGCACAGCACGGTGGTGAGCCATCCCGAGTTTGCAGCAGCAGACAGAAATAAGAGTTCGCTTGAGAAAAAGTGATTTTGAAAACTTTAATAAGTGCAATACTATGCCGCGCCTTTAAGACTCAGCTTTTCCCAGGATCACTGACTCAGTTAAATTTAGCGCCAGCATTTTCGTTGGCTCTGGTGTGCAATAGCTGATTTAGTGCTCGTCAGCTCTTCAACCGATTCTGACAAATTTCTGGGTGGGAGACGCAAACTTTTTCAAGGCGCTAAAAATACTACTACACCTGGGTTAATGCTACAACAGAGGCATGACTGAATTTCTCCTCCAAAACAAAAAAGCTTTCTTCATCTCTAATTAAAATTGTTCAAACATTTTGCAGTGTAATTCAATCTAATATTGCCCAAATTACACTGTAACAAGATTGCCTTAAAAACTGGGTCATATTGGACTTAATTACAGTTGATAGGAAAGATTCTTGTGCAGTGACACCCAGTTCACTGCTAAGTATGCTAAAAATTTGTCAACAGAGGTTACCCAAGCACTAAGCAGTTTGCCGATTAGTGAGAATCAAAGCATTGGCATTCTTGCTAACTTCACTGACCTGGCTGTACGAATACCCTGAGTAATTGCTTGAAAGCAGCATAACCTGACTATCATACACAAAAGGACACCTCTTGTCATGCTGATGACGGCACTGAAACATTGGGTTTGAATTTTCTCGGGGATTCTCCCACTTGGCTACCGTAATTCCGGCGGAAGTGCAGTGGAAACCCTGGTTACACATGTACGCAGAGCTTCTTTCAAACTTGCACTGAAGTTGGGGCAGTGGTGCAGGTGAAGCCCTTGGAAATTCACCCCATTCGTTCCAGTTAATACTAGCGTGTGAAGCTGCCAAAGTTAGGCCACCGCAACACCTTGCGATCTTATCAGAAAGTTGAGAGATATTGTACAGTGAAGCATTGAAAAAGGTGGTGTTCAATTTTATAGTGAGATTACAGAATAAGAGAGAAAACAGATTTGTGTGTGTTTGGGAGGGAGAGCAGGTAAATTGTTGTTGAATGGCCTGTAGTTCAGGTTAAATGTTTCAGATATTTTGCTTTAGAATCACTGTAGCATAAGAAAAAAAAAAAAATCTCGTGTCTGAGAACGTCAAAAGGTTTGGGGTCTGGAATTTTGTGATTTATTTTAGAACATAAACAATGTAGTTCTGGCATAGGGGACTGGAACTTGTGGCTTAAGTCAGATACGCCAGAATTATACCCATTTTAAAATACAACAACAAATTGTATTTATATCGTGCCTTTAACGTAGTAAAATGTTCCAAGGCGTTTCACAGGAGTGTTAGAAGACAAAACAAATAAATTTGACACCAAGCATCATAAGAAGAAATTAGGGCATTTGACCAAAAGCTTGGTCCAAGAGGTAAATTTTAAGGAACATGTTAAAGGACGAAAGAGAGGTAAAGTATGAGGGGAAGCTTGCCGAGAACATAAAATCTGACTGCAAAAGCTTCTATAGATATGTGAAGAGAAAAAGATTCGTGAAGACAAACGTAGGTCCCTTGCAGTCAGATTCAGGTGAATTTATAATGGGGAATAAAGAAATGGCAGACCAGTTGAACAAATACTTTGGTTCTGTCTTCACGAAGGAAGACACAATAACCTTCTGGAAATACTAGGGGACCGAGGGTTTAGTGAGAAGGAGGAATTGAAGGAAATCCTTTTAGGCAGAAAATTGTGTTAGGGAAATTGATGGAATTGAAGGCCGATAAATTCCCGGGGCCTGATAGTCTGCATCCCAGAGTACTTAAGGAAGTGGCTCTAGAAATAGTGGATGCATTGGTGATCATTTTCCAACAGTCTATCAACTCTGGATCAGTTCCTATTGTCTGGAGGGTAGCTAATGTAACACCACTTTTTAAAAAAGGAGTAGAGAGAGAAAACGGTTAATTATAGACCGGTTAGCCTGACATCGGTAGTAGAGAAAATGTTGGAATCAATTATTAAAGATGAAATAGCAGTGCATTTGGAAAGCAGTGACAGGGTCGGTCCAAGTCAGCATGGATTTATGAAAGGGAAATCATGCTTGACAAATCTTCTGGAATTTTTTGAGGATGTAACTAGTAGAGTGGACAAGGGAGAACTAGTGGATGTGGTGTATTTGGACTTTCAAAAGGCTTCTGACAAGGTCTCATACAAGAGGTTGGTGTGCAAAATTAAAGCACATGGTATTGGGGGTAATGTACTGACGTGGATAGAGAACTGGTTGGCAGACAGGAAGCAGAGAGTCGGGATAAACGGGTCCTTTTCAGAATGGCAGGCAGTGACTAGTGGGGTGCCACAGGGCTCAGTGCTGGGACCCCAGCTATTTACAACATACATTAATGATTTAGATGAAGGAATTGAGTGTAATGTCTCCAAGTTTGCAGATGACACTAAGCTGGATGGCGGTGTGAGCTGTGAGGAGGATGCTAAGAGGCTGCAGGGTGACTTGGACAGGTTAGGTGAGTGGGCAAACGCATGGCAGATGCAGTATAATGTGGATAAGTGTGAGGTTATCCACGTTGGTGGCAAAAACAGGAAGGCAGAATATTATCTGAATGGTGGCAGATTAGGAAAAGAGGAGGTGCAACGAGACCTGAGTGTCATGGTACATCTGTCATTGAAGGTTGGCAAGCAGGTACAGCAGGCGGTGAAGAAGGCAAATGGCATGTTGGTCTTCATAGCTAGAGGATTTGAGTATAGGAGCAGTGAGGTCTTACTGCAGTTGTACAGGGCCTTATTGAGGCCTACCTGAAATATTGTGTTCAGTTTTGGTCTCCTAATCTGAGGAAGGACGTTCTTGCTATTGAAGGAGTGCAGCGAAGGTTCACCCGACTGATTCCCGGGATAGCAGGACTGACATATGAGGAGAGATTGGATCGACTGGGCCTGTATTCACTGGAGTTTAGAAGGATGAGAAGGGATCTTATAGAAACATATAAAATTCTGACTGGACTGAACAGGTTAGATGCAGGAAGAATGTTTCCGATGCTGGGGAAGTCCAGAACCAGGGGACATAGTCTAAGGATAAGGGGTAAGCCATTTAGGACTGAGATGAGGAGAAACTTCTTCACTCAGAGAGTTGTTAACTTGTGGAATTCCCTACCGCAGAGAGTTGTTGATGCCAGTTCATTGGATATATTCACGAGGGAGTTAGATATGGCCCTTACAGCTAAAGGGATCAAGGGGTAAGGAGAAAAAGCAGGAAAGGGGTACTGAGGTGAATGATCAGCCATGATCTTATTGAATGGTGATGCAGGCTCGAAGGGCCGAATGGCCTACTCCTCCACCTCTTTTCTATGTTTCTATGTGACTGTTACAGAACAGAGATAATACAGGATGAGAAAGAAAGCAACCTATTTGATAAAGAGAGATGTTTCCTTAATAACATTGTTTGTAAATCATCAACTGTGTTAACACACCCATCCAACCAGAGATTTTTATGCGGTCCATCAGTCAATAGATACTTAAAATAAAATCTAATTAATATTTAAACAGCAACAAAAGAAGAGTAATTATCAACAATTATTAAGGGTTTTTTAATCCTCTGAAAGCAGTAAATAAAAGGCCATGAAAAGGAATAATTAAATGTAATAGATAATATTAGCAAAACTTTAATGAGAGGCTGTTCACAGCACTGATCTATTACACATTACAGGAATCATCATCATCATAGGCAGTCCCTCTGAATCGAGGAAGACATACTTCCGCTCTTAATATGAGTTCTTAGGTGGCTGAACAGTCCAATATAAGAACCACAGTCCCTGTCACAGGTGGGACAGATAGTCGTTGAGGGAAGGGGTGGGTGGGACAGGTTTGCCACACGCTCTTTCTGCTGCCTGTGCTTGATTTTTGCATGCTCTCGGCGATGAGACTCGAGGTGCTCAGCACCCTCCCGGATGCACTTCCACTTAGGGCGGTATTTGGCCAGGGACTCCCATGTGTCAGTGGGGATGTTGCACTTTTTCAGGGAGGCTTTGAGGGTGTCCTTGTAAAGTCTCCTCTACCCACCTTTGGCTCATTTGCCGCGAAGGAGTTCCGAGTAGAGCGCTTTGGGAGTCTCGTGTTTGGCATGCGAATGACGTGGCCTGTCCAGCGGAGCTGATCAAGTGTGGTCAGTGTTTCAATGCTGGGGATGTTGGCCTGGTCGAGGACGCTAATGTTGGTGCGTCTGTCCTCCCAGGGGATTTGTAGGATCTTGCGGAGGCTTCGTTGGTGGTATTTCTCCAACGACTTGAGGTGTCTACTGTACATGGTCCATGTCTCTGAGCCATACAGGAGGGCAGGTATTACTACAGCCCTGTGGACCATGAGCTTGATGGCAGTTTTGACGGCCTGGTCTTCAAACACTCTTTTCCGAAGGCTGCACTGGCGCACTGAAAGCGGTGTTGAATCTCGTCATCAATGTCTGCATTTGTTGATAAGAGGTTCCCGAGGTATGGGAAATGGTCCACATTGTCTTGCGGATGTTTAGAGTAAGACCCATGCTTTCGTATGCCTCAGTAAATACGTCGACTATGTCCTGGAGTTCTGCAACTGTATCTGCGCAGGTGCAGGCATCGTCTGCATACTGTAGCTCAACAACAAAGGTTGCGGTGGTCTTGGACCTGGTCTGGAGACGGCGAAGGTTAAACAGGTTCCCACGAGTTCTGCAGTTTAGTTCCACTCCAGTGGGGAGCTTGTTGATGGTGAGGTGGAGCATGGCAGCAAGGAAGATTGAGAAGAGAGTTGGGGCAATGACGCAGCCCTGTTTGACCCCGGTCCGGACATGCATTGGGTCTGTAATGGAAACGTCGATAAGGATCACGGCTTGCATGTCGTCGTGGAGCAGGCGGAGGATGGTGACGAACTTTTGGGGCATCCGAAACGGAGGAGGACGCTCCATAGACACTCGCGGTTTACAGTGTCAAAGGCCTTTGTAAGATCGAAGAAGGCCATGTATAAGGGCTGGTGCTGTAAAAATCATGTCCGTTGTGTCCCGTAGGGGACAAAATCCGCACTGTGACTCCAGGAGGAGCTCCTCAGCCACAGGGAGAAGACGGTTGAGGAGGACTCTAGTGACAACTTTCCCAGTGGTTGATAACAGGGAGATTCCTCTGCAGTTGCCACCGTCGGACTTGTTCCCTTTTTTTAAAGATGGTCACGATCACTGCATCTTAAGATCTCCCGGCATGCTCTCCTCCCTCCAAATGAGAGAGATGAGGTCATGTATTCGCGCCAGCAGTGCCTCTCCGCCATACTTCAGCGCCTCAGCAGGGATTCCATCCGCTCCTGTAGCCTTGTTGTTCTTAACCTGTCTTATGGCTTTTTCTACCTCGTGCAGTGTTGGGGTTTTACTGAGTTGATGGTGGGTAGCATGCTAATGGCAGCTAAAGACACAACTGTAAATACAAATAAAATATAAATAATTATTTTATGATCTTACAGAGACCTTGGGGAGATTTTTAACTCCCCACGATGGGCATAAAGGAGGGGGGTGGGTAGGTTAAAATTTCAAAAATCTGAAACACGCCCCAACACACCCGTTGAACGTGTCTACTTCCGGTTTGAACAGAGGCAAGTTGGGGTGGGCAACTAACCTGTTCCTTAGAGGCAGGTCAATTATTTAAATATGCTAATGAGGCTGTATGCCTAAAATATGAACAGACTTTTAGATTTAACTGCTATGAGCCGTGTTTCCCAGGGCTCGGGAAACCCGGCAGCTCCTGGGAAACTCAACAGTTAAAGGGTAGCATGGACAGCTGGATCCAGCAGCTAAGTGCCTTTCCAGCACTGTTTGTGGGCCAGGAGAAGCAGGAGTGTTTCCGCCTGGCCCCTTCAGCAATCCCTCCCCGCGATTGGCCTAACTCACTGCAATCCGCTGACCGCCCCCACCCCCACGCGATCGGTAATCACCTGACCTGCCCGCAGACCGAAACCCCTGGCCCGCAATCTCTTCAACCCGCTCGCAATCTTCCCCCGACCCACCATCTCTCCCCGACCCATGATCTCTTCAACAACCATCCCCCTCCTCTCCTCCACAGAATCTCTGCTAGACCCACGATCTCTTCAACGTGCTTCAGCGATCTCTTCCTCCCTCCCCTCCGCTCCCTGGCTGCAGCCTTCCAGTGCAAGCCTTCCCGTTCAATAGCCAGACAGTCTCTCAATCTCGCTGGCTGGAAAATGGAGAATAGAAATTTAAATGCGGTCCTGCCTTTAAATTTGGCAGGACCTCTGTGTTACCAGCACTTCTGGGTTTACTGGCCACAACGACCCTTCTTCACCCCGCTGTACATTTCAGGGTCCTTGTGTTAATTTGTGACCCATTCGCTGCAGGTTTATAAAAGACATGTGCCTCGTACGGTTCCTGACCTTTGTAGAGTTCAACCAAAAAATGACAAAATGCAAACGAGGGAATTTGCGATATCTCTGCAGATAAATTGCAAGAGTATTGCTGGAAAACATCTTGGGCTGAAACTTTGCACCCATTCCAGTGTACTCCTGCCATAACTTTGTTGGGAATTTGCTGAAATAGATACAATCTCAATCAGGACCCAGATATGCCAAGTCCCAGCCTTGCATTAACATTTACTCTATGACATGAGGTGGAACCTCGGCCTCTCATTGGTGCGGGTGGAATTTTGCTGGAGACTGAAAACAATCTTCTTGATGTTCATTGGAGGAAGTTGGGACTTAGCCATCAGTTGATATCAAAAAGTCAATCGGATAGCACGGAGGTGATTGTAGAGTGAGGAAGATGATCGTGAGGTAGGGGGAGGTGTCGGCAGCATTCTTATGGAAGTTGACACCATACCTGCAGATGATGTTGCTGCGGACATGGGATCAGGAAGAGGAAGAGACAAAGTACAGATCCTTGGAAGACTCAGGTGGTGATAGCATGTGGGGTTAAAAAAAACTTACCTTAAATGGCCTTTTCTGGTCCTGGATCCAATTTACTTGGCAGAAACTTGATGGCTTCTCCACTCAGACCAGAGTTAAAATTGCAGTTGGGGCCTGATGATGTCATCAGACTCCAATCTGCATGTTTAAAGAAGGACCTCACTGGCTTTAGGCAGGTGCCCTTGCTGTCTGCTTGGAAGAACAGGTTAAGATTGAAGACAGCGGGATCCATGCGGACATCAGTGGGAAAGTCACCCTGCCTATTTTAACGCCTGGTTTCCCCGGGTTGGTAGGCTGAAAATCGCCCTTAATGTCGATATAAGGGTGTACTGCCATCTCACTCTTAGGTGTGGTTGTGAGAAGGCAAGAAAATTACAATAACAGTGTATAATCGTCTGAGCTGGCCTCAGTATCCAACATGTTGGTGGCCTGTGAGCTGTTCCACAAGTTTTTCAGTCGCAGTATTTCAAAAATTTTAAAAAGGACATTAATACTTTGGCCAGGGTGGTATCAGATTTGTTTTCTCCCTGCCTTACAGAATGAACATCCGGATGTTTCACGCTATCTTATGCTACCTTTCATCCTTCTGCATATTATTCATTCATTCATTCATAGGCAGTGCCTCGAAATTGAGGAAGACTTGCTTCCACTCTAAAAGTGAGTTCTCAGGTGGCTGTACAGTCCAATATGGGAATTACAGTCTCTGTCACAGGTGGGACAGACAGTCGTTGAAGAAAAAGGTGGGTGGGGAGTCTGGTTTGCCGCACACTCCTTCTGCTGCCTGCACTTGATTTCTGCATGCTCTCAGCGACGAGACTCGAGGTGCTCAGTGCCCTCCCGCTCTTCCTCCACATAGGGTGATCTTTGACCAGGGATTCCCAGGCATTGGTGGGAATGTTGCACTTTATCAAGGAGGCTTTGAGGGTGTCCTTGAAATGTTTCCACTGCCCACCTGGGGCTCGCTTGCCATGTAGGAGTTCTGAGTAGAGCGCTTGCATTGGAATTCTTGTGTCGGGCATGCGGACATTGTGGCTCACCCAACGGAGCTGATCGAGTGTGGTCAATGCTTCGATGCTGGGGATGTTGGCCTGAGCGAGAACAATGATGTTGGTGCGTCTATCCTCCCAATGGATTTGCAGGATCTTGTGGAGACATCGTTGGTGGTATTTCTCCAGTGATTTGAGGTGTCTACTGTATATGGTCCACATCTCTGAGCCATACAGGAGGGCGGGTATCACTACAGCTCTGTAGACCATAAGCTTGGTGCCAGATTTGAGGGCCTGATCTTCGAACACTCTCTTCCTCAGGCGACCGAAGGCTGCGCTGGCGCATAGGAGGCAGTGGCTGCATATTAAATGTACTGATGGTTATTTGTTTTAAATATTTAATTAATTGCCATTTTAATAAATTTTAAATATGCAATGATTTTTGTATTTATTTGAAGTGTAGATGTATTTTTTTGGGGTATTCCCATTTATGCTTATGGGGTTTCTGTATACACGGAATCCCCATAAGTTTGTATGGGTATTCCCTTCTATCATTTATTGGGCTGGCCCACATGATCCCAGGGGCACTTGCGAACCGCGTGTGCCCCTGACATACGTGAGCTTTTACCCTCGGGTTCCCTGAGAGGCCCAGGACCACGAGTCTCTACCTCCCGAACCACCAGGTACGCGGGCATTTTATTTACGGATCGGAGTCATTTTCCTGCGGCAAGCCTCCGACTGCAAATTCAGGGCCACTGTTCCTTTCTGACTTTCTTTGGTTATGTATTCCCTTAGTTTTTCTTCAATATTCTAAACAAAAAATGAAATATTCTGAAGAAGTTTCTATATAGTGATTGCACTAAGATTAAACACTTCAAATATACCATTATTGAAGAATTGGCTAGAGATTGACAATAATTGCATTGCACTGAGCAAATGATCGGCTTGCTGTTTGGCATGTTTTGGAATGAAAGCCAGACATTTTTAACAATAATGGCCTTTTCTTTATAGACTGCAAAAGCAGTATATTTTAAACAAGACTACATTAATCTGTCGTATTTTAGAGCAAGATTATTTTCTATTATGCTCCATTAAATTACTTCTCTTTGAAAATAACCTGCTGATTGTTTGAAGACTGTGAAAAAATGAACTTTAAAGGCTCATAATCTGATAATGGGTCATTGAATTCAAATGATTCAAAATGTGCAAAAAGAATGGGATTTGGATATAAATATTTTAAAGGATTTTTATGGTCTATCGTTTTTTACTTTTCAGTGACCATTTCTTTACACTGAGCCACAGACTGGGGCTATTATCCTGTCAACAGCATTGGCACAAGTGCCAATATGAGGCACTATACAAAATGACCATTCTATTTGGTTGCGGAACATGTTCTGAAGCATTGCCCTGTGCATTTCCAGTATGCATCACCAGCCTCATATGTCCTGAAACGTCACTATAGAATAAGTACAACAGCTTGCTGCTTGAAATATAGAAACATGGAAAATAGGTGCAGGAGTAGGCCATTCAATAAGATCATGGCTGATCATTCACCTCAGTACCCCTTTCCTGCTTTCTCTCCATAGCCCTTGATCCCTTTAGCCGTAAGGGCCACATCTAACTCCCTCATGAATATATCTAACGAACTGGCCTCAACAACTTTCTGCAGCAGAGAATTCCACAGGTTAACAACTCTCTGAGTAAAGAAGTTTCTCCTCATCTCAGTCCTAAATGGTTTACCCCTTATCCTTAGACTGTGACCTCTGATTCTGGACTTCCCCAGCAGCGGCAACATTCTTCCTGCCTCTAACCCGTCCAATCCTGTCAGAATTTTATATGTTTCTGTGAGATCCCCTCTCATTCTTCTAAACTCCAGTGAATACAGGCCCAGTCGATCCAGTCTCTCCTCATATGTCAGTCCTGCCATCCCGGGAATCAGTCTGATGAACCTTCGCTGCACTCCCTCAATAGCAAGAACGTCCTTCCTCAGATTAGGAGAACAAAACTGAACACAATATTCCAGGTGAGGCCTCACCAAGGCCCTGTACAACTGCAGTAAGACCTAGCTACGAAGGCCAACATGCCATTTGCCGCCTTCGCCGCCTGCTGTATCTGCATGCCAACTTTCAATGACTGATGTACCATGCCACCCAGGTCTCGTTGCACCCCCACCTTTTATTAATCTGTTGCCATTCAGATAAATTTCTACCTTCCTGTTTTTGCCACCAACGTGGATAACCTCACATTTATCCACATTATACTGCATCTGCCATGCATTTGCCCACCCACCTAACCTGTCCAAGTCACCCTTCAGCCTCTTAGCATCCTCCTCACAGCTCACACCGCCATCCAGCTTAGTGTCATCTGCAAACTTGGAGATATTACATTCAATTCCTTCATCTAAATCATTGATGTATATTGTAAATAGCTGGGGTCCCAGCACTGAGTCCTGCGGCACCCCACTAGTCACTGCCTGCCATTCTGAAAAGGACCCGTTTATCCCGACTCTCTGCTTCCTGTCTGCCAACCAGTTCTCTATCCACGTCAATACATTACCCCCAATACCATGTGTTTTAATTTTGCACACCAACCTCTTGTGTGGGACCTTGTCAAAAGCCTTTTGAAAGTCCAAATACACCACATCCACTGGTTCTCCCTTGTTCACTCTACTAGTTACATCCTCAAAAAATTCCAGAAGATTTGTCAAGCATGATTTCCCTTTCATAAATCTATGCTGACTTGGACCGATCCTGTCAGTGCTTTCCAAATGCGCTGCTATTTCATCTTTAATAATTGATTCCAACATTTTCCCTACTACCGATGTCAGGCTAACTAGTCTATAATTCTCTGTTTTCTCTCCCTCATTTTTTAAAAAGTGGGGCTACATTAGCTACCCTCCAGTCCATAGGAACTGATCCAGAGTTGATTGACTGTTGGAAAATGATCACCAATGCATTCATTATTTCTCGGCGCACTTCCTTAAGTACTCTGGGATGCAGACTATCAGACCCTGGGGATTTATTGGCCTTCAATCCCATCAATTTCTTTAACACAATTTCCTGACTAATAAGGATTTCCTTCAGTTCCTCCTTTTCGCTAGACCCTCGGTCCCCTAGTATTTCCGGAAGGTTATTTGTGGCTTACTTAGTGAAGACAGAAGCAAAATATTTGTTCAATTGGTCTGCCAGTTCTTTGTTCCCCATTATAAATTCATCTGATTCTGACTGCAAGGGACCCACATTTGTCTTCACTAATCTTTTTCTCTTCACATATCTATGGAAGCTTTTGCAGTCAGTTTTTATGTTCCCTGCAAGCTTCCTTTCATACTCTATTTTCCCCTCCTAATTAAACTCATTGTCCTCCTCTGCTGAATTCTAAATTTCTCCCTCAGGTTTGCTGCTTTTTCTGGACAATTTATATGTCTCTTCCTTGGATTTAAGAATGTTTTGGATAGATTCTCTCCGCTGTCTCTCTCTCTCCTTCTGTCCCATTTTGGAGAAGGGGTCCAATATCATGTCAGAAATCTGGAATTAAGTTCAGCACGTTTATCAGTAGCATTTTAACGCAGCCAGCTCATTATCATTTTCCTTCCGGTGTCGATTGCACAGCAGCGGGCATGATGAGGACCCGCACGACACGATTTCAACTGCAGTATTGAAAGGAGCTTGGAGTTGGAAGCAAAAGAAGACAAGGTGTGACAATGGATTCAGGGTGTTCAAAGGCAGTGCTCTGCTTTAATGACACCTCAGTTGATGTACTGCTGGGGGCTGTGAGGAGCTTGAGGGAGAGAGAGAAGCTAATTCCTTCTGAGAGTGCACCATCACAGGACTCCTGCTTACCATACACCAGCTCAGATACTCGTACTTCAATTAGTCCAGTTGAACAGATAGTTGGCATTGCATCTGGTCACTTGCACTTCCCAGGTAAGCAAGAGAAGTGTGCTGGCAGGGACAGCTGTGGAGAGGCCGCATCGGAATGGCAGAACCCTGTCTAAATTATGCTTAGCTGGACACAGATGCTGTACCCCGGGGTTGATGGTAAAAAGGTTAATCAGTGTGGAACAGCAGAGAATGCATGATGTATTGACAGGTCTTCCAAGCACACTGACCACAATTACAGAAAGAATGGAACAGTCTGCCTCAAGCATGAGTGGGATGATGTCTCAGGGCAATGCGGCGATGTCTTCTTGCATGGAAAGAATGGCTAGCTCCATGGAACATCAAACACGGCAGTCAAATGAGTCCGTGCAGTCTTTAACCACTGCCGTGCAGACTCTGGATGCCAACATGTCTGGTGCCTTAAATAGGATGACAGACACCTTAGCCTTGGCCTTACAGCACGCCACTGATCTGCATCAAAATGGTTGGAGCGTGGGCAGATACAGCAGGAATGGTGAGATCGGGGCGAAGGAGCAGCAAGAGATTGATGAGATCGGGGCCCAGGAGAGGCACAAGTTCAGGGCCAGAAGAGCTGAGGGCCCAGGGGCAGCACGGGTCAGCCCACACTGCGATATGTGTGCACTCTCGGCCCGTACAGCAGAGCAGGTCTCCAGTCGTCTTGGGTAATCCTTGCCACTGGACCAAGACCTAACTCTGTCAAGCCCGTGTGGTGGCTGGTGTGCAACGGCCACCACACGTTAAAAAACTCCACACACAGTCATCTTCCACCCTTCAAGATGTAGTTCGAGATTTGGAACATTAGGTCCTTCATTGAAACACCTGCGAACTCATCCCTTTTTTGGTGTGGTAGTAGGTCATCCTCACTTCAAGGGACTGCCTATGATGATGATGATGATGCATCAAAGTGCTCTCCGCCGCAGTGGTAGCAGTCAAGTGCAACTGGTCCATGAGAGGGATGAATACGAAAGGGGACATGGAAGTGGGGAGTCCACTGAAAGCCCTTCCACCTCCCACCCGTTTCCCCCCACACCTCCAGTCAATACCCAACCATGCAGCCTTGTGTCCGATGGCCGGGTCTGCCCCAAAACGGTGCAGGTCGAGCAGTCTTTGGTGGGGCACTTACGGGCTACAAAACCAAGAGATCGTCAATCAAGAGCATCTCAGCATTCAGAGTAGGCACCCTCAGCAGCCTGTTGTTACCTCTGTTGAAGCCACCTAGAGCAGTAGGAAATGGGACAATTAAGCTTTGTAGTTGCATAAGGGTATGCATATGGGTGCATGAGAGAATGTTACATTAGTAGAATCACATGAAATGTATAAGTTTGCACCATTTTCCCATCTTGCCAGTTCAAGTCGCATTTTAACTTGCTTGATGATGAATGGGAAGACATGAATTGATGATGACCGATTGGGATGTGCAAGGGAATGTTGGTTGTTTACAGGAATGCTTTGTGTCAGTGGCATTAGGGCGGTTAACCATCACACTTTCCCCATCACACTTTCCCCATCACACTTTCCCCATCACACTTTCCCCATCACACTTTCCCCATCACACTTTCCCCATCACACTTTCCCCATCACACTTTCCCCATCACACTTTCCCCATCACACTTTCCCCATCACACTTTCCCCATCACACTTTCCCCATCACACTTTCCCCATCACACATTCCCCATCACACATTCCCACCAGATGTTAAAAAAATCCACGCACAGGCATCTTCCACCCTTCAACATGTAGTTCGGGACCTGGAATATTCGGTCCTTCATTGAAACACCTGTGAACTCATCCCTTTTTGGCGTTGAAACAATCATCCTCGATAGGAGGGACCGCCTATGATGATGATGATTAGGGGTGTGTGGGAAGATTGGCCATTTCACATGCTTCTGACATCGGTCCGCTGATGCAACCTAAGTGAACTAAGAACATAAGAACATAAGAAATAGGTGCAGGAGTAGGCCATATGGCCCCTCGAGCCTGCTCCACCATTCAATAAGATCATGGCTGATCATCGACCTCAACTCTACTGTAGCGGGTGGTGTGTGGGTCAACTTCACCTCTGACTTTCTGAGCGGTTCGAATCGTTCCCACTCCCTCGATTCGAGACTTTGGATTTATTTGGGGATGTGACAAAAGTGCAGCAGACAACTGATTTTGGTGCAAGAAACTTTTGGTTTTATTCGAGAAATAAAATACAATATTATGATGCACTGTCGAAATCTTACACTCTCTAAAATGGGGAACACTTTAATATACACAAGGAAAATACAGCAGAAAATGCCTCCCACCTCCCAATTCCTCTCTCTAGCTAAGTTGAACTCTAGGGTACCAGGGATAATGCTCACCAATCCTTCCTTTGGACAGTTGATGGTGGTTCGCAATTTTGGGGTTCGCTGGATTCCGTCGGTTCTGCCTGCCGTACCCCGAACGTGGTAGAAGACCTCTTACTGCGTTCTCCTTCAGTTCAGGTGTGTCCGCTGATGCGGTAAGGCGTGTGTTGGATGTATGGGATAAGTACCCACTTTTCTCTTTGCAGAGATCGGGTTTTGAGTTACTTTAGGTAAGGTTTTACCCGTTGGCAGGTCAGGAACAGATTGTAGAGTGGAAAACTTTCGAATCTCCGGTTTTCACCCGAGTTGGTTTTTGCCGAAATTTGTCGGTCGCGGTGGCTCAGTATTACCAAGTCGGTTGATGGTAATGCTTTGTTGGTAGTTTCGTAAAGCTCTTGTTGCTGCGATGTGTCCGATGATGTTCTGGGCCACTGAAGCTGTTGAAGATGTCACTGAACTCCGGCGCACTGTACTGCACTGCCTCAACTCTTAACTGCCCCGTCTTGACTTGACTTGACTGTAAGACAGGCCCTCAATTATACCTTGAGAGGCCTTCTAATCTGCGCTCAAATCGACCCCCGTTCTTTGTTTAATTTTTGGCGGGCTCGTCAACGGTAACATGATTAAAATGTGTCAATGTTGCGACAAATGGTTTCCGGACTGCTGTACTCACTATTCATGAGCTGATGAGCTCCCAGCTATTGTTAAAATTATACTCTGGTTTCAAGTTGCCTGTCTGGATCTGAGATTTCTATGCAGGTTGGAAAGGTGATTAGAATTATGCATGTGTTGAATAGGTCCTGTGATTAGGGTGGGGACTGCTCTTCCATGGATCGATTGTTGAAAATGTTAATGTCTTCTAGGGGGCTGACTGAGGTTAAACAGTTCCTCCAGACAATTTGATTAACTCCAATATTCAAACGGGCTTTACAGAGGTCGATCCCGTCCCCTGGTCTGCAGCCTTTTTCCCTTTTCAGGCCTAACATGCACATTTAAAGTTCTAAACCTTGGTTTTCGACCTTCAATCTCCCTCTCTTAGGCCCAACATGTATTTTACCATCCCAAAGCTTGTTTAAAAGAGTCTAAAGTTATTCTCCTTAGGGTTTCTT
The DNA here is from genome assembly GCF_044704955.1 of Pristiophorus japonicus. Lineage (NCBI taxonomy): Eukaryota > Metazoa > Chordata > Chondrichthyes > Pristiophoridae > Pristiophorus > Pristiophorus japonicus. The sequence continues at coordinate 93,314,999 of NC_091993.1, read as the reverse complement.
CAAGCATTGGGGGATCTGTGAATTTTGAGAAATCTTACACTACTTTCCCGCTCAATCTTCATAACTCTTTATTCCCCTAGACTCCAAAAATCTATCTATCTCAGTCATGAATATATTCAGAGACTCAGCATCCACAGCCCTCTGGGGCAGAGAATTCCAAAGATTCACAGCCCGCTGAGTGATAAAATTCCTCCTCATCTCTGTCTTAAATGGCTGACCCCTTATCCTGAGACTGTGCCCTCTAGTTCCAGATGCTCCAGCCAGGGGAAACAACCTCTCAGCATCTACCCTGTCAATCCCCTTTGAATCTTGTATGTATCAATGCGATCACCTCTCATTCTTCTTGAATTAATATGGGCATCCCTGGTATCCCAGGCAGCAATATAAGCAGCTGGTGCTGCATTGTGCCCAACACCTGTCTCCTCTTCGTTTTCGTCCTCTTCCTCCTCCACCTCCTCGGAATCGTCCACAGAAAATCTGCGCGTTGTGTCTTGTTTGTCCTGCAGGTCCAAACCCTGCTGCCACGCAATGTTGTGCAGAGCGCAGCACAGCACGGTCACTCTGGACAGTACCTCCCAAATCCATGACCTCCGCCACCAAAAGGGCAAGGACGGCACAATCACCTCCAAGTTATGCACCATTCTGACTTGGACGTCTATCACCGTTACTCCATCATGGCTGGATCAAAATCTTCGAACTCTCTACCGAATGGCACAGTGGGAACACTTTCACCACATGGACTGCAGCAGTTCAAGATGAAGACCCACCACCACCTTCCCAAAGGCAACTAGGGATGGGCAATAAATGCTGGTCTTGCCAGCGACGCCCACATCCAAAATGAATAAATAAAAACGCCTATGCAAACAGTAATGCCGGCACTGTGAGTCTCAAGACATAGTTAAAGTAGAGAGCTGTGAATCTGAATTTGTTTAAGATACCAACTACCCAACTATAAATTGTCATGTATGTAACCACAATGTAACAATGTATTACTGTATATACTCAACCTAAATGCACACCTTGACCACAAGAGGTGAACTTGTGGGAGACACTCCTTACCTGATCGCACAGGTATAAAAAGGGAGGTCCCATGCAAGGTCATCACTTGAGGTCCTGTGAATAAAGAGTTAAGGTCACAGAGTGACCTTGTTCCCAGAATGTGCCTCGTGTGGTTTCATATTGTAGAGTAAGGACTTTACATTGGCGACGAGAAACGGGAATTCATGACCCACGAGAATGGCCACCGGGAGCATAGAGGAATGGTACTGTGTTGGGGAAGACTGGGATGATTTTGTCGAGAGGCTTCAGCAAAGCTTCGTTACGAAAGAATGGCTGGGGGATGCAGCGGCCGACAAGCGAAGGGCTCATCTTTTGACCAGCTGCGGACCAAAGACTTACACGCTCATGAAGGACTTACTAGCACCCGAAAAGCCGGCAGACAAAACCTTTGAAGAACTTAGCAGATTGGTCGGGGAGCAACTCAAACCGGCGAGTAGCATACATATGGCCCGACACAGATTCTACACCCACCGACGTCAGGAAGGATAGAGCATACCGGACTTCGTAGCGGACCTCCGGCGTTTGGCCAGCCTTTGTAAGTTCACAGACGCCTGCAGGGGGGAGATGCTAAGGGACTTCTTTATCGAGGGCATCGGTCATGCGGGGATTTTTAGCAAATAAATTGAGACCAAGGATTTGACCTTGGAAGCGGCGGCGTTGTTAGCTCAAACTTTCATGGCGGGGGAGGAAGAGACAAAAATAATATACGTGCGCAATTCTGCCTCTAATGCAGTGAGGGATCAGGGAGTCAACACCATCAATGCGACTCAGAGCCCCGCAGGCAGGCAGGGTCAGTTCGACACGCCCCAGGCAGCAATAGACCCCAGAGTAGGAATTCAACAGAGACAATGGCAGGCTGAACGGACATTCATGCCATCACAGTGGACAATGCGGCCCGGGATGAGGCCATTGACACCCACTAATAGGGTACTTAAGAGCAGTCAAAGGGACAGTCAGCGCAGAATGCCTGGCCATAGTCCATTGTTCCCAACAATGGGAACTTTAACTCATGCTGGAGGTGTGGGGGAAAACACTCAACTAGATCTTGCAGATTTCAACAGTTTGTCTGCAGGAACTGCAATCTCAGTGGCCACTTAGCTCGAATTTGCAGGAAGTCTGCAACCAGACTAATATATGAGGCGGATGGACCAGAAGAGGGTTCTTTGATGCAGGATGACTTTTGGGGCGAATTGATGGACGCCGAGGTTCAGCGGATCCACGTGGCGAATATTCACAGTTCATACACCAAAACGCCACCAATGATAATGAGGGTTTTGTTAAATGGTATCCCTGTACGCATGAAGCTGGACACCGGGGCCAGCCAGTCACTCATGGGCGTTCAGCAATTTGAGAAGCTATGGTCATTTAAAGCCAGTAGACCAAAATTGGCACATGTTGAGACACAATTACAGACTTACACTAAAGAAATCGTTCCAGTGCTAGGCATTGCAATGTTGGCTGTCACACACAACGGGGTAGTGAATCGGCTGCCGCTCTGGATTGTCCCGGGAAATGGTCCCGCACTGTTGGGGAGGAGCTGGTTAGCCGAGGTGAACTGGAAATGGGGGGAAACTCATGCAATGTCATCTGTGGAGTGAAGTTCGTGCTCACAAATTCTGCAACAATTCGATTCACTATTCCAACCTGGCGTCGGGACTTTCAAAGGCACTAAAGTGGTGATACACATCACCCCGGACGCCAGGCCAGTGCACCACAAAGCCAGAGCGGTGCCGTATGTGATGCGGGAAAAGATCGAGAGCGAATGGGACCGGCTGTTGAGAGAGAGCATCATCTCGCCTGTTGAATTCAGCGACTGGGTGAGCCCCATCGTTCCCGTCCTAAAAGCGGATGGCTCTGTCAGAATCTGTGGCGACTACAAGGCCACCATCAATCGGGTGTCCCTACAAGATCAATACCCGCTCCCGAGAGCGGGGGACCTTTTTGCCACGCTGGCAGGCGGCGAGCTGTTCACCAAGTTGGACCTCACTTCAGCCTATATGACCCAGGAACTGGCCGACGAATCTAAACTACTGACCATCATCAACACGCACAAGGGACTGTTCGTTTCTAACAGGTGCCCGTTTGGTATTCGATCAGCGGCCGCGATTTTTCAACGAAACATGGAAAGCCTGCTTAAATCCATTCCTGGAACGGTCATATTCCAGGACGATATCCTCATCACGGGTCAAGACACCAAGGAACATCTCCACAACCTGGAGGAGGTGCTACGCCGACTGGACCGGGTAGGCCTGCGACTCAAGAAATCTAAATGTATGTTCTTATCTCCTGAGGTTGAGTTTCTGGGCAGGAGGATTGCTGCAGATGGGATTCGGGCCACCGAATCCAAAACAGAGGCGATTTGACGAACACCCAGGTCCTGCAACACATCAGAGTTGCGTTCATTCCTGGGACTGTTGAACTATTTCGGGAACTTTCTGTCGAACTTGAGCACATTGTTGGAGCTGCTACCCTGCATAAGGGTTGCGATTGGTTTTGGGGGCACTGTCAGGAACGGGCCTTTGATCGGGCGCGTAACCTACTTTGTTCAAACAAGTTGTTGACCCTGAATGACCCCAGTAAAAAATTGGTTCTTACATGTGATGCATCGTCCTATGGGGTTGGGTGCGTGTTGCCGCAGGGCAATGCTGAAGGTGAACTACAAGCTGTGGCTTATGCCTCCAGGTCGCTCTCGCAAGCAAAAGGGGGTATGGGATGGTCGAGAAGGAAATGCTTGCATGTGTCCATGGTGCAAAAAAAAAATGCATCAGTACCTCTTTGGCAGGAAGTTTGAATTAGAGACGGACCACAAGCCATTAACATCCCTGTTATCAGACAGCAAGGCTATCAATGCCAACGCATCAGCTCGCATACAGCAATGGGCTCTCATGCTGGCTGCTTATTACTACTCCATCCGGCACCGGCCCGACACTGAAAATTGCGCTGACGTGCTCAGCAGGCTTCCACTGGCCACCACCGAGGGGCTAGCGGAGCAAAGCGCTGAGATGATCATGGCTGTCGATGTCTTTGACAGCGCAGGCTCCCCCATCACAGCCCGCCAGATCAAAATCTGGACAAACAGAGATCCCCTCTTATCCCTGATTAAGAAACGTGTCCTGACTGGGGATTGGGCGCCCGCACACAGAGCATGCCCTGAGGAGGTCAGACCGTTCCACAGACGGATGGATGAGCTCTCCATCCAAGCCGACTGCCTACTATGGGGCAGCCGGGTAGCTATGCCCCAGAAGGGCAGGGAGGCATTCATCAGGGAACTCCACAGTGAGCACCCAGGCATTGTGCTGATGAAGGCCATTGCCCAGTCACACGTTTGGTGGCCTGGAATTGATTCAGACCTGGAACACTGTGTTCGCAGGTGCATGATGTGTGCCCAGCTGGGTAATGCCCCCTGGGAGGCCCTGCTCAGCCCGTGGCCCTGGCCCACCAGGCCATGGTCACTCATTGATGTTGACTATGCAGGCCCGTTCATGGGAAAGATGTTCCTCATTGTGGTAGATGCGTACTCGAAATGGATCCAGTGCATCATCCTGAATTCATGCACATCATCCATCACCGTGGAAAGCCTCCGTGCGATCTTTGCAACCCATGGCTTGCCGGACATCTTGGTTAGTGATAATGGCCCATGTTTCACAAGCTACGAATTCCCAGAGTTCATGTCGGGCAATGGCATCAACCACCTCAGGACTGCGCCGTTCAAGCCGGCCTCCAAATCATTAAGCAAGGTATGCTCAGGATTCAAGGACCCTCCCTACAATGCCGCCTATCGCGCCTCCTGCTGGCCTATAGATCCCGACTGCACTCGCTCACGGTGGTCCCATCCGCAGAGCTACTAATGAAACAGACACTCAAAACTCGGTTGTCCCTCATTCACCCAGTCCTGACCGACATAGTTGAGGGCAAGCGAAAGTCACAAAACGAGTACCGTGACCGTAATGCGAGGGGGAGATGTATAGAAATAAATGATCCTGTATTCGTCTTCAATCACGCCATGGGGCCCAAATGGCTTGAGGGCACTGTAATTGACAAAGAGGGGAATAGGGTCATCGTGGTAAAACTCAACAATGGTTAGATATGCCATAAGCATCTGGACCATGATAAAAAATAAAAGGTTCAGTATCAACACGGAGGAACCTGAAGAAGCCCATGAGATGAAGCTCACAACACCGCCAGTGAACGAGCAACAAGAGCATTCAGAAGAATGCACAGTCCCTGCGGTCAGCCCGGACAGACCGGAGTCACCACAGGTGACAGCCACTCACGTCAGTGTCCAACAACCAGAACCCCAACTGCGGCGCTCCACGAGGGAGCGTAGACCACCTGAACGACTAAACCTGTGATCCCAATAAGACTTTGGCGGCGGCGGGGCGGGGGGAGAAGGTGATGTTATGTATATAACCACAATGTAACACCACTGTATTACTGTATACACTCAACCTAAATGCACACCTTGACCACAAGGGGTGAACTTGTGGGAGACACTCCTTACCTGATCACACAGGTATAAAAAGGGAGGTCCCACGCAGGGTCATCACTTGAGGTCCTGTGAATAAAGAGTTAAGGTCACAGAGTGACCTTGTTCCCAGAATGTGCCTAGTGTGGTTTCATATTGTAGAGTAAGGACTTTACATAAATGATGATGAGTTCTTAGTCCAATCATACGACTGAGTAAAAATGATCTCTTCTCGGTCGCTAAGCAGGAGATTTGTATCTAATGAAGCCCAGTGGGAAAGGAAGTGTGTCAGGCTGATTGTCTATTACTTTTCAGTCCATGGATTGAGACTCTGCCATCCCTGGGCAGCCACAAGTATAAATACTGAAATACTGCATGCAGCTTGAAGCACTCTCTTTTGAACTGCATGTGATCTCCACAGGAATTGTAGCATGTAGAGGACCGTGTACAGTGAGGTTTTGAATACAGTTCTTAACTCACGAATAAATCTGACCCCGTAACACATGAGCTTCTAAGTTGTTGCTAAATCGGATCTGTTTCAGGAATGGAATAAAAATTCTATTCAGCATCGTTGGATTGTAGAAGTTATATTGCCAGTTTTAAGAATTCTAGCAGACTGGGAGAGCTATAAAAAAAACCAACAGAGGGATACTGAAAAAGTAATAAGAGATGCAAAAGAGAATTATGAAAAATATCTTGCAAAGGATAGCAAAGCTAACTGAAAATATTTTTATAAATATATTAATAGAGGGTTTTCTGGTGGTCCCCACTTCCACCCCACCGCTGCCGAGTGGCTTCAATTGCATCATCAGTGCGTGCACTGCTGGCACCCCCCACCTCCAGGCCCAAAAATCTAATGCCCACCGAGCGGTGCCCCCAACAGCTTTTTCTATCGGTGCGACTTGCATTATGTCTGTGAGCTATGGCTGCGCGGCCACCATTTTATTATTTTTGCCGGCCGACTTCCATGTTGGCCGGACTATTATGCCTCCTAGTTCGGCCGGGCAGCCAACAGGCAGCCTGGCACCCCCTCTTGGGTGCCAGGCTGCTGGCCAGGCCGAAACGCTCCCTGGTGGCTCAGTGGCCAATCCTAAATAATCGCTGCTTTTCTCCCCTTTAAGTTAAGGGGAGAGCGTGGTGACGCAGTCACGCAATGGCGTCATCACCACTCCGCTGCTGACTGACAGCAGCGGAGAATGTGTTCCGCCTCCACTTCCGCCCCTCAACAGCACTTACCGCCACAATTCTGCCCCCATTATGACCGACTTGCTGGCCACTTCAAAAAAAAGATCAAGGAACTGAATAGCGATCAAGAGTCCACCTCGTTCTACCCGCCGGTGAAAGCATAAAAAAACGCTAACTGCGCCAGGTTTCTGGCGGGCCTGAATTCCGGCCCCATTGTCTATACGGACTCCCAGAAGGCATTTGGTAAGATTCTACACAAGAGATTATTAACAAAAATGAGAGCATATGGAATCGGAAGTAGCCTAGAGATCCGTATAGGAAAAAGGAGACGAAGAATAGGGATAAAAGCTTATTCTCTGATTGGCAGGATATGATTACTGGTGCACCTCATGGATCTGTTCTAGGGCATTAGCTTTTCACTCATATACACTAATGACTGCATGAAGGAACAGAGAGTTGTGGAGGACACTAAGTTAGCAGGCACAGTGATTTGTGTGGATGGGAGGAGGAAGTTACAAAGGGACATAGATTAAATGAGTGGATAAAACTGCAGATGGGAAAGTACGAGGTAATCCACTTTGAAACTGGGAAAGACAAATCAGAATATTTTCTTAATGAGAGACTGTGGAGGAGCAAAGGGATTTTGGTGTTTATGTACACAAATCACAAAGCTAGGAACGATATGTTGGCCTTGGAAGGAGTACACTGCAGATTCACCTAATTAATACCAGGATTTAAAAGGTTAAATGATGAAGAGAGGTTGCGTACACTTGGCTTGTATTCTCTTGGGTTTAGAAGGTTGTGGGGTGATCTAATCATGGTATTTAAAATGATAAAGGGTTTTGATAGGGTAGATACAGAGAAACTATTTCCTCTGGTGGGGAATCCAGAACAAGAGGAAATAATATTAAAATTAGAGTGAAGCCATTTAAGAGCACTTTTTCATTTGGGTAATGGAAATCTGGAACTTGCTCCCCCCTAAAGCTGTGGATGATGGTTCAATTGAAATTTTCAAGGCTGAGATGGATACATTTTTGTTAGATAAGGGTATCGAGGGATACGGAACTAAGGCGGGTGAATGGAGATGAGCTACAGAGCGACCATCATCATCATCATAGGCAGTCCCTCGAAATCGAGGAAGACTTGCTTCCACTCAAAGTGAGTTCTCAGGTGACTGACCAGTCCAATAGAACAGAACAACCATGATCTAATTGAATGGTGAAACAGACTTGAGGGGCTGGATGACCTACTTCTGTTCCTATTGTTTCTAACATAAAACTTGATTTTTTAAATTAGATTTCTGTTTTGAGTTTTAGATACAGAAAATACTTTTTGTTATCCAGCAGTGTAACATCACAGAATCATTCTTGAAAGGGAAATCATGTTTGACAAATCTGTTTTTTGAGGTTGTAACTAGCAGAATAGATAAGGAGGAACCAGTGGATTTGGATTTTCAGACAGCATTCAATAAGATACCACACAAGAGGTTATTAAACAAAATTAAGGCTCATGGGATTGGGGATAATATACTAGCATAGATTGAGGATTGGTTAATGGACAGAAAACAGAGAGTAGGAATAAATGGGTAATTTTCTGGTTGGCAGGTTGTAACTAGTGAGGTGCTCACAAGGATCGGTGCCTTGTGAGTACCTCACTAGTTACAACCACAATCTATTCACAATCTATATTAATGATTTGGATGAGGGGACAACATGAAGGGTCAGCCATGATCTTGTTGAATGGCGGAGCAGGCTCGAGGGGCTAGATGGCCTACTCCTGCTCCTAATTCTTATGTTCTTATGTACTATATCCACTTCTGCTGATGATACAAAGCTAGGTGGGAATGTAAGTTGTGACGAGGATGCCAACAGGCTTGAAGGGGATATAGACAGGCTAAGTGAGTGGGCAGGAACATGGCAATTGGAATATAATGCGGAGAAATGTGAAGTTATCTACTTTCATAGGAAAAATAGAAAAGCAGAGTATTTTTTTATATAGTGATAGATTGTGAAATGTTGGTGTTCAGAGGGACCTAGGTGTCCTTGTACACGAATCACTAAAAGTTAACATGTAGGTACAGCAAGAAATTAAGAAAGCAAATGGTATGTTTTCCTTTAGTACAAGAGGATTTGAGTATAAGAGTAAAGATGTCTTACTCCCATTATATAGGGCCCTGGTGAGACCACACCTGGAGTATTGTGTACAGTTTTGTTCTCGTTACCTAAGGAAGGATATACTTGCCATAGAGGGAGTGCAACAAAGGTTCACCAGACTGATTCCTGGGATGGGGGATTGTCCTATGAGGAGGGATTGAGTGGACTAGGCCTATATCGTCTAGAGTTTAGAAGAATGAGAGGTGATCTAATTGAAACATACAAAATTCTTACAGGGCTTGACAGGGTAGATGTAGGGAAGATGTTTTCTCTGGCTTGGGAGTCTAGAACCAGGGGCCACAGTCTCAGAACAAGGGGTCAGCCATGTAGGACTGAGCTGAGAAGAAACTTCTTCACATGGAGTGATGAATCTTTGGAATTCTCTATCCCAGAGGGCTGTGGAGGCTCAGTCTTTTGAATATATTTAAGACAGAGATCGATATATTTTTGGATATTCAGGAATCAAGGGATATGGGAATAGTGCAGGAAAGTGGGGTTGAGGTAGATCAGCCATGATCTTATTGAATGGCGAAGCTGGCTCGAGGGGCCGAATGGCCTACTCTTGCTCCTAATTATGTTTTTATGTTCTTATTCGCTGGTGTACATTGTACTTCATGCCATTAGTATGTGGTCAGATATCTGCTCGAATTATTGTCTAGATAATACAGAACTGTAACACAATCTGGCTGTGGCTGATGAGCCAGTAGGATCTTGGGGGGCCTAGCAAAATGTGTTATTCTGGCTGGGGGGCTTATGAAGTTATTGTAATGCATAGTCTGACTGGAAGCATTGGGTATTATGGAACTGAACACAATGGCATGGATTTTGCTGTCAGTGGTGAAAGGCACTCGCAATGACTTCAAAGTAAGCTTTCCACAAAAATGTTGCAGGCTCTGTGGCATCGATTTTCCTTATTCCGACATCAGTTCCAATCTTGCGTCATCCACAGGGATCTGAAGCGTCCAGGAACAGTGATGTCATCAAGCAGGCTGAACAGCCAATCAGATTGAAGAATTCTCACAGACAGCAAAAAGCAATGATTTTCATTCACTTTTTTAATAATTTTAGAGAAAGCAAAATAAAGCTTGGAACATACACATGCGATTAAGGTAGAAGCTGAAATATCATAACAAACTTTAAAAAATTTAAGTTTTATTATTTTAAAAATCTATGTAATTTTTATCTATAGAATGGAAGGAATGACACTCCATACTTATAAAATGATTTTTTCAAGGCCAGAGAGGTTGTTTCGTCGTAATTATGACTTAGTATGCCGTTGAAAACTCAGATACATCTCATTTGATAAGGTTCAACTTTTTCAATGGTTTTTGGAGTGAGAATAGTGTGTTTAAAAAAAAATTGAAGTTCATGTCAAATCACTGATTCTATCTTGATTATATCTGCGAAAATTGCATCAGCGCACCCTTTGGAGGAGCATGGTATCCCTGACAGCAACTTCCGGATTTCCGCATTTAACTGCGCATGTGTGGACGCCAGATGTTGCTATCAGTTTCACGCAGTAATGGCGACAAGGCCGACAGTTTTGCTGTCATTACAACCGCAAATTCTGGGTCAACATGAGGCATTTTGTTTGCATCAATCACACTGCAAGAAATATGGATATATTTTCGACCTGTCATTATGGTAAGTAAGAAAGTTGTTGGGCCCAGATTGGTATCTGTAGGGTGCAGTGGGGTGAACAGACTGAAGCTATACTGCTGACTGCATCACAGTGAGCCACAGTGAGGTCAGTAACAAAACAGTTCTGTGTATGTGTACTTGAAAAATCATTTTACATATTAGGGGAGCAGATGGACCGCTACTAAAGTGTGATTACCCTGGGCTGAAGTTATATCCTTTAGTGCTTTAGTTTGCGCCCAGCGTGAGCTAAATAAAGAGCTTGAATAAATGGGTAGCAGAAACTTCATTAGCACTTCAGAGTGATAATTCAAGACATTTCAGTCATCTGCAGTAATCAGGATAACCTTGTGGGGCATTACAAAAGTTCAAACATGGAATACTTTCCAAAACACACTGAAGTTGCAAACATGGACATTTCTCTGCAAATAATTAATTAGCTGCTCAGCTTTAGCAGCTGGCTGACAGAGTCAATTATATGATTTTGGAATGAGCATGTAAAGGACTTGTTACAATTGTTGGTATCTCTCAGGTGAGTACATGTGCCGACAAACATCTCCATCTGTAAGTGTCATAGGTCATCAGTTTGCTATATAGTCTATCGTTCATGTAAGCTTTCCGACTGGTGGCTAAATCTCATTAATAACTAGATAGGCAATTGGAATTCCAGCTGTTGGCCATTTAAAAGAAAATTAATGAAGTAATTGGATATTATAATTTGTACCAATGAATGTTTGGCAGAAATATGATTAATTGGTCAAGTCTAGCCCAGCTGTTTGATGTGAGAGCTCCACATGCCTCAGATTAAATACCTAGAGGGATGCCATACTTCATGGACTGAGAGGGGAGATTTGTTTTCACTACTACAGGACGCGGGGATGTTCTGTGTACTTGGAACAGTTTTTAGTTTCAAACAAGGTAAATTTATTTTCCAATTTTTCCCATCCTCTCCCGAAGGTGCTGACCTTGCTGGGATTCAGTTCCACAGGTGCTGGGATACAGTTCCACAGGTGCTGGGATACAGTTCCACAGGTGCTGGGATACAGTTCCATTGGTGCTATGATACAGTCCCACAGGCGCTAGAATACAATCCCACTGGTGTTGGGATACAGTCCCGCAGGTGCTGGGACACAGTCCCGCAGGTGCTGGGACTCAGTCCCGCAGGTGCTGGGGTACAGTCCCGCAGGTGCTGGGGTACAGTCTCACTGGTGCTGTGTACAGTTCCATAGCAGAGTGCCAGGCTGAGCAATCGCGGCACGGTCCCTGTGTTCACATCGACAACAGAACGGAAAATAAAAGTGGACATTTTTTTTCAAGACCAACTGGCCATCTCCCCTTTAAAATTCACCCCGTACGCGTCCCCTGAAGGTGTCGCTGACATCATATGTGGCGGCTTCAGGGGACGATACCCAATTTAGGGTCCAGGGTGCTGCGCACGGTGATGACATCACAATCTCCGGGCGTAGGAGATCGGGGCGCAACACCGTAGCACCACTGCTAAACTTCCGGCATTAGTGGCACCAGGCCCAGTTGCAAATGACCCCAATTTCTCCCCCCTAAGTATTTGATTAATGGCCCTGAAATCCCGCTCCACTGTTTCCCGCGCGCACTCGACAGAAAATGGTAAAAAAAAGATGCGCACCTACCTGTTCTTGTGCATCGGAGCATGTGCCCGTCGGGACGGACATATGCTGGAGCTGGAGTCACATGGCACTGGGCAGCCAATCTAGGTACAGTATTTTCTCATTCACAATAATGGGAACTCTGTAAGTAGGCGTTCTCATTATTATTATTGAAAAACACCCTCCCAAACACCCAAACACAAATAAAAAATAGAAAAGATACATCACATATTTAAGATTAATTTAAATTAAAGTTAATAAATGTCTTAGAAAAAATATATATTCTTCCGATTTTCTTTTTTAATGTTTTTTTAATTATGGTTTAAAATAAACTTACCTCAGTGGGCAGGGTTTTTAACATTAAAATGTGTTTTTAAAATGTTATTTTTATCCATTTTTGTATGTTTTAAAACTCTTATGCTGGTAAAAGTAAGCCATGTGCCTGCTTTTACCAAGTGCAAGAGTTTTCAGGACATTTGCTGGGCAAGTGATGGGTAAGTACCGCAATCTTGCCCATGTGAATGTCCTGGCTGTGGGGATATGGAAGATCTGTCAAGCCAGAGCTTGACAGATCGGAAAAGCCGGTTTTCAGCGCATGTGCATTGTGCACTGAAAACCAGCTTTTGCGATGCCTTCTCGGGTCCATACACACTCGGTACGAACCCGGGGAGGGCGCGATTTCAGAGCCAATATTACAATATTAAAGCTGCTCCTATCATGGATTTTACGATTGTCATTTGAGTGGATTTTACAATTGCAATATTCGTGCTTGTTTCACTATCACAGTGTAGGAAATGAAAACTGTAATATGTCCGACTTGGGAAACTAGAATGTCCCTGGATATGTCATCTGTCTAAAGCCTTTGTATAACCAGATGTTACCTGCACACAAATTGTACTTTGTTGCCAAAATATTCTAAAGAGAAGTCTTGAAGGAGGAACTGAGCCAACCTCTCTGCTTTTTAACATGAGTATGCTTTTTGTTCTTAAATGCATACAAAGAATTAAATAAATCTTAGTTTTGATCTATTTTTATTCGGGTTTTGATTAACAGTAAATTCTGATAACATCATCAATGTGGGCATGCACTGAGTTCAGTGGTGTAAGAGCTAAATTATCTTCTTAGTACAGCCAATTACACAGGGGTTATATTTCCAAGTCAGTATGGTGTGTAACTTAGAGGGGAACTTGGAGGTGATGGTGTTCCCATGCGCCTGCTGCCCTTGTTCTTCTAGGTGGTAGAGGTCACAGGTTTGGGAGGTGCTGTCAAAGAAGCCTTGGTGAGTTGCTGCAGTGCAACTTGTAGATGGTACAGACTGCAGCCACGATGTGCCAGTGGTGGAGGGAGTGAATGTTTAAAGTGGTGGATAGGGTGCCAATCAAGTGGGCTGCTTTGTCCTGGAAGGTGTCCAGCCTCTTGAGTGTTGTGGGAGCTGCACTCATCCAGGCAAGTGGAGAGTATTCCATCACACTCCAGACTTGTGTCTTGTAGATGGTGGAAAGGCTTTGGTGAGTCAGGAGGTGAGTTACTCGCTACAGAATACCCAGCCTGTGACCCGCTCTTGTTGCCACAGTAATTATGTGGCTAGTCCAGCAAAGCTTTTGGCCAATGGTGACCCCTAGGATGTTGATGTTAGGGGATTCGGTGATGGTAATGCCGTTGAATGTCAAGGGCAGGTGGTTAGATCTCGCTTGTTGGAGATAGTCTTTGGCTGGCACATGTGCAGCGGAAATGTTGGGCCTCGGATACTGGCTTGAGAAATTCCTGCAGCGATGTCCAGGGGCTGAGATAATTGATCTCCAGAAACCACAACCATCTTCCTTTGTGCTAGGTATGACTCCAGCCAGTGGAGAGGTTCCCCCCTGATTCCTATTGACTTCAATTTTACTAGGGCTCCTTGATGTCACACTCAGTCAAATGCTGCCTTGATATCAAAGGCAGTCACTCTTACTTCACCTGGAATTCATGTTTGGACCAAGGCTGTCATGAGATCTGGAGCTGAGTGGTCCTGGCAGAAGCCAAACAGAGAATCGATGAACAGGTTATTGGTGAGTAAGTACCACTTGATAGCACTGTTGACAACACCTTCTATCACTTTGCTGATGATTGAGAGTGGACTGATGGGGTCGAATTTGCCGAATTGGATTTGTCCTGCCTTTTGTAGACAGGACATACCTGGGCAGGTTTTCACATTGTCAGGTCGATGCCAGTGTTTTGCTGTACTGGAACAACTTGCTTTGAGGCACAATTAGTAATGGAGCACAAGTTTTCAGCATAACAGCCAAGATGTTTTCAGGGCCCATAGCCTTTGCTATATCCAGTGCACTCAGCCGTTTTTTGATATCACATGCAGTGAATTGAACTGGCTGAAGACTGGCTTCTGTGATGGTGGAGATGTCAGGAAGATCATCCACTTGGCACTTCTTGCTGAAGATAGTTGCAAATGCTTCAGCCTCATCTTTTGCACTTGCGCGCTGGGCTCCGCCATCATTGAGGATGGGGATATTCATCGAGCCTCCGCCTCCCATTAGTTATTTCGTTGTCCACGACCATTCACAACTGAATGTGGCAGGACAACAGAGCTTTGATCTGATCTGTTGATTTTCTGATTGCTTAGCTCAGTCTATAGCATGTTGCTTCTGCTGTTTAGCATGCATGTAGTCCTGTGTTGCAGCTTCCCCAGGTTGGCACGTCATTTTTAGATATGCCTGGTGCTGCTCCTAGCATGCTCTTCTGCACTCCAAGCTTGATGGTAATGGTAGAGTGAGGCATATGCCGGGACATGAGGTTAGAGATTGTGGTGGAATACAATTTTGTTGCTGCTGATGGCCCACAGCACCTCATGAATGTCCAGTTTTGAGCTGCTTGATCTGTTCTAAATCCCATTTAGTACAGTGGTAGTGCTCGTGGGCCGGGGAGCGGAAGGAGCAGTGTGGCAGCCTAGCCCAGCATTCTCTGCGGCCCCCGGCCTGTGAGCACCATCGGAGTAGGCCGGGGAGCGGAAGGAGCAGCGTGGCAACATACCACTCCAGGGAGCAGCACGTGCTGGAGCAGGAGAGCAACGGCTGTAAAAAGGGACATCACCAAGGTCCAGGTCGGTGATTGGAACATGGGCAGATACAGCAGGAGCGGCGAGATCGGGGCGAAGGAGCGGCGAGAGACTGTAGAGGGTCGTGATCGGGGTCCAGGAGAGGCGCGAGTTCGGGGCCCAGAACAGGCAAGGGCCCAGGGGCAGCACGGGCCAGCCCACACTGCAATATGTGAGCGCACTAGGTCCATGCAGCAGAGCAGGTCTCCAGTCGTCTTGGTTAATCCTTGCTACTGGACCAAGACCTAGCTGTCAAGTCCGTGTGGTGGCTGGTGTGCAACGGTCACCACACGTTTAAAAAAAAATCCAAGCACAGGCATCTTCCACCCTTCAAGGTTTAGTTTGGACCTGGAATTTTAGGTCCTTCTGTGAACTTTTTGATGCGGAAGCAAGTCATCCTCGGTTCGAGGGACTGCCTATGATGATTATGATGATGATGATGAGTGCCACACAACACAATGGAGGGCATCCTTAGTGTGAAGATGGAAGTTCGTCTCCATTAGGACTGTGCAGTGGTCACTGCTACCAACGCTATCAGGGACAGATGCATCTGCGACAGGTGGATTGATGAAGACGAGGTCAGGTAGATTTTTCCCCTTGTGTTGGTTCTCTTACCATTTGCTGCAGGCCCAGTCTGGTAGCCAGTCCATCTGGTTTTATTCTTCTTGTCTCTCGTAGCGGTTTGTTACAACTGAGTGGCTTGCAGAGGGTAGTTAAGAGTCAACCACATTGCTGTGGTTCTGGAGTCACATATGGGCAGATCAGGGAAGGACAGCAGATTTCCTTCCCTGAAGGATGTTACTGATCGTGATGGGTTTTTAATGACATTACTGATACTAGCTTTTTACTCCAGTTTTATTTAATTAACTGAATTTAATTTCCACAGCTGCTGTGGTGGGATTTGAACTCATGTCTTTGGATCATTAGTCTAGGCCTCTGAATTACTGGTCCAGTAACATAACGACTATGCTACCATTCCAATGCCTGAAATTGGATTCTCTTTCCCCCAGCCAGGACACAAGTGGTCACTGTAAAGTCCTTACTCGACAGTATGAAACCACACTAGGCACATTCTGGGGACAAGGTCACTCTGTGACCTTAACTCTTTATTCACAGGACTCCAAAGACGATGACCCTGCATGGGACCTCCCTTTTTATACCTGTGTGATCAGGTAAGGAGTGTCTCCCACAAGTTCACCCCTTGTGGTCAAGATGTGCATCTAGGTTGAGTGTATACAGTAATACAGTGGTGTTACATTGTGGTTACATACATGACATCACCTCCCCCCCCCCCCCCAAAGTCTGATTGGGATCATAGGCTTAGTCTTTCAGGTAGTTTACGCTCCCTCGTGGAGCGCCGCAGTTGGGGCTCTGGTTGTTGGACACTGACGTGAGTGTCTGTCACCTGTGGTGATTCAGGCCTGTCCGGGCTGACCGCAGGGACTGTGCATTTTTCTGATTGCTCTTGTTGCTCATTCACTGGCGGTGTGGTGAGCTCCATCTCATGGGCTTCTTCAGGTTCCTCCATTTTGATGCTGAACCTTTTTTTTACTTGGTCCAGATGCTTATGGCATATCTGACCATTGTTGAGTTTTACCATGATGACCCTATTCCCCTCTTTGTCAATTACAGTGCCCTCAAGCCATTTGGGCCCCATAGCATGATTGAGGATGAATACAGGATCATTTATTTCTATACATCTCCCCATCGAATTATGGTCATGGTACTCATTTTGTGACTTGTGCTTGCCCTCAACTATGTCGGTCAGGACTGGGTGAATGAGGGACAACCGAGTTTTGAGTGTCCGTTTCATTAGTAGCTCTGCAGGCGGGACCCCCGTGAGCAAGTGCGATCGGGATCTATAGGCCAGCAGGAGGCGCGATAGGCGGCATTGTAGGGAGGGTCCCTGAGCATACCTTGCTTAATGATTTGGACCGCACGTTCCGTCTGGCCATTGGAGGCCGGCTTGAACGGCGCAGTCCTGACGTGGTTGATGCCATTGCCCGACATAAACTCTTGGAATTCGTAGCTTGTGAAACATGGGCCATTATCACTAACCAGGATGTCCGGCAAGCCATGGGTTGCAAAGATCGCACGTAGGCTTTCCATAGTGGTGGATGACATGCATTAATTCAGAATGATGCACTCGATCCATTTCGAGTACGCATCTAACACAATAAGGAACATCTTTCCCATGAACGGGCCCGCGTAGTCAACATGAATGTGTTACCATGGCCTGGTGGGCCAGGGCCACGGGCTGAGCGGGGCCTCCCTTGGGGCATTACCCAGCTGGGCACACGTCATGCAGCTGCAAACACAGTGTTCCAGGTCTGAATCAATTCCAGGCCACCATATGTGAGACCGGGCAATGGCCTTCAACAGCACAATGCCTGGGTGCTCGCTGTGGAGTTCCCTGATGAATGCCTCCCTGCCCTTCTGGGGCATAACTACCCGGCTGCCCCATAGTAGGCAGTCCGCTTGGATGGAGGGCTCACTCATCCGTCTGTATAACGGTTTGACCTCCTCCTTGGCATATTCCGTGTGCGGGCGCCCAATCCCCAGTCAGGACACATTTCTTAATCAGGGATAAGAGGGGTTCTCTGTTTGTCCACATTTTGATCTGGCGGGCTGTGATGGGGGATCCTACGCTGTCAAAGGTATCGACAGCCATGACTATCTCGGCACTTTGCTCCGC
This sequence comes from Pristiophorus japonicus, assembly GCF_044704955.1. Taxonomy (NCBI): domain Eukaryota; kingdom Metazoa; phylum Chordata; class Chondrichthyes; family Pristiophoridae; genus Pristiophorus; species Pristiophorus japonicus. The sequence goes on along the minus strand of NC_091993.1, from coordinate 93,297,094 downwards.
TGCCCTCTCAGTGGCCAGTGGAAGACGGCTGAGCGCGTTAGCGCAATTTTCAGTGCTGGGCCGGTACTGGATGGAGTAGTCATAAGCAGCCAACGTGAGAGCCCACTGCTGTATGCGAGCTGATGCGTTGGCATTGATTGCCTTGCTGTCTGACAACAGGGAGGTTAATGGCTTGTGGTCCGTCTTTAATTCAAACTTCCTACGAAAGAGGTACTGATGCATTTTTTTTACACTATAGACACATGCAATCGCTTCCATCTCGACCATCCCGTATTCCCGTTCTGCTTGAGAGAGCGATCTGGAGGCATAAGTGACAGGTTGTAGTTGACCCTCAGCATTGCCCTGCTGCAACACGCACCCAACCCCATAGGACGATGCATCACATGTCAGAACCAATTTTTTACAGGGGTCGTACAGGGTCAACAACTTGTTTGAACAAAGTAGGTTTCGAGCCCGATCAAAAGCCCGTTCCTGACAGTCCCCCAAAAACCAATCGCAACCCTTACGCAGGAGCACATGTAGCGGCTCCAACAATGTGCTCAAGTTCGGCAGAAAGTTCCCGAAATAGTTCAACAGTCCCAGGAATGAACGCAACTCTGATGTGTTGCAGGGCCTGGGTGCTCGTCGAATCGCCTCTGTTTTGGATTCGGTGGCCCGAATCCCATCTGCAGCAATCCTCCTGCCCAGAAACTCAACCTCAGAAGCTAAAAACACACATTTAGACTTCTTGAGTCGCAAGCCTACCCGGTCCAGTTGGCGTAACACCTCCTCCAGGTTGTGGAGGTGTTCCTTGGTGTCTCGACCCGTGATGAGGATGTCGTCCTGGAATACAATCGTTCCAGGAATGGATTTAAGCAGGCTTTCCATGTTTCGGTGAAAAATCGCGGCCGCTGATCGAATGCCAAACGGACACCTGTTATAAACGAATGGTCCCTTGTGCGTGGTGATGATGGTCAGTAGTTTAGATTCGTCGGCCAGTTCCTGGGTCATATAGACTGAAGTGAAGTCCAACTTGGTGAACAGCTTGCCGCCTACCAGCATGGCGAAGAGGTCCTCCTCTCTCGGGAGCGGGTATTGATCTTGTAGGGACACCCGATTGATGGTGGCGTTATAGTTGCCACAGATCCTGACAGAGCCATCCGCTTTTAGGACGGGAACGATGGGGCTCGCCCAGTCGCTGAATTCAACAGGCGAGATGATGCTCTCTCTCAACAGCCGGTCCAATTCACTCTCGATCTTTTCCCGCATCACATATGGCACCGCTCTGGCTTTGTGGTGCACTGGCCTGGCGTCCGAGGTGATGTGTAGCACTACTTCTGTGCCTTTGAAAGTCCCGACGCCAGGTTGGAATAGTGAATCGAATTGTTGTAGGACTTGTGAGCACGAACTTCACTCCACAGATGACATTGAGTGAACATCCCCCCATTTCCAGTTCATCTTGGCTAACCAGCTTCTCCCCAACAGTGCGGGTCCATTGCCTGGGACAATCCAGAGCAATAGCCGATTCACTAACCCATTGTGTGTGACAGCCAACATTGCACTGTCTAGCACCGGAATGATTTCTTTAGTGTAAGTCCGTAATTGTGTCTCAACATGTGCCAATTTGGGTCCACTGGCTTTAAGTAGCCATAGCTTCTCAAATTGCTGAACGACCATGAGTGACTGGCTGGCCCCAGTGTCCAGCTCCATGCATACAGGGATACTGTTTAATAAAACCCTCATCATCATTGGTGGCCTTTTGGTGTTTGAACTGTGAATATTCGCCACGTGGACCCGCTGAACCTCGGTGTCCATCGATTTGCCCCAAAAGTCATCCTGCCTCAAAGAACCCTCTTCTGGTCCATCCGCCTCATATTATTAGTCTGGTTGCAGACTTCCTGCACATTCGAGCTAAGTGGCCACTGAGATTGCAGTTCCTGCAGTCAAACTGTTGAAATCTGCAAGATCTAGTTGAGTGTTTTTCCCCACACCTCCAGCATGAGTTAAAGTTTCCATTGTTGGGAACAAAGGGACTATGGCCAGGCATTCCACGCTGACTGCTCTTAAGTACCCTATTAGTGGGTGTCAATGGCCCCACCCCGGGCCACATTGTCCACTGTGATGGTGTGAATGTCCGTTCAGCCTGCAGTTGTCTCTGTTGAAGTCCTACTCTGGGGTCTATTGCTGCCTGGGGAGTGTCGGACTGCCCCTGCCTGCCTGCCTGCGGGGCTCTGAGTTGCATTGATGATGTTGACTCCCTGATCCATCGCCGAGGTAGAGGCAGAATTGTGCACGTATATTATTTTCGTCTCTTCCTCCCCCGCCATGAAAGTTTGAGCCATCAACGCCGCCGCTTCCAAGATCAAATCTTTGGTCTCAATTAATTTGCATAAAATTCCCGCAAGACTGATGCCCTCGATAAAGAAGTCCCTTAGCATCTCCCCACTGCAGGCGTCTGTGAACTTAGAGGCTGGCCAAATGCCAGAGGTCCACTACGAAGTCCGGTATGCTCTGTCCTTCATGACGTCGGTGGGTATAGAATCTGTGTCTGGCCATATGTATGCTACTCGCCGGTTTGAGGTGCTCCCCGATCAATTTGCTAAGTTCTTCAAAGGTTTTGTCCGCTGGCTTTTTGGGTGCTAGTAAGTCCTTCATGAGTGTGTAAGTCTTTGCTCTGCAGCTGGTCAAAAGATGAGCCCTTTGCTTGTTGGCCGCTGCATCCACCAGCCATTCTTTCATAACGAAGCTTTGCTGAAGCCTCTCGACAAAATCGTCCCAGTCTTCCCCAACACTGTACCGATCCTCTGTGCTACCGGTGGCCATTCTCGTGGGTCATGAATTCCCATTTCTCGTCGGCAATGTAAAGTCCTTACTCTACAGTATGAAACCACACGAGGCACATTCTGGGGACAAGGTCACTCTGTGACCTTAACTCTTTATTCACAGGACTCCAAAGACGATGACCCTGCATGGGACCTGCCTTTTTATACCTGTGTGATCAGGTAAAGGGTGTCTCCCACAAGTTCACCCCTTGTGGTCAAGGTGTGCATCTAGATTGAGTGTATACAGTAATACAGTGGTGTTACATTGTGGTTACATACATGACAGTCACCCCAACCCTGCCTGTCATTCATAATTTACAACAGCAGGCAGGGTCCAATAAGCCATCCCATTTCCCTTTCTTCTGCTGCTGTTTGCACTGAGCTCTGGGCTCACCAGGAGAGTGGCAGTGGTAATCCTCAGGACAATGCCATTGGACTCGCTTTTCAGAGAAGAGAGCCTCTTAGTGGCTACCTTTCCCTCCCGTTAGGCTGCATTCACTTATCTTTTTAGACCCCACATAAAAACTGCTTGTCTTCGCACCCCGCCAACTCCCCCATAGCTTTGAGGCTCTTCTGGCCTCTTTAACTCATCCCACCTCTTTGAGTGATGTCGGGACAACACTGCCTGAACTTTCCTCGCATTCCGTATTTGCAGCCAACTGCTGGAAAAGTCTCAAATATTTTGACTTCATACCACAATAACATGAAAGGGTCCAGACCATTCAAATAGGGCTAAGGAATACCAAATGGATTTCAATATGAAGAAATGTATGCCAATATATCCTAGAATAGAAAATGGGACAGATTTTCCTCATTTGCACTTATGGCTACTTTGAATGCAGTGTATAGAGGAAAACTGGGCAGGGAAGATTGCAAGCTTGTAACAGAGCTTGCTCAATTTTCTGTCCATCTAAATTACAGGATGGAAAATTGGGTGAGTTCCAGTACAGTGACCAGTTCTCCCTGCCTGATTTTCCTCTGTGCAAGCCAAGTACAAAAGAAGAACGTCTGCCTTAACATATTTCCTTAATAAAGGCAAGTCCATTAGCAAAGGGGTCAAAGGGTGAAGGTGTGCTTATTCATCTACTCCTGAAAGTATGTAGTCAATGTGCATTTATTGCCATGCATGGTATTGGAATGCATCTAAGCAACATTTCACAGCAAGTCAGAACAATACTCAAATGTATAATTCAGTGGTGAATGTTGCACTTGGAATACCACATGTGCTTTTGGACACTGTACCGTCAAAGGAACAGTCAATTAGATTCCACGATGGCCAACCCAGTACATTAATCCAATCGCTGGCCAACCCAGTACAGTACAGTGGTCAGGGATAAAAGGAGCTGGAACAGAGCCAGGAACCAGCGCGGCCCCCCGACCTGCGAAGGAACACCATTGCCGCAGGTCGAGAATAAAAGGAGCTGGAGCTAGCCCCTACATGGAGCAGCGGAGCTGCCCTCGGAGGGCGACAGCTTCGAGGGGCTGACTAGATTGAAGTCACCAGAATTCAGGTCACCGATTGGAGCGTGGGCAAACCAATGGAACGGCCCAGGTACAGCAGGAGAGGTGGCAAGCAGCAGAGGAGCGGCGAGGTCAGGGCGGAGGTGCGGTGAGAGATTGTGGCAGAGAGATCCGTGCCCAGGAGAGGTGAGAGTTCGCGGCTGGAAGAGGCGAGGGCCCACGGGCAGCCACACTGCGATCTATTCACAGTAGGAGTGTGTGTGTGCCAGGTCCGTGCAGCAGAGCTGGTCTCCAGTCGTCTTGGTTAACCCTTACCACTGGACCAAGACCTAGCTCTGTCAAGCCCGTGTGGTGGCTGGTGTGCAATGGTCACGCACAGGCATCTTCCACCCATCAATATGTAGTTCGGGACCTGGAATATCTGGTCCTTCATTAAAACACCTGTGAACTCATCCCTTTTTGGTGTGGAAGTGGGTCATCCTCGATACGAGGGACTGCCTAATACTAATACTAATGACTTGGAGCTCCAGGTTATGAAGAAAGACTCATAGATCTAACTGATTGTAAGGAGACATAATCCAGATCTTTAAAATGATCAGAGGCGTAGATAATATAGATGTAGCCAGACAATTTATCTTATGTTGAGAGTCAGAACTAGATGATACAAATACAAAATTAACTGACTTCAAGTGAGGCTCGAGGTTAGATTATTCCACTCCTCCCACAAAGTAATGATATACATTTTAAGAAATTTGAACATGCATTTTAAAACTCTTAACACACTGGTAAATATTTGTATCTGGTACTTTATCAGAGGTTGGAAGTTTACAAGCAGTATAAGAGGTTGCAAGGGATACCCAGAAATGTAAGGAAAGGTTTTCCGAGGTCTGTTGCCAGGCCACTAAATTGCCCAGGAACATTGCATATTGGCAAATTGGGCTGGTCAGAGTGCACGCCTGTAACAACCCATTGGAAGGAAAATCAGGGATTCATTCCGATATAACAGCTTTTTTGATATTCCCTGTGGCCAGGCGATTCAGTACATTTGGACGCATACCTAGGATCATCTCCTTGCAGGTATTTAACAGGTTCTTATAAATAACTCCAGCAAACTAGCTTACCTATGTCAAACCTGCCAATTAAATTTGTTTGCACGAGGGAAGGAGTCATACTGCCTCAAGGACTGATGCAAGGCCTCAGCTCTTTTGAGGATATAGTTCCATTTAGTAACAAGAATATAACAGTAAAAGGTTAACTATGCTTGAGAAAATATTGTATTCCAATAAACATTCCCTTGAGTCCAACTAAATCTGGAAAATGCAGCAGCCTCTCACATGGTGCCTATAGATATCATGCGGTCTTAACTGAGATTACTCAAGAACACAAGAAATAGGAGCAGGAGTCGGCCATTTAATAAGATCATGGCTGATTTGATCATGGACTCAGTTCCACTTCCCTGCCCGCTCCCCATAACCTTTTATTCCCTTATCGCTCAAATATCTGTCTATCTCCACCTTAAATATATTCAAAGACCCAGCCTCCACAGTTCTCTGGGGCAGTGAATTCCACAGATTTACAACCCTCTGAGAGAAGAAATTCCTCCTCATCTCCGTTTTAAATGGGCAGTCTCAGAATAAGGGGCCATGTCCCTTAGTTTTAGTTTCCCCTATGAGTGGAAATATCCTCTCTGCATTCACCTTGTCGAGCCCCCTCATTATCTTATATGTTTCAATAAGATCACCTCTCATTCTTCTGAACTCCAATGAGTATAGGTTGAGTAGGTTGGGCCTATCTTCATAAGTCAATCCCCTCATCTCTGGAATCAACCTAGTGAACCTTCTCTAAACAGCCTCCAATACAAGTATATCCTTCCTTAAATACAGAGACCAAAACCATACGCAGTACTCTAGGTGTGGCCTCACAAATACCTTGTACAGTTGTGGCAGGATTTCTCTGCTTTTATACTCTATCCCCCTTGCAATAAAAGGCCTTCCTGATTACTTGCTGTACTTGCATACTAACTTTTTGTGTTTCATGTACAAAGACCCCCAGGTGCCTCTGTACTGAAGCACTTTGCAATTTTTCTCCATTTAAATTATAATCTGCTTTTCTATTTTTTCTGCCAAAGTGGATAACCTCACATTTTCCTACATTATACTCCATCTGCCAAAGTTTTGCCCACTCACTTAGCCTGTCTATATCCCTTTGAAGATTTTTTGTATCCTCCTCACAATTTGCTTTCCCATTTTTGTGTCATCAGCAAACTTGGTTACTTTATACTCGGTCCCTTCATCCAAGTCATTAATATAGATTGTAAATATTTGAGGCCCCAGCACCAATCCCTGCTGCATCGCAGTAGTTACTGTTTGCCAACTGGAAAATAACCCATTTATCCTGACTCTCTGCTTTCTGCTAGTTAGCCAATCCTCTATCCATGCTAATATATTACCCCCAACCCCGTGAACTTTTATCTTGTACAGTAACCTTTTATGTGGCACCTTATCGAATGCCTTCTGGAAATCCAAATACACCACATCCACTGGTTCCCCCTTATCCACCCTGCTCATTACAATCCTCGAAGAACTCAGCAAATTTGTCAAACATGATTTCCCTTTCATAAAACCATGCTGACTCTGCTTGATTGAATTATGCTTTTCCAAATGTCCTGCTGCTGCTTCCTTAATAATGGACTCCAGCATTTTCCATGGTCTAATCTTAAGCAGGAAATGAACTACAGCTGGCAACACTATACCGGGCTATCTATATATTGCTGTCTTCCAACTCTTTAACTGCTTAGCAACTCTAGTAGTTTTTTTTTCAATTATCAGCAGTGTGTAAGAGTGATATTGCTGTTGACACCTTTCAAACATTTGGGGCTGGAAGACTAGCTTTGTAATCTCCAGCAGAAGATGAAACATTTTTAAAAGAAACTTATATAGTGTGGAAAATACTGAAATTGAACATGGCAATATTGCAGGAAGATTAACAACAAAGCTTCCATCTACTGCATATATAAAAGTATAGTTTCACCCCAAAAGGCCTTATTCCTACCTCAGTAGTATGCGCTATGTTACTTTACAGATTTCCATTAAAGGATGTGTGCTTTCTGTTTTAAGTACATCTTTTCTATTGTTCTTATCTAGGGATGTGATTTTCTCAAAGCGCACTACAATATGCAGGCCCTTTCACGTGCATACATACTGGAAATTTATCCTAATCCAGGGAAATGCCTGTGCAATGAAGCTTGTAAAATCAAGTTAGGCATTTTCAGCCTGCAAACTGTTTTGCAAATTCCCCCACCTGGTGTGTCAACAATTGGTCTGTGGTACAGTTCAGATTTTCTCCAATCAAGTCTTTTTTTATATATTCTAATTATTTTGGTCCTCAAGTTGATACTCCAAAGCAATAAAAGATAAAGATAGAGACCAATCTCCATAGGAATGGGAGTCTAGTCACCACCCATAGTAAAATCATACACACCATACTCTATTGACTTTGATTAACGTAAGCACACGGTATATCAATATCAGTATTCGTAGCAGAAACACCAGACATTTTTTTTTAATTCTTTGGAATGATCAGATTCTCAGTAAAAAATGTACTGTTGTTAAAATGTTGAATGTTATGATTCCTGGTGTTTACTGGCATTTATTATATGAAGAACAAAGAGACCAGAAACTCACTTTATAGGCAACGATTTTCTTATAATGCTGTTGAAATATTTGAAAGGTAACCATTCCTGTTGAAATGTTATTTGTGTTCATTAAATGCTTAACCCACCAAGGCTGCTCTGAAACTAATAACATAAGAAACACATGAGATCAGTTGGACATTTATCATCAGATGAATTCCTCACCTTCCATGTGAGAGAGTTAGGGGGAGAAATTGCCCCATTTTTAGAGGCCTGTTAGCATCAGCGCCTCCGGTAAGGAACAAGATTTGGAATTGAGTAATGAGTCCTCTGGGAAGCGCTAACGGGGCAGAAGAGACTTTTCGCTGGGGGCTGGTGGAGGGGGGCACTACTTGTCCGGAAATTTGCAGAGGCGCTGCCCTGGCCGCCACTCAACTGGCGATGACGTGTGCGACAACTCCCCACCTTCGCGCCCGTGGAGTAAATTACTTTGCGGCCCGTGAGGCTGGGGCGAGCAGATGTCAACGCCACTTCATGGGTTGTGAAGCTGGCCAACATTTGCTCGTGAGGCGGAAGTTAAAGGGGAGGTCGCCAGCGCCCCGTGCCGCCATCTTGATTGGTTCGGCTCCACTAACTGCTCCCGAGTGTGGTCCGGGCTGCCATCGTGCAGCCCAGCATTCCGTTTTGGGTGCCAGGCTGCAGGCCCGGGTCCCACGCTGCCTGGTAGCCTAGTGGAGGCCACCAGAGGCCTTGCAAAGTGCACAGCAGCCCTCCCCTTTAAGCGAAGGGGAGAGGCATTGAAGCGAATCAGCGTTAAGTGGAGCATCCGCGTAGCGCTGCAGTACTTGCCCCGGTGGCGCCCTGGGATCCGCCCCTAAAGGAAGTAGAATGCACAAGATTGTGCTCCACTTCCTATGAGGGGCACTAAGCCCAATTCAGCGGCGGGGACGGGACTTGTGCGTAGGGCGTAGGAAGTCGCAGCCCCAGCAGATTACCGCCCCCAATCAGGGCGCAGGGCAATTTCGCCCCTAAACTTCCACACTGTTCCTTTTCTGAAGATTTGCTTAAGATTGGGAAATTTAAAAAGCTGTTAAAGAGGGAGCTTGCTGGCAGCACTGAATGATACCTAATTGTGAGCTTGTGGTAACTTAACATTTAAGCTCTCAGCAGCTTATATTTTTCTGTAAAGTTTTTTTTTGGACAGTGGAGTATAATCAGCTCATTCATGAGCCATGGATCTGTGCAACATTAGTTCACTGGGAACCAATTTGAAAATGATATTAAGCTTAGTTGGACAAACCTATTTTTAGTTTTGAGGGCAAAACTTCTCAAGAGAAGGACGTTTCCATGACAAGGTATTTTATTAAAAGTAATAGGCCAGATATGGCTTCCATATGCTGATAGTTGAATTTTGAGAGACACTTAACTAGTTTGCCAAAATCTCTTGGATAAGGATTATTTATAGATCAGAATTTTAACAAATCGACGATAGCTCATTTACAAAACTTTGCACCTATTTAATTATTTACTCAGCAATTTAATGTAAACACAAAGTAATGGTAAACAAGTAACAGGAGGCCTATGCTTTGCACATTAATGATTACACAGTATGCAGCTGTCTCCAGGTGTAATTTGGCAACATGTTGACTTCTTTAAAATTGTATTTTCAAGGGAATACATTCACACGTAGCACTTTTGAGAGGAGAACAATGACATATTAGTGATTCTTGGCATGGGTGTGATGAGGGTTTAAGTGTTGAAGTAATTTGTGGTCTTATTGATTAGCATTACTCTCTTGGTCTGTCTATTGCAGAGTCCTGTTCTTTCAATTAACAGTTCTTAAAGTTCCATTATACTTCAGTCAAGGATTTATATAGTTGCCCCATTGCATGTCTGCTTGGATACATCTTTACTTCGAGTTAACTATAAGCACAAATATATTACTTTCAATTGAAAATGTGGAAAGATTTCATGAATGAGACAAAACAATTGCTGGAAATGATGCCAACTAATAGATATAACTATATTCTCAAAATATTTATTTTTTTGACCAAAAGTTAAATGTGATTGGCTGAAAACTAGTCACAGTTTTCACTTTTACCGAATAACTGCCATTTCTCAGTGAGCGTTCTGTGTTTGTCTTTTATTCACTAATGTTCTAGCTTCTGAAGATGTTGATTCCATGTGGAAATAGATCCCCCAGGGCTCTCACTCAAATGACCATTATGTTTGCTTGAGCCTTAACTGTGAGTATTGGAAGGCTATTAAACATGGGGCATCGCAGCTGAGCCTGTTCCTGACCTCATTCAATCTCCACACGTTGGGACTCCCAGCAAGCATTAGCAACAATCAAGAGCTGGATCCCTGGCTGTTTTTTCCCGTCCTATTCCAGGAGCACTGAGCCCAATTGTAGTGCCCTTATCGTCATGCCAGCTGAAATTAGTTCAGTTTGCAAAGACCGAGGATTGACCCTGGGATATTCCTGGTCAGGATGTTGCGGCTAATCTCTGGATGAACTTGCTGAGCCACTGGGACAGCAGCCTAACTCTGATATTAGCAGGAAACAGAACAGAAAGTTCAGTATTATTCATGAATGTTGCAATATATAACATAAGCTCTCTGCAGTGCTCATGAAATGGATATTAATGTATCCAATTTATGAGGATTTACTTATTTGAAGTAGAAACCTTTTTCCTTTTTATTAAGAAACCAAAATAAGGGACCAAGACAGGACACCAACATTTCAACAGTAAAAGAGATCAATCAGGTACCGGTGGGTAGACGAGACCAAGCTTAGATTTTGTTTGGAAGGAAGGAGATAACTGTTTTATTTTGTTTAAAGATGAAATAAAATTTACAATATTCTTTTTTTTAAAGTAAACTTTTAAAATAGTTATGGTGAATGCCTTTTTCTGTTATTAACTTGACAACCGAGTTCTGATGATATAATTTCTGATAAAGTTTCTGAACCCAGCAATATGAGGTTGGTGAATAAACATTTACAACATAAATAAGTTTGTTCCTTCATCGTCGCTGGGTCAAAATCCTGGAGCTCTCTTCCTAACAACTCTGTTGGGAGTACCTTCACCACAAGGACTGCAGCGGTTCAAGAAGGTGGCTCACCACCACCTGCTCAAGGGCAATTAGGGATGGACAATAAATGCTGGCCTTGCCCGCGACGCCTATATCCCAGGAATGAATAATAGGGAGATGTTATTGACCTCACCATCCCATTTTTCTGCCCTTTGCATGATTTGGGAGTGGCATAGTGGAGGAAAATTCAAGCCATTGACATTTATTTGCATTCACAAAGGTTCAGCAAAATTCATCAGACTTCACAGAACTGAAGTGAAGCAAATAGATAATTAATTAAGAATGTTGTGGTTCAATAGTTCTTGTACAAGTACCATTCAGAGTGAAGCAGAAGGCACACAGAATTTATTAGAGCAGAAATAGGTCACCATTAACCGTCAAAAAAGAATGTGCAGAAATTGCGGTCGGAGGTTTCCCGGGGCCGGATGCCACCGATCTGAAAAATTTCTCTGAACTTACCTGGTGCTCCAGGAGATTCGGAGACTTATGGTGCTGGGCAACGTGAAGGCCTGCATAGAGGCCTGCGTTTTCACACGTCCCTGGGATCACATGGGCTGGCCCATCCAATCAAAGTAGGGGTATTCCCATTCATACTTGTGGTGAGTTCTGTATATATGGAATCACTAAGTATGAATGGGAATACCCCCAAAAATACACAAAATAAATTACATGTTTAAAATTAATCAAAATGGAATTTAATTCATTATTTAAAACTAAAAAATTAAAAATTTTGAACAATAAATTTACATATTTTAAAAGGTCTAAAAATAAATTTACCTTATTTCACAGGTTTATAAATGTTTAAATTCTTCAAAAAAAATGTATTTTTATGCCCTTTAAAAGTCTTATGCTGATAAAAGCCGGTCTTCGCTGGGCAAATAGTCCAACTGTCCGCCTGCGGAGACCCTTTACTTCCGGATGTGCGCAATCTGTCAAGAGGTCTAGAGGATTCTTGACACATCGCAAGTTCCGGGTTTAGGCGCATGCGCAGTGCATGCCTAAAACCGGAACTTGCAGGAGCCCTACGGGCCATTAATTTAACACAGGTTAATTCCATAGAAACATTGGGTGCTCTTTGACATTTATGAATTCTAATCTCATTCTGACATAAAATATCTTTATTATTTAAGTAATGCATGTAGAATAAATTGTCTATAAATAATTAAATAGCCCCCAGGATTTAATTAGCCTTTTAACACCATATTGTAAACTACCATTGCTAATTTTGATTTGAATGAAGCTGGAACATAGCTAATGAAAATCTAGACTTTTATTAACGATTTCTCCTTTGATAGTTATTTGACTCTATTACCTCTTAAAATGAGATTTTCTGTTAAAACATTCTGATCAATAGGAAACTATGGGAATATTATGGCAGTACCTGTACTTCAATCTCTATGTTCTAGAACATGAAACCATCACGTAGCAGCAGATGTTTACGCAAAACAGAATGATTATGATGCTAAAAGAAAACTTATTTCCCAGTATTGAGGGATGGATAATTCTAAAGGTCAACACATGAAATAGAAACAGGATAACACTGAAATCCGGAAAACCATTAAAAATGGATAAGATGAGATAACAAACAGGCAAGGTTAGGGTATCAACACAATGAAAAGTACAGTAAGAAGTGTAAATCAGTAGAAGGGGAGAACTTACCAGACAACAGTGATCTACCATTTTTACTTGCCTGTATTCAGGCATAGGAAGGCCACCTATCACAGAGAAGTAGGGGGAGAATTTACCATTTTAGCCAAGGGCCCGACTGCAGTTTGCTAGCCAAAGCTGGCGGCAGCAAAGTTCCAGGCGCAGGCGAGGTGGTCGAAGTTGCTCCCCTCTATGTTCCATTATTGCCTCTAAGACAGGAATGGAGTGGAGAGGCCTTACTGACCAGGGTCAGATGGATGGGCCAGAAGTGGCGGGAAAGGATTTCCGTGCCGTTGCCCAGTTGGCCTGGCCGAAACCCTCCCTGGTGGCTCAGTGGACGTAACTAAAATATCTGCAGAGTTCGTCATGGCCTTCCCCTTTAATTGAAGGGGAGGGATGTTGTGAAACGTCAGTGCGACGCGCTACATCCTTGTCGCGCTGACATCATCAGCGGGGCACTAATGACTCATTGGGGTGACCGACCCGACAGAGTGGCATTTCCACCCCGCATAGATTGAGGCGTAGAAAAAAGAAAAACAATAGTAAGTGCGCCCCATTTCGGGCGGAAGGCAATTTCGGGCCCAAGTTATTTAAAAAAAATTGTTTGCAGCTGCTCCTCCTGGCCCTGCATATAGGATACCATGGACCTACCCTATCCTTCAACCCTCCCCAGTCGTGGACCCGCCAACACCCCTGTTCCAATCTGTATTTACCTTGCTGGGGACCGTTTGCATGGGGCCCCGCTGCGCTCTAACCCCACACTACTATGATTCCTGCCCATCGACGATGAGGTCATTCCCACCAACTTCAGGGGGCAGTCAGTGTCGGGGCAGTCAATGTCGGGGCATGCAATGACGCCCTGGAGTTAAAATGTCTTGGGCCTCGTGCTCTGGGGTTTTCTGCCCACTTAGGCCCCCGAAACCCACTCAAGTTAAAATTGTCCCTTTAGACTTGACGATCAGATTGCCACCAGATTCCGAGAAGTGTCTGACTCTATGGGTTAATTGGCAGCCGTACTTTCCAATGCTGGTGCACTTGTAGCTTGATGATAAATGGGGTGGAAACCTGAGAAAGCAGCAGCGACTGTGGGTGAGTTTAACTTTCTTTTCAGTTTACTGCCTTCTGATAACAGAAGTTAGGAAAGTTGCATTGTTGCGTTCATTTAGCTGTCACCGTTCATTAATGTCAGTTACTGGCTTGCTATTGACTGTTGATGCCAGTTGGTGCCTTATTCTGCTATGTGAAATAAATATTACAATGGCAAGATACTGGACCCGGGACTGCGAATACAGCCCGGTTAAGGTGGGTGGGCAGAAGTTGCCTGCACAACTTTCACTCCATCTCCTGTGCTGATGCAAAACAGCAGCAACTACACAGTCACATTCACCGGAGAGAAAAGAACTACAACTTCGTTGTGGAGCAATAGGTGCCGTTGGAATATTTATTTCACCCCGCAGTGTGTTGCCATGCTGAGACTGTCCAAGGAGCTGGTGCTGGATGCAGCTGTTTTATATACATGCATGTGTCAAGTGTCGCACTTTAGATTAATCGGCGATTATATGCTATCCACACCCTACGTAAATCCTACATAATATATACCTGTTAATTTACATCCTTTAGTCATTTTACATGAATGACAGTGTAATGTATGACAGTTTGAGTTATGTAAAAGAAAAGAAAATCCCTACGCAAATGAAATTAAAAATAAAATCAAGCATACATGCTCCAATCATCATTTGTCGGACTTCGATATCGGTCAAAATCTGCAGTCTGTCTCATTGTCATGTTCTCTCTGTGAAGCTCTTTTTTTAAAAAAAAAAGCTAAGCATATGGAAATTGTTTTTCTGTGGAACTTTCGCTCAAACTTCAGTAGATTATGTGCCGGTGAGGTCCGGAGATCGGAAGCGGAGAGGAGAGGACAGACGAGGAATGGAGGAGCGAGAGGTCGGAGCCCAGAGGTGGAGCAGCATGGACAAGACCAAGGAAAGGCGCAGCTCAGGCCAATAGCGAGGCTGTGAATTCCACGTAGAGAGAGGTCCTATGGGAAGGAGGAAGGAAGGAGGACAGTCGGAGTACATTTGAGTTTGTGTCTATGTATTGGCACATGCAGCGGAGCCTGGTCTCCAGTCGTCTTGGATCCCCCTGCCACTGGACCAAGACCTTGCTCCGTCAAACCATGTGGTGGCTGGTGTGCAACGGCCACCCCATGTTAAAAGAATTCACGCACGGGCATCTTCCACTGTTTAAAATGAGTTCATCAGTCACCTGAGTACTCATGTTTAGTGTGGAAGCAAGACATCCTCGACCCTGAGGGACTGCCTATGATGATGATGATGCACCTGTGAGTATGCTCACGGGTTGTTCAGCTGTTGAGGTACGCTCGCGGCCTTCCGCGAGAGGTGGGCGCCGGAGGGACTGGAGTGCATCATCATCCCCGGCAACCAAATTTTAATTTGATTTTATATGTTTTAAAGTTTAATTTATTTTATTGCTGGGTTTTCCTGTCCCCCTCCCCTTTTATAGGGGGCACTTGTATAATTTGTGGTTTTAGTGCCAAAAAAACCCACAAAAAAAACCACAAAAAAAAAACAAAAAAGAGAAAAAAAACAAAAAAGGGCACTTGTTTGAAGGTTTTGTAGTGTCCCCCCCTTTTAATCAGGGGACACTTGATTTAATTGTTTATGTTTTGCAACAAAAAGAGTTGTTAAGCTGTTGAGTTGGGAGCGGCATAGCCAGTCACGTGTAGTTCACAAGATTCAATAAAACCCCAGCCAGTTGGGTTCAGGAGATCCGTAATGAGGCAGGTGGTTGTGAGCCTGGTGGATGAACTGGTAATCTGTAGTGTGATTGTTAAACCTTTGCTAATAAACCAACAAGTTCTTAATAGCAATGTGTTGCTATGAATTCTTAAGCAAAGAACCCATGAAACAAATACATTACAGACAATCTCTTTTTCCATTTGTGCCTGTTTTGAACAGTGTGTCCGATCACCATAAAAAAATTATTTAAAATGAATAATGAACTGCCACCATTCAGGGGTCTGTACTATTTGTTGCCCATTTCCGCGTTAATTTAAACTGTCACATCATATTTGCCTGTTTCTGTGATGTCAACAGGACACTTGCAGTTCAAGTAGCCTGCAATAATTGGGTTCAAAGGCCTATACTTGTGCATAATCCTGCCTTTGTTACGATTATCGTACCTTGGTGGCATTTTGAAGATTGCTAAACTTTTCCCAGACATCTTGGGCCAAGGACACAGCATTCACCCTGGTAGTTACCTTTAGCTCGGCACACAGATTCCATAAAGTGGTGTATCTGTCTAACTACAGACGGAGCACTCAACGAAAAAGAATTAATCTGCACCACTGTGCCTTAATACGACAAGAATCTCAGTCTCCAGTTTCATTGATGTCTGAAATTGATACTTGTATCAGAAAAGTGGTTGTTAAATCATTTTTGAAATGTGAAACGCCCATGATGATAGGTTCTGGTCACAATTCCAGTGCTAAGTGGGTAAAGACTTCTCTCTGTGGAAAGCGCATAAGGACGTTAGCTTCAGTTTAACCCAATAATCATGTTATTCACATACAAATAAACAAAGCTTGAACCTGTCATTTTGTAAATTTTCAGGTTGCACTGTATGTCTTTTAAAAATTTGTTCCGGAATATATATGTCGCTAGCAAGTCCAGCATTTATTGCCATCACTATTTGCCCTTGAAAAGGTGGTTCTTAAACCACTGCAGCCCGTGTGGTGAAGGTTGTTCGGGAGGGAGTTCCAGGATTTTGACCCAGCGACAATGAAGGAACAGCAATATACTTCCAAGTCAGGATGGTGTGTACCTTGAGGGGGAACTTGGACTTGGTGGTGTTTCTATGCGCCTGCTGCCCTTGTCCTCCCAGGTGGTAGAGGTCATGGGTTTTGGAGGTGCTGCTGAAGAAATTGTGATGCGTTGCTGCAGTGCATTGTATAGATGGTGCGCTGGTGGTGGAGGGAGTGAATGTTGAATGTGGTAGATGGGGTGCCAATCAAGCGGGCTGCTTTGTCCTGGATGGTGTCAAGCTTCTTGAGTGTTGTTGGAGGCAAGTGGAGAGTATTCCATCACACTCCTGACTTGTGCCTTGTAGATGGTGGAAAGGCTTTGGGGAGTCAGGAGGTGAGACACTCGCCACAAAATACCCAGCCTAAGACCTGCTTTTGTTGCCTCAGTAATTATGTGGCTGGTCCAGTTAAGTTTTAGCCAATGGTGACCCCCAGTATGTTGATATTTGGGGATTTGGTGATGGTAATGACATTGAACATCAAGGGGAGGTGGTTAGACTCTCTCTTGTTGGAGATGGTCATTGTTCGGCATTTCTGTGGTGCGAATGTTACTTGCCACTTATCAGCCCAAGCCTGAATGTTGTCCAGGTCTTGCTGCATGCAGGCATGGACTGCTTCATTTTCTGAGGAGTTACGAATGGAACTGAACACTGTGCAATCATCAGCAAATATCCCTACTTCTAGCCTTATGGTGGAGGGAAGACCGTTGATGAAGCAGCTGAAGATGGTTGAGTCTAGGACACTGCCCTGAGGAACTCCTGCCGTGATGTTGTCGGGCTCGGATGATTGACCTCCAACAACCACAACCATCTTTCTTTGTGCTAGATATGACTCCAACCAGTGCAGAGTTTTCCCCCTGATTCCCATTGACTTCAATTTTACTCGGGCTCCTTGATGCCACACTCAGTCCAATGCTGCCTTGATGTCAAGGGCAGTCACTCTCACCTCACCTCTGTACTTCAGATCTTTAGTCCATGTTTGGACCAAGGCTGTAATGAGTTTTGGGAACCAAGTGGTCCTGGCGGAACCAAACTGAGCAGAGGTGCGCACGTTATTAGTAAGTAGGTACTGCTTGATTGCACTGTTGATGACACCTTCCATCACTTTGCTGGAACAGCTTGGCTAGAGGCACGGCTAGTTCTGGAGCACAAGTCTTCAAGACAACAGCTGGGATGTTGTCAGGGTCCATAGCCTTTGCTGTATCCAGTGCACTCAGCCGTTTCTTAATATCACGTGGAGTGAATTGAATTGGCTGAAGACTGGCTTAATTGATGGTGGGGACCTCAGGAGGAGGCCGATATGGATTATCCACTTGGCATTTCTGGCTGAAGATGGTTGTAAATGCTTCAGCCTCATCTTTTGCGCTTGCGTGCTAATCTCCACCATCATTGAGGATGAGGATTTGCGTGGATCCTCCTCCTCCCATTAGTTGTTTAATTGTCCACCACCATTCACGACTGGATGTGGCAGGATTGCAGAGCTTTGATCTGATCCATTGATTGTGGGATCGCTTAGCTCTGTTTATAGCATGGCTGTTTCGCATGTATGTAGTCCTGTGTTGCAGTTTCCCTAGGTTGGTAGCTCATTTTAAGGTATGCCTGGCGCTGATCCTGGCATGCTGTTCTGTACTCCTCATTGAACCAGGCTTGATCCCCTGGCTTGATAGTAATGGTAGAGTGTAATAAAACACTCTTTTAGAATCATTTTTAGGCTATTTTTTTTCCCTTTTACTCTTCTAAAGGGAAATTGACTCTTTCTAAATGTAGTTTACAGGCATCAGTTACCTCAACCAAGTAGCCATTATTCACATGTGGGCAGATCTGCTAAGTAGTCATTTTAACTATTTCTAGCTACTGTCTACTCTAAACATTTGATCAGTTGTCTTCATTTGTGCATTTGAACATGCAAAAATGATTGGAGTTTAGAAGAGGATGTGAAACATGAGGCACAAAGAAGCGATGACTGAGGTGTATAGAATATGATACAGATTCACTATTTTGTGAGTACATGCAAAGGTGTTGCTACTCAACAACAGAAACAACAACAACTTGTATTTATATAGTGTCTTTAATGTAGTAAAACGTTCAAAGGCGTTTCGCAGGAGTGTGATAAGATAAACATTTGACACCGAGCCACATAAGAAGAAATTATGGCAGATGACTAAAAGCTTGGTCAAAGAGGTAGGTTTTAAGGAGTGTCTTAAAGGAGGACAGAGAAACAGAGAAGTTTAGAGAGGGAGTTCCAGAGCTGATTTATTTAGTTGCAATCAGGCAGTCGAACAAATATGATCACCAAGGGCACACCGCCTGAAAACAAGTTGTCAGTTCGGGGAATGGCACCAGTCAATACATAGAATTACATAGAATGAACAGCACAGCAACAGGCCATTCGACACAACAGGCGTTTATGCTCCACTCGAGCCTCCTCCCACCCTGCTTATATTCCTTTCTCCCTCATGTTTATCTAGCTTCCGCTTAAATGCAATAACGGAGTGAAGAAAAATGTTAGTCTGTTTCTGCTAATGCAAAATTTTATTTTTGTACTTAAGATGAAAATACAATTTTAATTTAAAGTAAAATTAATAATTCAAATTTCACCCAAAGAATCCATATCCGATAATTAGTCGTGTGAATGAGAAAATATCACTGTGTCAGATTTGAGAAACTTGCTGTATTACAGATTTAGCAGCATGCAGTACAATAATAAACTTTTGGCTGTCCTATCCTACTCTTGTGTGGAGCTGCATGCAAAATGAATATTATGTCAAACTTATTCTGCGGCTGAGGTTTGGGACTAGCCACCTTCCCAATTACGTGCAGCCCCGTGCACAGGTTCATGGCTGGCTAGAAGATTAGTATCTCACTCCAAGTTGTTAAGGCAGAATAGAAATAGGTGAGGTGAATGTCCTTCCAAGTGGTCTGCACTTTACCAAATGATTCGTAAAATATTAATGGGCTCAATTTTCCCCAGTGAATGGCACCATTTTTTGGAGCAGGCTGCTTTTTTTGGCCTAAGTTTAAAAAAACCACAGTTTCCCCGATCAATTTGCACCAGCGTAACTCAGTTAGTTACGATTTTTTTAGGTATTTTTTTTTCAGCCAAAGGGTGTGTAACCTGCCACCCGTGCCAATTCTGGCCATTTAGGCAAGTTTGGCCAGCTGAGAGTTACTCCAGTTCTTCTTAAGCCAGCGTATGTGGCCTCTGCAGAAAATCCTTTTGGAGAGTTAAGGAAAGCGGCGCAGGTAAGTGCAGCAGATGCCTGGACAGCAGCAGCAGGAAAGGTAAGAGAGAAGGGGCAGAGAGGGGGGTAAGCCGTTCGGGTATAATTAGGTGTGGGGACTGGGAGGGAGGAGGCCATGCGGCCTGGGATAGGGGCGGGGTAGCAAACCGGGAGGCCACTCGGGGCCAGGGTTGGGCGGGGGAGCGGGACCGGCAAGGCACTTGGGGCGGGCTAGGGAAGCAGACCGGCAAACCCTTCGTTCTGGGATAGGGCGGTGATCGGCACTGGCATCGGGAGGGGTGTGGGGGGGTGGGGGACACTTTATTAATTGGAGGTAATTGCTGCAATGTATTTTAATGTGTTGCGAGCTGGCTGTATGTTTCACTTTGCAGCCTCAGCTCGCATTGTATCCCTGGTTACCGTGGCAACCCGATCTTTTTGGCGCAGATCAAGGCTCCACCCCCAAAACTCAAGGACAGGTTAGGCTGCGCCAAAATGAAGAACTCAAACTTGGAACATTATTTTTTGCCATACTTCGGCCCCAAATTAATGGACATAACTCTTCAATTACGCCAAAAAAAAACTTTGTGGAAAATTGAGCCCATTAAGAGGGAAATTGCTATTTGCACTGCACCAGTGGAATGCAATTGCATTTTGTTTTAGTTGAGATTAATCATTGACAATGCACCTGAGAATTTTACATTCCTATTTATTTTATATTGGTTGCAATTATGTTCTCATGAATTAATATCATTTCTAATAGTAAAACAGTCATTAAAGATGTTGTAGTTCAGCTCTTTGTCCTGGGTTCAGATCGATCATAAACAGCTTTGATTGAAACTACCTCACTCCCAGAAGAGAGAGCAAGCACACAATGTTCTTGCTTTCAAAGTCTTATCCCAACAGTATGCAGGTCCACAGCATAAAATTGTGATTCATTTGCTATTGCCAGCTCTGTGAAGTAACCATTGAAAGTGCCTTGTGCTGGACTGGATGCACATCATCATAGGCAGTTCCTCGAAATCGAGGAAGACTTACTTCCACTCCAAAAGTGAGTTCTCAGATGACTGTCCAGTCCAATATGGGAATTACAGTCTCTGTCACAGGTGGGACAGACAGTCGTTGGAGGAAAGGGTGGGTGGGGAGTCTGGTTTGCCGCACACTCCTTCCGCTGCCTGCACTTGTTTTCTGCATGCTCTCGGCGACGAGACTCGAGGTGCTCAGCACCCTCCCGGATTCTCTTCCTCCACTTAGGGTGGTCTTTGGCCAGGGACTTCCAGGTGTTGGTGGGGATGTTGCACTTTATCAAGGAGGCTTTGAGGGTGTCCTTGAAACGTTTCCTCTGCCCACCTGGGGCTTGCTTGCCGTGTAGGAGTTCCGAGTAGAGTGCTGGCTTTGGGAGTCTTGTGTTGGGCATACGAACAATGTGGCCCGCCCAACGGAGCTGGTTGAGTGTGGTCAGTGCTTTGATGCTGGGGATGTTGGCCTGATTGAGAACAGTACCGTTGGTGCATCTGTCCTCCAAGAGGATTTGCAGGATCTTGCGGAGACATCGTTGGTGGTATTTCTCCAGCGATTTGAGGTATCTACTCTATATGGTCCACGTCTCCGAGCCATATAGCAGGGCGGGTATCACTACAGCCCTGTAGACTATAAGCTTCGTGCCAGATTTGAGGTCCTGGTCTTCAAACACTCTCTTCCTCAGGCGGCCGAAGGCTGTGCTGGCGCACTGGAGGCGGTGTTGAACCTCGTCGTCGGTGTCTGCCCTTGCTGATAATAGGCTCCCAAGCTATGGACAGTGGTCGACGTTGTCGAGGGCCGCAAAATGGATCTTGATGACCGGGGGGCAGTGCTGTGTGGCGGGGTCAGGTTGGTGGAGGACCTTTGTCTTACGGATGTTTCGCCTAAGGCCCATGCTTTCATACACCTTGGTGAAGATGTTGACGATGACCTGGAGTTCAGCCTCTGAATGTGCGCAGACACAAGCATCGTCCGTGTACTGTAGCTCGACGACAGAGGATGGGACCGTCTTGAATCTGACCTGGGGACGACAAAGGTTGAAGAGGTTCCCACTGGTTCCATAGTTTAGTTCCACTACAGCGGGGAGCTTGTTGAGTGTGAGGTGGAGCATTACAACGAGGAAGATCGAGAAGGGGGTTGGCGCGAGGGACTATGGAGCGTCCTCCTCCGTTTTGGCTGCCCCAAAAAATTTGTCGCCATCCTCCGCCTGCTCCATGATGACATGCAAGCCATAATCCTGACCAACGAATCCATCACTGACCCAATCCAGACCTGGAAGAGGGGACAGAGTGTAGTGTAACAAATTTTGCAGATGACACAAAGATTAGTGGGAAAGCGGGTTGAGTAGAGGACACAAAGAGGCTGCAAAGAGATTTGGATAGGTTAAGCGAATGGGCTAAGGTTTGGCAGATGGAATACAATGTCGGAAAATGTTCGGTCATCCACCTTGGAAAAAAAAAACAGGAAAAGGGAATATTATTTGAATGGGGAGAAATTACAACATGCTGCGGTGCAGAGGGACCTGGGGGTCCTTGTGCATGAATCCCAAAAAGTTAGTTTGCAGGTGCAGCAGGTAATCAGGAAGGTGAATGGAATGTTGGCCTTCATTGCGAGAGGGATGGGGTACAAAAGCAGGGAGGTCCTGCTGCAACTGTACAGGGTATTGGTGAGGCCGCACCTGGAGTACTGCGTGCAGTTTTGGTCACCTTACTTAAGGAAGGATACACTAGCTTTGGAGCGTGTACAGAGACGATTCACTAGGCTGATTCCGGAGATGAGGGGGTTACCTTATGATGATAGATTGAGTAGACTGGGTCTTTACTCGTTGGAGTTCAGAAGGATGAGGGGTGATCTTATAGAAACATTTAAAATAATGAAAGGGATAGACAAGATAGAGGCAGAGAGGTTGTTTCCACAGCCTCAAAATACGGGGGAGCCAATTTAAAACCGAGTTGAGAAGGAATTTCTTCTTGCAGAGGGTTGTGAATCTATGGAATTATCTGCCCAAGGAAGCAGTTGAGGCTAGCTCATTGAATGTATTCAAATCACAGATGATAGATTTTTAACCAATAAGAGAATTAAGGGTTATGGAGAGCGGGCGGGTAAGTGGAGCTGAGTCCATGGCCAGATCAACCATGATCTTGTTGAATGGCGGAGCAGGCTCAAGGGGCTAAATGGCCTACTCCTGTTCCTAATTCTTATGTTCTTATGTTCTTGATCTTCCTCGCTGGATGCACATACATAGCCATGGACTATTTCATTCTGACAATATATTGAGCTTTTATGCACAGATACCATGAGGGCAATCTTAAACCAGCCACATGTCTTTGTCTTTACTGGATGGTGACTTTATTACATTTGTGACCAAGAAATATCTTCATAATATATTCTGCGATAGTCTTTCTTTGAATAACCTGATTATCATCTTGTCATCTTCTATGTGCTTAAGGAGTGTTTTTTTGCTCATGCATAATGTGCTTTATTCACCCTGAAAACATACATCATACATAAGCAATTTTGGTCTGATAGTTTGAGCGACGGAGCACTAAACCAATTCTCAAATTCGGATTTCACACTCCAGCTTCAACTAATGTTTAAACTTCCCTTGCTTACCGGTTTCATCAATTCTCTGCCAAATCACTAGATGGAACACCGTACGCAGCATCTCTGGGAAAGGAAATCCTGTAGGGACCAGTTCCTGCCGTCTTCTATTCTGGAGTTACACAACCTGGCATGGAACAACTGCTGTGGGGATTAATACAAGCAAGGAGGGGACATTTGGCTCATCTTGGATCATCTGTCCAACCATACCATCCAACTCTCTCAGGAATGAGTCAAAGATTTTTGCCTCACTGTTCTATTTGAAAATCTATTTCAAGTGTGGATTACTCTTTATCTATCTGAAGAAATTCTTCCTGACATTTGCTTTTTGCCAATTTGAACCTATTGCTCCTTGAGCTACTGTCATATATAACCTGAAGTTATCCTTTGGATTTACCTTTTCTGTACTATATGATCCTCTCTGTCATTTTATCTTACGGCTACAGAGCCTCAATTTCTCTAATCTTCTCTCAAAGCTTAATCCTCTGACATTGATCTTTAACCTCATGACACTTCACTACACTACCTCCAGAACTTCAATATGTCCCTTGCATCTTGGGCAGCAAAAGTGGGCAAAGTAGTCAAGGTGAATGTGATATGCCCACTAACATCCTCATGTTTAGCCAGCTCTACACCATTCATAGAGATGTGTATATTACCCATTTTTCCAAGTAGTACCTTACACTTACATAAAATAGTTTATCTGACATTGTTCTGTCCACTTACAGATTTTACTTAATTTCTTTGCTGAACCATAGCTGCTAACTCCCTGCCCCTAAGCTGGACCGGTTCCTGGCTGGGGTGGAGATCACGTCATACAAAGGTACGTGCCAAGTAAGATAAGTCATGGTCAATGTGGTCTTTTGGACTAGTTTTGATCACCTTGACAGATCGGAGATAAATTTTCCAGATTCTGTTTCCCTAATTGGCGTTGGGTTTTTATCTGGGTTTTCACCTCTTCCAGATTACACGGCACCAAGTGGGTAAGGAGTGTCTAAGTCATGAGGCATAAACCATCACAATTGTATTAGATAGGCTAGTTGGACCAGCTGTCTTTCCTGTCTGACATTTTTATATGTCCATATGTAACTATGGTGCTATCTGTGAACTTGACTGAATTTCTGCATCTATGTCCTTGATGCAAGTCAATCTATCATTTATCCTTGAAGAAGTATTTGCTGCGTCCTAGCCTTCAGCTAGTGTCTTATCATTTTCAGGTTACCTTGAATTCCCACTGCTTTCAGCGTACTTGAGGTCATCCAAAACTCGGCAACCCATGTCCTAACTCGCACCAAGTCATGATCACCCATCACCCCTGTGCTTGCTGACCGACATTGGCTCCCGGTTAAGCAATGCCTCGATTTCAAAATTCCCATCCTAGTTTGCAGATCCCTCCATGGTCTCGCCCCTCCCTATCTGTGTAATCTCTTTCAGCCTCACAACCCCCCGAGATGTCTGCACTCCTCACATTCTGCCCTTTTGAGCATCCCTGATTATAATCACTCAACAATTGGTGGCTGTGCCTTCATCTGCTTGGGCCCGAAGCTCTGGGCCCTAAACCTCTCCGCCTCTCTATCTCTCTTTCCGCCTTTAAGATACTCCTTAAAACCTCCTTCTTTAACATTGCTTTTGGTCATCTGCTGTAATTTCTTCTTCTGTGGCTCGGTGTCAAATTTATCTGTTTTGCCTTGTATCACTGCTGTGAAGCACCTGGGGGCGTTTTACTAGTTTAAAAGCGCTATATAAATAAAAGTTGTCGTTATACATCACAGTCTTTTATGAGGGGATACCGCCTCCTCCATAAAGTCAAGAAGATTAAGTCAGTTGTATTTTCACCTTCTGAAGTCAAGTTGGCCAATATTTATTATACTGATGATCAGAAAATTTGCTGCTGAGCAATTCTGTTATTTTTACTGTTATTGATATTGGACTAAGGGATCTGTAGGTTCGTGGATTGGAGTTACCAATATATTTTACATAATGCATATTGGACATAAGCTATCCAGCAATCAATGACACTAATTTTCTTTGTATTTGTTCTTGGGATGCGTGCAATCCAGGTGAAGCCGCATTCATAGCCCAGCCCCTGGTTGCCCTGGGAAACTGGTGGTGGGCCTTGTCCTTGAACTTATGCTATCTTTGTGGCAATGGTGCTTCCATAATGGTTTTAGATAAGGAATTCCAAGGTTCTAACCAAACCATGAAGAAGCAATAGCAATGCATGTCCAAATGAGGATGACGTATGACTTGGAGGGGAAATTGGAAGTGATGGTGTTTCCACACATTGCTGCTCTTCTTGTTCTTGGTGGCAGAGGTCGCAGGAGGGGGGAGGTATTATCAAAGTAACCTTGCTGAGTTGCTGCAGTGCATTCTACAGATTGTACACACTGCAGCCTGAATGTACTGAGGGTGGTTGCAGGGTGGGGGGGTGAGGTGGGGCTAGGGGCAGGTGGATATTGCCTCCAGTGGCAGGGACACCAATCAAACAAGCTGCTTTGTCCTGAATGATGTTGAGCTTCTTGAGTATGGTTGTGGCTGCACCCATTGCAGCAAATGGTGAAAATTCCATCACACTCCTGATTAGAAACTTGTAGATGGTGGAAAAGCTTTGACAGGTGAGGAGGTGAGCCATTTGTTGCAAACTACCCAGCCTCTGCCTGCTCTGGAGCCACGATGGTTGGTTCAGTCTAGCTTCTGATCAGTGGTGACCCCAGGACTTTGATGGTGGTAGACTCAACAATGATGGTGCCATTGAAGGTCATGGGGAGGTAGCTGGGCTTTCTCTTGTTCAAGATGGTTATTATCTGGCACTTATGTGGCATGAATGTGTCCTGCTATTTGTCAGCCCAATTCTGGTTGGTATACAGCCCAATTCTGTTGTAGGTTGTCATAGACTGCTTCATTATCGGAGGGGTTGTGAATGGGGTTGAACAATTTGGAATTTTCAGCAAGCACTCCTAACTTTATGATGGAAGGAAAATTATGAACAAGCAGCTTAAAATGATTAGTCTGAGGAAGCTTCCTTAGGAAATTCCACAGTGATGCCTTGGGGCTGAGATGACTGACCTCTGACACTCGCTACTATCTTCCTTTGTGGCAGGTTTGACTCCAGCTATAGAAACGTAGAAACATAGAAATTAAGTGCAGGAGGAGGCCATTCGACCCTTCGAGCCTGCACCACCATACAATAAGATCATGGCTGATCATTGAACATCAGCACCCCTTCCCTGCTTTCTCTCCATACCCCTTGATCCCTTTGGCCATACGGGCATATCTAACTCCCTTTTGAATATATCTAACGAACTGGCTTCAACAACTTTCTGCGGCAGAGAATGCCACAGGTTAACCACTCTCTGAGTGAGGAAGTTTCTCCTCATCCCGGTGCTAAATGGCTTACCCCTTATCCTTAGACTCTGACCCTTGGTTCTGGAACTCCCCAGCAACGGGAACATTCTTCCTGCCTCTAACCTGTCTAATCCCGTCAGAATTTTATGTTTCTATGAGATCCCCTCTCATTCTTCCAAACTCCAGTGGATACAAGCCCAGTTGATCCAGTCTCCCCTCATATGTCAGTCCTGCCATCCCGGGAATCAGTCTGGTGAACCTTCACTCCACTCCCTCAATAGCAAGAACGTCCTTCCTCAGATTAGGAGACCAAAACTGAACACAATATTCCAAGTGTGGCCTCACCAAGGCCCTGTACAACTGCAGTAAGACCTTCCTGCTCCTATACTCAAATCCTCTAGCTATGAAGGCTAGCATGCCATTTGCCTTCTTCACTGCCTGCTGTACCTGCATGCTAACTTTCAATGACTGATGTACGATGACACCCAGGTCTCGTTGCACCTCCCTTTTCCTAATCTGTCACCATTCAGACAAGCTGTCTTCTGTTTTTGCAACCAAAGTGGATAACCTCACATTTATCAACATTATACTGCATCTGCCATGCATTTGCCCACTCACCTAACCTGTCCAATTTACCCTTCAGCCTCTTAGCATCCTCCTCACAGCTCACACCGTCACCCAGCTTAGTGTCATCTGCAAACTTGAAGATATTACATTCAATTCCTTCATCTAAATCATTGATATATATTGTAAATAGTTGGGGTCCCAGCACTGAGTCCTGCGGCACCCCATTAGTCACTGCCTGCCATTCTGAAAAGGACCCGTTTATCCCGACTCTCTGCTTCCTGTCTGCCAACCATTTCTCTATCCACGTCAATACATTACCCCCAAAACCATGTGCTTTAATTTTGCACACTAATCTCTTGTGTGGGACCTTGTCAAAAGCCTTTTGAAAGTCCAAATACACCACATCCACTGGTTCTCTCTTGTCCACTCTGTTAGTTACATCCTCAAAAAATTCTAGAAGATTTGTCAAGCATGATTTCCCTTTCATAAATCCATGCTGACTTGGATCGATCCTGTCACTGCTTTCCAAATGCGCTGCTATTTCATCTTTAATAAATTATTCCAACATTTTTCCCACCACCGATGTCAGGCTAACCAGTCTATAATTCCCTGTTTTCTCTCTCCCTCTTTTTAAAAAAATGGTATTTACATTAGCTACCCTCCAGTCCATAGAAACTGATCCAGAGTCAATAGAATGTTGGAAAATGATCACTAATGCATCCACTATTTCTAGGGCCACTTCCTTAAGTACTCTGGGATGCAGACTATCAGGCCCTGGGGATTTATTGGCCTTCAATCCCATCAATTTCCCTAACACAATTTCCTGACTAATAAGGATTTCCTTCAGTTCCTCCTTTTCGCAAGACTCTCGAACCCTAGTATTTCCGGAAGGTTATTTGTGTCTTCCTTAGTGAAGACAGATCCAAAGTATTTGTTCAATTGGTCTGCCATGTCTTTGTTCCCCATTATAAATTCACCTGATTCTGACTGCAAAGGACCTACGTTGGTCTTCACTAATCTTTTTCTCCTCACATATCTATAGAAGCTTTGGCAGTTAGTTTTTATGTTCCCTGCAAGCTTCCTCTCATATTCTATTTCCCCCCTCCTAATTAGACCCTTTGTCCTCCTCTGCTGAATTCTAAATTTCTCCCAGTCCTCAGGTTTGCTGCGTTTTCTGGCCAATTTATATTCCTCTTCCTTGGATTTAACACTCTCCCTAATTTCGCTTGTTAGCCACGGTTGAGCTACCTTTCCCATTTTATTTGTACATCCCTGTCTGGAGTAAAATTGTTGAAGTTCATCCATGTAATCTATAAATGTCTGCCATACTACCCACTGTCAACCCTTTAAGTAGCATTCGCCAGTCTATCCCAGCCAATTCACGTCTCATACCATCGAAGTTACCTTTCCTTAAGTTTAGGACCCTAGTCTCTGAATTATCACTGTCACTCTCCATCTTAATAAAGAATTCTACCATATTATGGTCACTGTTCCCCAGGTGACCTCGCACAAGATTTCTAATTAGTCCTCTCTCATTACACAACACCCAGTCTAGGATGGCCGGCTCTCTAGTTGGTTTCTTGACATACTGGTCTAGAAAGCCATGTCTGATACATTCCAGGAAATCCTCCTCCACCGTATTGCTACCAGTTTAGTTCGCCCAATCTGTATGTAGATTAAAGTCGCCCATGATAACTGCTGTACCTTTATTGCATGCATCCCTTATTTCTTGTTTGATGCCATCCCCAACCTCACTACTACTGTTTGGTGGTCTGTACACAACTCCCACTAACGTTTTCTGCCCTTTGGTATTCCGCAGCTCTACCCATACAGATTCCACATCATTGTGGAGAGGTTTTTTTTATTTTACTTCATATTTATTTCTGTTTTGACAGGGCTCCTTGGTTCCACACTCAGTTAAATGCTGCTTTGATATTAAGGACAGCTACTCTCACCTTTCCTCTTGCATTCGGCTCTTCTACACATGTCTGGATCAAAGTTGTGATGAGGTCTGAAGACAATTGTTTCAGTTAGAACCTGAACTGAGCATTGGTAAGCAGGTTATTGGTGAGCTTGATGGCACCATTGATGGCTCCTTTCATCACTTTACTGATGATTGGGAGGAGGCTGATGGGGTGGCAATTAGCTGGATTAGATTAGTCATGTTTTTCTGTGGATAGGGCATATCTGGGCAATCTTCTGTATTGTCAGGGTGATGCCAGTGCCATAGCTGTACTGGAACAGCTTGGCCAGAGAAGTAGCTAGCTCTGGTGTACTGGACTTTAGTACCACATCTGGGATGTAATCAGAGCCCATATTTACTATGATCAGTGCACTTAGCCATTTCTTAGTGCCATGTGGAGTGAACTGAATTGGTTGGACACTGGTCGTAGGGAGCTTGGCAGTGGAACCATCCACTCGGCACTTTGGCTGAATTTTACAAACATGTGCTGGACTCCACCATGGTTGAGGTTGGGGATGTACATGGAGCCTTCAGCTCCCATTAGTTATCTAGGTCCACACCATTCATGGCTGGATGTGATTGAGCTATAGACCTTTGTCCTGATCTATTGATTGTGGGATTGTTTAGCTCTGTCTCTGCTCTGCTACTTTTGAAGTTTAGCATGAAGGTAGGCAATATATTATCTTTACTAGGTTTGTCTAATGCTATCATGGACAGAGGTGTCTGTGACAGACATGTGAGTGAGAATCAGGCCAAGTAGGTTACCCTCACCACCTGACATAGGCACAGTCTGACACCTATGTCCTTCAGGACTCGGCTAGCTTGATCAGTGGTGGTACTACTACTCACGCTGCCAGCGACTCCATCTTATTTTTTATTGTCGACCAACTGCCTGGTATTAATTATTGTCGGCCAACAGGCAACCCAGGCCACTGGCCTGGCTGAAACCCACCCTGGTGGCCCAGTGTTTGCCAATAACCTGGGCTGCAGAGTTTGCAGTGGCGCTGATGACTTGGAGCGACTGCCATTCTGACCCGCCCACATTACCGCCCCTTTCCCAACACCAACACCGCTCCGACCAGAAACAAGAAATAAAGTGCTGTAAATCGCCAGATTGTCCGCCCCATGCATTGGGGTGAACGGAACACTTAAAAATTGGTAGGTGCGCCCGTGGGTGGTGGGCAATTTCAGCCCCTAGCTGTTTGTCATAGCAATGGCATCATTTTGTTTTGCTCAACATGTTAAAAGGAAGCAATGGGATAGATGCAGAGAAACAATTGCCTATGATGGGGGAATGAAGAATGACCAGACATAACATTATAATTGAGATAAGCTGTTTAGGAGGAAAATCAGGAAGCACTTTTTCACACAAAGGGCAAGAGAAATCTGGAGTTCTCTCCCTCAACAGTCTCTGGATGCTGGAATAATTGAAGCTTTCAAGACTGAGTTCGATAGATTTTTGCTCGGTAAGGGTCGTAAGGGACATGAAGTTGAGGCGAGTAAATGGAGTTGAAGTACAGATCGGCTATGATCTAATTGAATATTGGAGCAGGCTCGAGGGGCTGAATGGCCTACTCCTGTTCCTATGAAAAAACTTGTACCATTAATAGGTAGTGCAATGGTAGCCAAAAACTGTTCAGCAACAGCATCGTAAGTGCCAATTGGTTTAAAGCATGCAGTATTCATGCATGTAAAGAAATAGATAATGCTTATGTTTTATTCTTCCACTGAAGTAAATTTTTGCATCAAAATCCAAATCATAAACAAGTTTTAGCTTTAGAATTTATTACAGTGAATTCTAAAGTAATATGTTTCTGTATAGCTCACTGTAATTGTACATTACACAAGGTTCACAGAAATCTGTTATATATGTTAACTGGGTTTTACCTGCCACCGGAGGGTGCGACTGTCGGAGTCCTAATGGTCACTGGCAGACACGTGCAAGCCGTGCATATAATGTTGGCAGCCATGTTGAATCCTCACTTTGAGAGTAAATAAACTGGAGTAAGGTCATGCCTGAACTACCTCACCGTACTTAGCCTCGTGGAGTTATTCAATACTTAACAAAATCAATCTTTACAGGCGTATAAAAGCAACACTGTTTATATGTTTGTCATGTATGTACATTCTGTTTGTTGCCACTAGATGATGTAATTGTTGGAGGCCACTGAGCAGCACACACATGGTGCTGGTCAGGTATAAGAGGCCAGCCATTTTGAGAGTCAGGCACTTTGGGCCTAAATAAAGCAGAGCCAAGGTTGTATTTTGTTCAGTTAAACTGTACTCAGTTTGAATCTTTATTGCTACATAACATTTGGCAACGAGAATACAAGAAACTTTGTTTGCAAAATGAGCATGATTGGATTTTTAGAGCGATTCGTGGAGGGAGAAGATTGCGCAGACTTTGTGAGCTGTTTGAATCAGTACTTCATGGCCAACAAAATGAAGGGGGTTGACGATGCAGATCGGCACTGGGCTGTGTTCCTCATGGAGTGCGGTTCAAAGATCTACGGTCTGATAAAGAAGCTACTCATGCCTAGTGATCCAACAGAGAAAACATACGAGGAGTTGTGTACATTGGTACGGGAGCACCTCAATCTAGACGACGGCATCATCATCTTGAGATACATGTTTTATACACACATTCGATTTGGAGGGCCAGAGCGCGGCGGAATTCGTTGCCGACTTGAGACGTCTAGCGGGACCGTGCAAGTTTGGGACGGTGTTGGCAGACATGCTGCGGAACTTCTTTGTTATTGGTATCAATCACGAGGTGATCCTACGCAAACTTCTGAAGGTGGAGGAGTTGGATTTAAAAAGGGCCATCCAGATCACTCAATCATGTATGACGATGGACAGGAGTCCAAAGTAAATAGCAGTGAAGAACTGAACCTTGGCAAGTGCTGTAAATGCGATTGATTCGGCGTTCGGCACAGCGGCACATGGCAGGGCTTATCTGGCTGTGTTCGCGAAACCTGTAGCTGCCCAAAGTCCGCCAGCGGGAACATATACGACGTCTCCATGTTGGCATTATGGGGGAAATCATCTGTGGTGTATGTAGCATACAAATCACTGACTCCACACGGTCTGGTGTAAATCTAACTGCTGTGACCTTCGTCCTTTATTGTTCAGCTCCAGAGTGCCTCTCAGGTGTGGTGGTCAGCCTTATATAGCACCTGTTGCAGGTACTACCAGGGTTTCCCACCACAGCGCCCTCTGTGGTGTGGCATAGTGCTTACATTACATTTAAGGTACTGGGACGATACACACATCATTACATAACATCACCTTCCCCCCCCCCCCACCAGGATGCGGGACAACGATACACACATCATTACATAACATCACACTTGTCCAACGGAAGGCAGGTGGGCATAGACAGTGCGTTAGTATGGTACATATTATCTGGTACATTAACTGGTTATTGACTGGTAAAGGATTCTTGATTTCCTTGTTAGCCGTTATCATTAATTGTACTTCATCCATTATTTTACACAAATACAGTGGCCATTCAGCATAAAAAAAGTAATTCTTATTATAAATTCACTATCTCACATTAACATAGCTCATTTTAGACTCGCTCTGCCTTACAGAAGTCCTTTGTGGGGACCACCTCTTGGTAAGGCCCTTTTAAGACTCCCGGGTGCATTTCCTTTTTAAGGCGCCATTTTTGATGCAGGAGGATTCCACGAGGCTTCTCCTTAGGCGCCGCCATCTTTGATGCTCTGCTGCTCCGACACGATGCCGCCGCCATCTTCTTCTCCTCCGCTCCGGATGCCCTCCGCCGTCGCAGCCTCCGCTCCCCTCCACTGCCGCCTGACTTGCCGCCTCTCCTGTGGCCGTCGTGGCCTCTCCAGCGGCCGCACTTGCCACCTCCCCCGCGGCCTCCGTAGCCCCCGACCTCCAGCTGCTGCCGCCGCCCGACACTAACAGCTCCTTGGCGGGGCTCTTCCCAACCGCCGGCCATCCTGGATCCCTCGCACCCCACCGGCTCACTCCCCCCTCCACTAGGCCCCTCTGTGCAGGGCTGCTTGACTGTGGGGGCTGAGGCTGCGGGATCTGTGTGTGAGGTCCGGGGCTGGGACTTGCCTGTGGGGGCTGGGGCTGCAGGGTCTCTGTGTGAAGTCCGGGCCTGGGGCTTGCCTGTGAGTGGATTGAGGCTGCAGCTCCAGCTCGGTCGGCACTGCTCTCTGGGGACCCGGGGCACGGCAACACCCCGGGGAGCAGAGCCTGTGGAATGATGAAGTCTTCCCAGCTCCCACGGACCGTCCCCATCCAACTCCGGCCGAGGAGCATCGGCCCATCGCCTGAAATGACCACAGAGGTAAAGCGTGCGTCTCGTCCCCGTGGGATACCTGCACCTCCGCTCTGCCGAGAACAGGTATTAGTTCCCTGGTGTAGGTACGCAGCTTCGCCGTGACCGGGACCAGCTTGGGTCATGCAGCTGGGTTAATCCACAGTTTATCAAAAGTTCTCCGACTCATCAACGACGGACCCGAGCCCGTGTCCACTTCCATACTCACAGGGACTCCGTTGATTTTTACTTCACTTATCACTGGGGGCGAATCGTCGGTGCACGTATACAGTCCAAGCACCTCATCTTCTTCTACCTGCTCCTCGCTGAACAGTGGATCATCCCCCATCTCCTCAGCCACATGGTGAGTCCGATTTCTTTTACACATACGCTGAAGGTGGCCTTTAACGTGGCAGGTATTGCACGTGTACTCCGCAAACCTGCACCGGTGAGCCCCATGGCTTCCTCCACAACTGCTTGATTGGCCCCCCTCAGCGGACTCTGAGTTCCAGGATCCCGAGGTCCGTGCTCTCTGCCCCGGGCAGAGCCACGTTCTGCAGTTTTGTCCGTGGTGGGCGCTATCCTGTGGACAGTACCTGCCGGGTTCGAGACTGTGTGGATTATTTGCTTGGTGCTGCAAGTCGAGGTCATATATGCCCGGCTGATGGCGATGGCCTTTGTCAGAGTGACTGTGGGTTCCGTGGCTAACAGCTTGTGAAGGAGACCCTTGTGGCCAATCCCCACAATGAAAACGTCCCGCAAAGCCTCGTCAAGGTGTGCCCCAAAATCACACGGCGCCGCGAGTCTCCTGAGGTCCGCAGCATATTTGGTGACATCCTGGCCCTCAGGTCTGCAGTGATGGTAAAATTTGTATCTGGCCATGAGGATGCTCTCCTTCGGTTTCAACTGGTCACGAATGAGTTCAGTCAGCTCCTCGTATGACTTGTCCCTGGCGCTCCCAGGTGCCAGCAAATCCCTGACGAGACAGTAAACCTCATCTCCACAACTGGAGAGCAATATCGCCTTATGCTTCTCTCTCATTGCGTATGTGTTCTCCGTCAGGTCTTTTGCTGTGAAGTAATACTCGAGCCTTTCCATAAAGGCCTCCCAATCATTGCCCACGGTAAAATCCTTTAGCGAGCCCAGAGTAGCCATGGTTGCGTGGAGTTCGTCCGCTTCCTCGTTGCCAATGTGGTGTATGTAGCACACAAATCACTGACTCCACACGGTCTGGTGTAAGTCTAACTGCTGTGACCTTTGTCCTTTATTGTTCAGCTCCAGAGTGCCTCCCAGGTGGTGGTCAGCCTTATATAGCACCTGTTGCAGGTACGACCAGGGTTTCCCACCACAGCGCCCTCTGTGGTGTGGCATAGTGCTTACATTACATTTAAGGTAGAGGGACGATACGCACATCATTACATAACATCATCGGCACCAGCAGTGTTGATTTAAGCAATATAGTTGCAAAGGCTGTCTGAGAGTGGGGCATCTCTAGCGTAAGTGTCTGCAGATGAGCAAGCGAGCTGCGACACACCATGTGGAGGATGAGAGTCACGCTAGCGCGGATCTGGATACGCAATCCGAGATGCCAGAGGAGGAAGTGTATGGACTGTACTCCTTCATAACCAAGAGTAAACCAATTTTGATTAATGTGAAGTTTAATGGGATACCGGTATTGATGGAACTGGACACAGGGGCGAGTCAATCGATCATGAACGAGAGGGCATTTAATAAGCTGTGGGTTACTAAGACTGTGAGGCCCAGGCTGAGCCCTGTTAAGGCCAAGCTGCGCACATAAACCAAAGAACTGATAAAGATGATTGGCAGTGCACAAATTAACGTGTCATATAATGGTGTGGTTCACGAGTTACCGTTGTGGATTGTTCCAGGCAATGGCCCAATGCTGCTCGGCAGGAGCTGACTGGAGAAAATTAGATGAGATTGGAATGACATAAAGGCATTGTCATCGGAGGAGATACATGTGCCCAAATATTGAGCAAGTTCCCCTCGCTGTTCGAACCAGGTATTGGCAACTTCATGGGAGCCAAAGATGCAGATCCACGTGGACTCAGATGCAAGACCCGTCCATCATAAAGATATGATGAGGGAGAAGATCGAAATTGAACTGGACAGACTCCAGCGTGAAGGGATCATATCACCGGTTGAATTGAATGAATGGGCCAGTCCCATTGTTCCTGTGCTGAAAAGTGATGGCACAGTCAGAATCTGTGGAGACTACAAGGCTACGATCAACAGGGTTTCGAAACAGGATCAGTACTCGTTACCGAAGGCCGATGACTTGTTTGCGACGCTAGCCGGAGGGAAGTTGTTCATAAAACTGGACTTGACATCGGCCTATATGACACAGGAGTTGGTCGAGACATCGAAGAGACTTGCGTGCATTAACACGCACAAAGGACTGTTTATTTACCACAGGTGCCCTTTTGGAATTCGCTCGGCCGCAGAATTATTCCAGAGGAATATGGAAAGTCTACTGAAGTCCGTTCCCAGAATCGTCGTGTTCCAAGATGACATCCTGATCACCGGTTGTGACTCCAAGGAACATCTGAACAACCTGGAAGAGGTTCTACTGCGTTTGGACAGAGTGGACTCAGACGTAAATGCTCAAAGTGCGTCTTCATGGCACCGGAGGTCGAATTCCTTGGGAGAAAAATCGCCGCTGATGGCATCAGACCTACTGACGTGAAAACTAAGGCCTTCAAGAATGCACCCAAGCTGCAGAATGTGACTGAGTTGCGTTCGTTCCTGGGTCTACTCAACTACTTTGGTAACTTCCTACCTAAATTGAGCACCTTACTAGAACCACATGCTATTGAGAAAAGGCGACAACTGGGTGTGGGGCACATCGCAAGACAGAGCTTTCGAGAAAGCCACCAATCTGCTTTGCTCGAACAAGCTGCTGGTACATTATGACCCATGTAAACATTTAGTTTTGGCCTGTGACGCATCGTCATATGGAATTGGTTGCGTACTCCAACAAGCCAATGAGTCGGGGAAACTTCAACCTGTCGTGTATGCATCCAAAAGTTTGTCTAAAGCAGAAAGAGCCTACAGCATGGTCGAAAAAGAAGCTTTAGTGTGTGTACGATGTTAAAAAGATGCATCAATACCTGTTTGGTCTGAGGTTCGAATTGGAGACTGATCACAAGCCGCTCATTTCATTGTTTTCCGAGAGCAAAGTATCAATACCAACGCTTCATCCCGCATCCAAAGGTTGGTGCTGACATTATCTGCCTATGATTGTCATTCGCCACAGACCTGGCACAAAGAATTGTGCTGATGCTTTGAACCGGTTGCCGTTGCCCACACCGGAGGTGGAAACACCACAACCAGCGGATCTAATGTTAATCATGGATGCTTTTGAGAGTGAAGGAACCGCTGTCACGGCTCAACAAGTTAAGACCTGAACCAGCCAGGACTCGATTTTATCGGTGGTAAATGGTTGCATCCTCAAAGGGGATTGGTCTGCCATACCTAAGCAAATGTGCGAGGAGGCCAAACCGTACATTCGTCGCAAGGACGAACTGTCTATTCAAGCAGATTGCATATTGCGGGGCAATCGCGTTGTAATGCCTAAGAAAGGGAGAGAGAAGTTCGTGCCTGAGTTACACAGCACACATCCTGGTATAGTGATGATGAAAGCCATCACCAGGTCCCATGTATGGTGGCCAGGAATTGATTCTGAGCTGGAAGCATGCGTGCATCAGTGCAGCACTTGCATGCAGCTCAGCAAAGCACCAGCGGAATCGCCGCTG